>NW_028261381.1:36466151-36778901 GCF_051295495.1 Thamnophis sirtalis
CTAACCAAAGTTAATTGTGTAATTCAGCTAGAAAAATCAAATAACTTCCCCTATCCAAGCTAATCTGCTCTGATGATTGAGAAAGACTTAGGATACGTCTTTTGAACTTAGACTGAGTTAAGAAACTGGAAGTGGAGAAGCCGGGAAAGCGTGGCCAAAATGTCTAACTCAGTTATTGGGCAGACAGGCAGAAGTTAAACCCATGCTTTGGATTCTCCAAGCAGTGCACAGGAGAATTGGCTCTCTATGGATTCCACCAGCACCTAAAATTGGTTTTCTTCACATACACTACAAATATTTGTATTCGACTGTCTACCTCTTGACATAGCTTAGCAGTATGACTTGGGTCCCCCAAATTCTTTGCACTCCCCCATGGCACACTTGTCATAGTTGAAAGTCTCAAAGCACAGGAAGGCCTGTAATGATGCTCTTCTCTCCATGTAGCTGTGACTGAGGAATGAAGAGCCCCTTCTCAGAATGGCTATGGCAATACCCCTGTGACTGTGAGCTTATAAAACAACAACTTCTGTAATGCAGAGATATTCACATCCACTTCCTCCTTTTTCAGATAAGTATTCTAGGTATATGGGAATACTTTTATGTTATCTTGCTCCTTTTAAATATTAATCTTGCCACAACACATTGTATTGCCAGGTTCTATGCAGGTGCACTTGACATTTGCTGGATGCAACTTCTAGATCATTCTTAGCACCCAACCTTATAGCTTAGTTTCGATGTGCCTAAAGTTTGCCACTACACTTTATAGCTTAGCACATCAGTTTAGGAACTCTTAGTTTACTATATTTATATTCAGGCTCATATATTTTACATATTTTTATATACTTTTCCTGCTCCTATGCACCTGTTCCTGACCATATTCCTTCCTTGAGCTTTATGTTGGTCTATGACCATAATAGTAATAGCAACCACACTTAGACTTATATGCTACTTCATAGTGCTTTACAACCCACTCTCTAAGTGGTTTACAGAGCCAGCATATTGCCATCAACAATCTGGGTCCTCATTTTACCGACCTTGGAAGGGTGGAAGGCTGGTCAACCTTGAGCCAGTGGGAATCGAACTGCCAAACTACGTGCACTTGGCAGTCAGCAGAATTAGGCTGCAGTACTGCATTCTAACCGGTGCGCCACCACGGCTCTAATAACGATTGATTTGATTTTTAGGCCTATGCATGCTTCAAATTATACTACAAAGATACTTTGAGATGCCAGAGATGCAAAACTATCATCTGCCTGCAACTTTTTAAAACAAATCCATTTTTATTACCTTTCTTGCCATCTTCTGGCCTTTCCCAGTTGCTTATTCAAAGTCCCCTGAGTACGGTGCTCTTGGGACTCTAGGATGTTGCAACCATTGTACATACATACCCATTGCTAAGTGCTCAAATTTTGATCACATGCTAATGGAATTATGTTGTCACCTGTCGGCCGCCAGCCCCTCCAGCAGCCAAATCAGATGAGAAGGGGGCATGGGAGTCAGGGCCAGCATCAAGGCAACCTGACAGCTCTGAAGGAGAAGAGGGAATGAAGATGGCAGAGAGGGAGAGAACCAGAAGTGGACCCTGGGGCATCTGTCAGCCCTCAGATGGAGAATCAACAACCCACAGGTCTGGAGGTGGCTGATGTGGAAGAGGAAGAACAGTAGGGTCGAGTGCCTGACATGTGGGTGCGCAGAAAGCAGAGGAGAGGAGAGCAGTGGAAATCTGTGGGCCGATCCTTGGGACAGAAGAGCCATCGCTGCTAGTGAAGCCTCACCCTAGCTCTGGGGATAAAAGGCAGATGGCGGAGATGAATAGATGTGACAGACAACTATTCATCTCCCTGCTGGACAGACTTCCTAGCCTGTAATGAGAGGGAAACTTTTTGCCAAGGCTGCTGGCGTGCCTAATAAAGGAATCATTTATTTAACTTCAGAGGGTTTGTCGTGTTTGGAGAGCTGAGTCAGAACAAATTGCGGTGACCATGGTCATATGTATGAGGAGCAAATCAAGGTAACTTTTTAAAAGTTCTATTGTAACTTTGAATAATTGTTAAGGATTATCTGTATTCACAGAATGCTGATAGCATAACTACTTCCCAGGCATAGTACATCCCCAGAATTGCAGCATTTTGCCAAGATATGGGACTGTTGCACTGATTTACTTATCTAAATATTTTTACAGATGAAGCCTCTGTTTATCTAATACAATAGCTCAGGCTCATTCTAACAAAAACAACAATTTTTGCAACCTTACAAAAAAGAATGATCTAAATAGCTTTCTATAACTACAATGCTAGTGAGTGAACCATAGATAGACCTTTGCAAATTTAAAAGTAATGGATTAAGACAAGAGGCTCATACGGTTCAAAGTCTGGATAAATATCTCTCATAAACAGATGGACATGCCTATATAAAAAGAAGCACTCTCTTATTTTGTTATCAATAATTACCTTTATATATATTTTTTTTAAAAAAGTCCTTTTTGCTTATGCAAATGACATGCCTATCAGATTTCTTTGTTCCTGTAATGAGAAAGAGAACTCACTTGTTCCACCTCCAGGACTAGTTAGAACCAATGAGGGATGTGGTGCTTCCATGCTTTTATGAAGGGTAGCCACAGCAATAATCTTCCGTTTATGGATGCATAGCTTAGTGACATCTTCATCTGCTTTAACATCTTCAGCTGTTCTTTGTGTTACAGCAACTCCAGGATCAAAATTAAATACCTTAAAATAATGTTGGAATCATAATATTACATAGCGGTCCTAATTAAGATCACCGATACAACAGCTCCAGAAACTTTCTCTATTGTTTTTTAAAACTGGTCCACCAAATAAAATATGCTATTTTTTTTTAAAGAGCTGCCCTTCTAGAGTACCCGGAGAGCCTCCTATAACTGATTATACGACTCATGAACGCTTTATTATAGAACTTAGAGATCCTTTTGACTTAGGGCTGGAAAATCTGTGGGACGGTGCTCTGCTGTTTTAAGGATTCTTTCAATATTTTAAAGCCTCAATTCTCAGAATTCCCATCTAAGTTTGGCTGTTGAGAATTTTGAAAATTGAACTTCTTACATTTGGAAGTTGTCCAGATTGGAGAATTACAATAATTCTTCTACCCTCCAAAAAACTCAACTACACAACATACTAACAAAAACTAAATACTGACAGGGTGACAAGGAAAACCTGGAAGAGTTGCACACTCTGGCTCATGGAAGAGGGGTGGGGAAGAGAAAGATGGGGAATTGTTGCCTACTTCTGATCCAGAAGGTTAAAGTAACTACAGGACCAATTCTCCACAAATTTTGCTGATTCACTGTTTAAATTGTAGCTTAAAAATTATTTCTTACTACAGGATTTGGTTCTTCTATCTTGGATCAGCAACTCTTTTCTCCTTCATCTAGTGTTTCTTGCAAACCATATTTCTAAATGTGGAAAAGAGTACATCTACTTATTTTTAAAGGAACTTTGGAACCACTATACTGTAGAACTGCAACTAAGAAAACTGATCTGATCAAAGGTGTGCTTTGGTACATTATTCTAACTGGGCAATCATGTCATGTTGTTTTTTATGATATCCCATGCCTTACTCTCATTCCACCCATTCCTTCTCCTCCTAAATCAGTTTGTGTTCAATTTCAAAAACATTTCAATATTTAAATTATATTTGATTTATTTCCATCGTCAACATCTATCATCCTCAACTACGAAGGATAATTCCTTCTTATAATAGATAGGGAGATGTTAGTAATTAAAATCCAATACATTTCGAGCTATGTTAGTTTTTCATTTAGCATATTCAAATATCTAATTTTACCTTAGGAAGGATGAGAGGACATTCTAAACCACACTTGCATGTTCCATCAGTCAACAGGTATGTTTTAACCTGCTCCAAACAGGACAATAAAGACCCACTAGGACTGAAACAATAAAACAAGTAACAAATCTATGTGAATTAGTGTTAGAAACACCTTATGTTAACAGTTCAAATAGCAGTTTAGAAAACAACAACAGACAATATAATTTATCTAGAAGTCAAGATGAATATATTTCCATTTAGAACAGTATTTTTAACGTATTTTTTTCTGACCTTAATTTTGCAACAAGCATTCAAAGCTTGACATTTCAGTTTTTCTGAATACTGTGACTATTACTTGTTAACTTATAATGAATACTGTATGAATATGTTATTACATATTTAATACATAATTTGAATATGGGGTTATTGTTAAGCCACTAAATATTATTTTGACAATTGAGTGTTTTTGTGAATGTTGTGTCCCCCCCCCCTCTTATTTTCTATTTCATTGTTTCTTGTCCTTGAATGTTAAATGGTTCAGAGTTGTTTGGCAATCGGCTGGCCTCCAAATCTAATAAAATAAATACATTTAATGTATAGATGTATTGTGGAACTATTGTTCAGTTAATTCAGACAGAGAATTAGGCCAATATTGGAATAATTTCTTTCTCCCTCCCTCTCTCTTCCTCCCACCCTCCCTCTCTCTCTCACACACACACCTTTCAAGCTTCTATATCACACCATTGTTTTTAACCAATATTACTAATCTACTGCAAGATCCCTTCAGCTAGGTCACAACTTTTTCAGAGGTAATAGACCTGCGGAAAAATGAAACACAATTTGGATAGTAATGTAGTCTATAATATGTCATCTTTAGCCCACGGGCTGCATGCGGTCTCAGACGTTTGGTAGTGTGGCCTCATAGGATAATAAAAAATATATAATAAAGGAAGTTTATTATTTATATATGTTAACTAAACTATATATTTTATATGTGGCCCAAGACAATTCCTCTTCACACAATGTGGCCCATGCAAGCCAAATGTTTGGACAACCATGGCTTAGACTATATGTAATGAAAGATTGTATATAACTACTGGATAAGTCAGCGTAAAGCAAACAATAAGTAGAAAAATGTCTGGTGCACAATTCATTTTATTTATCCGGCCTACTCAAACGGTGACAGTTTACTTTGGGATATATGTAGAGTACTCCCAAGCAGGGTGCTGCATAATTGGAAATGGAACAAAGGAGACTCTCATCTCCTGTTCTTCTGTTGTTCAGAAGTCTCCAAATTCTGTCTGCTGTTTGTACCCAGCCGAATACTGTGACTGCTGATATCTTGCCCTTTCTTATGGGGTAAGAAGGATCTTGTCCCCCTAAGACAGGGGTGTCAAACTCAAGGTCCGTGAACCAGATTTGGCACGCAGGGTGTTTAGATCTGGCCCACAGGCCCACCCTAGAAACAACAAAGGACCAGCCTGCAGCGCTTCTGCCAGCAAAAACAGAGCTTGGGAGGACTGCAGGACGACGTCACAGCCAAAAACTGAACCCGGGAGGGCCACATGTGGTCCTCCTGGGCTCTGTTTTCATTGGCAGAGGACTGCAGGACGTTGATCTGGCCACGCCCACTTGGCCCCCAAGGTCAAACACAACCCTGATGTGGTCCTCAATGAAATCGAGTTTGACGCCCCTGTCCTGCAGCATCCTAAAGCTGTGAGGACACTGAGGTCTAAAAATATATTACATAAAATCAGGATATTCTTTACCTTCCCTTTCCAATCTTAGTTCAAAAAATAGTTCACCTAATAATGTATGTTTGCTCAAATATAGCACTAAGGAATATTATCTAGTTATTTTCTGAAGAAGATTGGATATTGAAATTTTGCACACATCAGAACTAAGTTTAAGCCACAAACTTTTTTCCCATACAAAAAAGTGAGAAACCAAACCTGGAAGGTACTCTGTCAATGTTATACTCCAAAATCACTGCACTTCTCAGGAATTTCAATTTTATTTTAGTTAAAACGATTAGAGCATATTCCTGAATTGGTGGTATCAAAGTGATGAGAAAGGTCAAAAATATTTGAAATTTGGGGATCATGGCATCACTGTTTTATTGTGATTTTACAAATTTTTACCTTTATTAAAATACTTCAGATTTTTCATAGATGAGTTGATGAATATTAATTATTAACTATTTTGATGTTTTTGATTTTGAAGCACTAAAGGTTCTTGACTAATAACCACAACTGAGCCTGGAATTATGGTGATAAGTGGTTGTGGTCGCTAAGCAAGATGCCCACATGATCATCTCTCTTAATGACCACACTCCTGGCTCTTACTATTGTGGTCCGTTAACCAACTGTGCACATCACTAAATGGAGTGCCTCAGGGAATGGGGGCAGGCCCAGACCTGTATTGCAGCACTTCCCCAACTCATATGTGGTCTTTACTGGGATGCCTTTACCCCACTGAGGCAGTTTCCTGACCCTCTGGGAGCCACATCCTTGTGCCTAATCTTCCTGGTCACACCAATTACCTCTTCCAAAGATCACTTTTCTGAAATAGTGTCCAACTGATGTGATATGTAAACTTTTGAGAGATTGTGAGAGTGGCAGCCACTTCCAGAATGACGTGAGGTGGCCGTGCCTTGCACTGGCTGGGCGCTCTTTTGGAAAGGCAATTCTCAGATCTCAAGAACTGCGACTGCTTGCAAAATGGCACTCGCTTCCTGATGGCACAAGACAGCTTCTGTATAAGAAGTCTTTACAACGCATTAGCTGATTAGAAAGGAAGAGATAAGTGGAGAAAGACAAGATGGGACAAAGAGAAAGCCCAAAGGAGTGGGACCCAGCGGGATGGGCTGCAGGCCCAAGGCCTATGGGAATTTAGCCAGGCAGGAAGCAGGCCCAAGGCTTGTGGGCATCTAGCTGAGTGAGAAGCAGGCCCCAGGGATCCAACCAGAGCAGAAGGGGTGGGGGAGAGGAAGATTGGCAGGTGGATCAGTTGCAGTGTCCCTATAGTCAGTCGTAAGTGTGGGTGTATTGCCAAACATCCAAAGTGTGATCACCGGCTTCAAGGATGCTACAGCAGCCATAACGTCAGGCACAGGTTGTGTCTTTCTTCAGCACTGTCATAATTTCGAATGGTTCTAAGTCAAGGACTACCTGTAACATGATGTATTATTGTTGGAACTGAATGTTGCCTAATTTAGGCAATACTTCGTGTGGTACTCTAACAAAATACAGGAACATAAATTACATAAGCATAAGTTGTTCCAATAAATATAGTTCCATTGAAAAATACAATATGAATGGAATCTCCCTTTAACTGTGTAAAATATGGAGCTTCCAGGAGCCATTTTCATTTGCTTTTAAGTATTATTTCATGTTTTTGCAAAATTCCAGTCTTTTCTCCATTCTATTGTTTGCATCATTCCTTCCAAATGTGCTGTTGAAATTATGCCATGCTTTATACAGTAAACTAATCACAGATCAGTTATTGATATAAGAGTCAAATGAATCTAAAAGATTACTGAAGCTGATAGTATAGCTGCTATTCTGACCATGCTGTACCATGTGCCTCAAGGAAGCAAAGTTTCAAATTGCTTAACATACCGATCAGCTGGCAATTATCCAAGTCCTTTGCCAAAAATATAATGGATTTTATACTCGTGCCAAGTTCTAGGAACACTTGACAGAGAAGTTATAATATAAATGTTCGGTCATAGCAAAAATAGAGTCAGGTTTTCAATCTGTGGATACTAGATTTATTGCTTAGCCTCTACTGCAGATTATGCAGTTGTTGCCACAAAGTTAGATCATATCTATTAAAACCAAGACAAACAGTAACAGTATTGTACACTGCTCAAATGGAGTTCATTGGAATAAATTCAATACATATTACTTTACATAATGTAACATGCCATAATATAAATATCTATCTTCATGTGACTGAACTTATCTTACATGCTAGTAAACTAATTCTCAAGATTTTACAATCCAAACTTCATCCACACATGGAATGAAAACCAACATATGTATAAGATGGATTCAAAAGAGGCAGACACTAGGGATCATGTTGTTAATAAGTGACGGATAATGGAAAAGACTACGGAATACCAAAAATGGTTATTTTTACTTGAGTGTGTAAACCCTCAGAGATTATAGATAGCCCTTAAACATAGATATACCAAGCCACCTCATCTACATATTGAAAAATGCATGATGACGAAGAAACAAAGAAAATGGATTATGGAGCAACAACTTAATGGTTCACAAAAGGAAAAAGGCTGTGCCAAAGTTATATATTGTAATTTCATTTTTTTTAAAACTTGTATGCAGAACGTATCATGAGAAGTGTTGGACTATAAAAGAAATTAGGATTACAATTGTTGGCAGAAACATCAACTACCTCAGATACGCTGATGGTACCACTTTGATGGTAGGATCAATGGAAGAATTAAGGCGTCTCTTTTGTTGAAGGTGAAAGAACAGAGTTGCAAAAGCTGGTCTGCTCTTTGATATGAAAAAAAAAAATACATACAGATTATGCCAACTGGCAATGCCAACGCAAATAGGTAGAGAAAAAACTTAAAAAGCTATCACTTTGTTTTCTTAGTGCCAAAAACTTACAGGGATGATGACTGTGACACGAAATACAGAGGCTTGGGAGATGACAGATTTAGACAAAATGCTGAAGTGCAGACAGCACATTGACAAGAAAGGCACATATAGTTAAGGCTGTGTTTTAGTTGTTGTAACACATGCCTGTGAAAACTGGTAAGTCAGAAAGGTAGAAGGAAGGAAAATGGCTCTCTCTGAATTGTTGTGCAGGATCAGATTACTTTGTACTAGAAAAACTATATATAATTCAATGCTAGATGAAGTAACGTCTAAATGCTCAATGGAAGCAGTAATAATGAATTAAACCATAAATATTTTGAAAACATAACACAAAGACAAGAACCATCAGAAAAAAATCTTTGATGCCTCAAACAATCAAAAGCAATTGAAAAAGAAGCTAGCATAAGACAATGACGACAAAAGCAGCAGCTTATAAGAACTAAAAGAAATAGTTTCAGATAGACAATCTTGGAAACATTATATGCAACAGGCAATAAGAGCCAGAATATATATCTCCACAAGTAGTCCTCATTTAGCGAATACCTTGTTTACAATCATTTATAGTTACGACGATGATGGAAAAGCAACTTTGTGACTAATCTTTGCATGTATGACCTTCAAATGTCTGTAAAACAAAGGAAACTGAAATAAGATCATAAGCACAATTGCAATTTCACATAGAGCCTTCTTCGGTTAATGACTGAGTCGGTGGGCCCAACCGTGGTTGCTAAATGAGGATTACCTATATCTCTGTCCCTAGCTATATGTGCTCAGTAATGTAATCAAAAATTGTATTCAAGAATAGGAAACTATACATAGGCACTAGCATATAAATCAGAAAGTTTAATTTGTAGGCTAACACCATACAATTAAGCTAATTTAACAGCCTTAACATGCAAAATGAAATAATAGCTGAAAACGACATGAGATAGCATGTAACATGATTCATAGTGTAAGATTTGTTTTCATGTACTGTATTAATTTTTATTCTTTGTTTTCCAGATTTCCATGTCGTAGTATATGTCAATGACATATTCAATATGTAGACACTGACTATAACAAAGAGAAAAATAATTTCTTTGTTTGGTCATGTTAGTAACTAACCTTAAACACATTCTTTCCCCTAATATGCCAGAATGCCATTATTAAATCAAGATGAAATATCTCATTTTCCTTTTTCTTCCATTTCAAGAAATAAGTGGGAATAATGGACCAAATGCTGCAATCGCTATTCTGAAGGTTGCTGGATATTGCCCTTGGCAATAGGCAAACACAGGTTTGTTGAAATATTTGTAATGATGATGATGTGTCATAGGTAACTCTCAGAAAATTGTTCCATTGCAGGACTCACTACCATCGTCATCAAGTCAAGTCAAACAGGTCCACCGACCAGAACGTAATCTGGCTATGTTGCTCAGAGCTACCCAGCATGCTTCCTTCCAGTCTAAAAAGCCTGTATTTTGAGGGGTTGGGATATATTTAACGAAACATAAAACACTATCCCGTTTTTACTTGCTAAGAATGACAATACAGATAGTCCTCGACTTACGACCATATTGAGCCCAATATTTCTATAGCTGTGAGGCAGTTGTTAAGCGAGCTTTGCTCCATTTTACAACCTTTCTTGCCACAGTTGTTAAGTGAATCACAGCAGTTCTTAAGTTACTCTCATGGTTGTTAAGTGAATCCAGCTGCTTGTGAGAATGTTGCAAAAGGTGATCACATAATCCCAGGACACTATAATCATCATAAATATGAGTCAGTTGCTAAGCATCCGGATTTTTATCACTAAATGAACTGTTATAAATTGAGGGCTACCTACAACTCTTATGTGCAGCCATAGTATTGTCTTCGTTTTGTACCATATTAGTTTCTTATTTTTTTTCTTTTTATAATATTAGATTTTAAGACTACATCTACTGGCAAATTGTTTCTCACAAATACCCAATTAACTTCTCCTTTTAATGAGGACATTGCCAGCGTATTCACTACTTCTATTTAAATTCTATTTTATAACAATCTCCTTTGTCATTTCAGCCAATGCCCATTTCAGTATCTTGTGTAATCTAAAATATATTTTAACTTATAGATTCAAATGGGACATTAACTTTGTTTTGACAGCGATAACATTCACATTTATCACAACGAAACCTAGTATTAATCATTATTATAACAAGTTTACTTTTCCCCAATTTCTTATTTTCTCAACTATATTAGTTTGTGGATTTATGTAGTTAAAAAAAAACCCAATTCACATATTTCATGGACATTTTATATTACTTTTTCCTGATATGTGCATTTTATATGTAATTTTCCTACTCTGCACTTTTAGTAAGCAATTTTGCCTTATATAATATATTTTTCTGCATAACTTGCAATAAATATATATTTTGTGTAGAGGTTTCTAATTGCAAACCACATTATAAAACAGCATAGAAATGCTTCAACTGAGATATATTTACAGAAAAATTTGGAGGAATGACATGTGCTGTTCATTTCTAATTGCAATTCTGTCTCTAATTAATACTGTTTAAGCCAGTTTTTGAAAAGGTACAAGAGAAAAAAGAAGCAGGAGAAGCAGTGTGAAGGGCAAAAATGAAATTTTGTTACTAATTTTACTACTACTAACAAAGAGTGTAATAAATTTGTATTATAAGGCAGTTCAACAATCCGATCCTAGTTCTCTTCCATTTTTATTTCAAACTCTAGAACAAACAGAAAAGTACTTTAGCAAATCAGCACTATCACAGAACATTAGTTGTACCACTAAATCATCATATTTAATAGGCAAAATAAAACACCACAAATTTTAAGTAGAATGTACTGTTTAGATGTTTGCTATTAATTTCAATATTGGTAGCTGGTTTAGATATGTAATTCTAGCTTAATAAATAATTTGTTTGTCTGTCTAACTATCTGTCTATCATACCTACCTACCTACCTACCTACCTACCTACCTACCTACCTACCTACCTACCTACTACCTACCTACCTACCTACCTACCTACCTACCTACCTATCATCTATCTATCATTTATTTATTTATTTAGTGTATGGCTTTGTTACATTATAATGCTAATGCACAGTAGTTTGGCTGCCTGTTTTCTAGCTCTGTTAGGTACACAATTGCCACTAAAGCCATTGAGCTACCACGCCTCTTAGTAAAAAGTTTACTAAATAACAAACAAGTGGTAGGCCCATATGTTTCTTATACCAGTGATGGGGATTCAGTGTGTCAAAAATTTGGAAAATGTCTTACCAGTAGTCTTCAATTTAGGATTACAATTGAGCCCAAAATTTATGCTGCTAATGAGAAATTTATTAAGGGAGTTTTGCCTCATTTCATGAGTTTTCTTGTCACATTTGTAAGTGAATCATTGCAATTATTAAATTAGGGACACGGTTGTTAAGTGAATCTGGTTTCCTCATTGACTTTGCTTGTCAGAAGGTTGCAACATGACCCCAGGACACTGCAACTGTCATAAATGTGAGTCAATTGTCAAGCACCCAAATGGAAATCATGTGACCATGGGGATGCGGCAATAATTTATGTGTGGAAAATGATCATAAATCACTTTTTTCAATACCATTGTAACTTTGGATGATCACTAAGCGAACTGTTGTAAATCAAGGACTCTCTGTATTTGATTCTGTTGGTGTGTCATATCTCCCACAATGCACAGCACTAGGCGGCAATGCTGAGGCTGAGCCAGAAGTTGAGGACTAGGCCTAGACCTCAACTTCAGCCCTCAAAGCAACACTGCCACTCAAAAAGGCTACTTCACCCTGATCACCAAGGCATGCAACCTTTCCATTGAATCATATAGTAAGAAAAAAACTTTGTAACCATACTTGTATTTGCTGTAAAGGAAACTGGAAATTTCTTTCTATCCATCCATCCTTCCTTTCTTTCTCCCTCCCTCCCCTTCCTTATTTTGCATTAGTTTTGTTAGTTTATGTTCTCTTTAAGTATGTATGTATGTATAAAAGATAAAGACAGAATGTTAAATAAAAGTCTTATAATAATAATGATCAAATCAATGTTCATACCGAATGAATAAATAAAATGTACAAAAAGTCTACTTGAATATTTTGGTTTAGCTTAGCATTCAGTATATTTTAATGGATTTTATAAGGTAATTTTCTTAGGTAATTTTTCATATGACCTAATAAAGACTTCTGATAAATGTGCTAGGTTTATTGCACATTGTAATAAACTTCAACTTATGAATACCAATATATCTCTTTTTTTTGCTTCTTAATAGGTATCTTATAACAGCATGTCTGTTTTTGAACATGAGAAGAAAAATATATTTGGTCTCCATAATGGTTTAGATAAATACAAGTTCGATTTTGGAAAAATAAACCCATTGTTTATAGGATTTTGTTGCCTTGATTCTTTCAGAAACTTTAAATAATTTCTACTTCCTGAAACATATAACTCATTATTCTGATAATGTTTCCTAGGTTTGCATACACATGGTAGTAAGTCTCGGTTTTCCAGACATTTAACATTTAGAAATTGACTTGATTCAGCAGATGGTTCATAGATAGGACTAAGCAAGATTAATCTTTTCCACTGCAGGGAAGAATAAAGCCATATAAACACAGAAGATTGCCCACGGCAGAATGTAAAATCAAAACATGAACTGAAGTCTACATTCCTGAGTTTAAATCCCAGGCCTTTTCTTTCTGCATTTCTAAGCCAATAGTTTGGAGCAGGGACCCCTGATTTGGAGAACTTACGGGCCACTTCTTGCATCAAAATACAGCTACCATGTGGAAGTGAGGAACTTTACACAGGCCTAAACTCAGGTATCAGTCTCTTCTCCTTTTGTACAGGTGCCAAGAAGAAACCTCCCTGCCACAAGTACCACATGGAAATAAGACCCTTCTACCACGAATACAAGGAAAGAAGCTCCTGATCATTCTGCATGTAAAAAAAGTGGTTAAATCTGAACCAGAAAGAAACTTTAATTCTACAATACTGTCAATTGATTTTTCAATGTATTTTCAGTATTAATAAGTTTGAGTATAACATGTTTATATAATGTTCTTGGGAGACATACATAGTTCCAACTAAAAAACCCTTATATTTTTCCTCCGGAACAAGTAGCCATCTTAAATTTATCACTCTTCAGATTTGATGTTATTACTTTGAACATACAGTTAATGACAGTGGTGAAATGCTCTGAAGTCGGCTATTGGTTCACTTCACAAGTGCAGGCGCAATGCAGGTGCTACCGCACAGCACTGAAAAAGGAGAATTAAGAAGCCTTTTCTGAGTCTGCAAAGGTAATAGAACAGCGGGTGGGTGGGTGGGGAGGAAAGCAGGAGTTCCTGCTTTCTAGCAAATCTAAATCGCACGGCATAACTGATTGTCGCACAGCTGATCATTGCAACTACCGGTTCGTTCAAACCGATAGTAAAAAAATGCTACCAGTTCAGGCGAACCAGTAGTTCCGACAATCAGCTGTGCGACAATTTCTAGCGAATAAAAATAATGCGGCAAAGCTGATTGTCGCACAGCTGATCGTTGGAACTACCGGATTGCCCGAACCAGTAGCCTTTTTTTTTACTACTGGTTCAGGTGAATCGGTCCAAATCAGTAGCATTTCACCCTGATTCGTGACATTCCAAAATGTAAAATCCATCCATTTAGAGGCAATAGATTATCTAATTTGGGGAATGGATCCCCCTCCCATTATATCCAAAAAACCAAGCAGGATTATAGGATACTTTAAATGTGGGAATTGAAATGTTTCTTAATTTAATGGATTTAAAAAAAATGTTACACTAAGGATATTCACCATCTATACATTGATGTATATTACTTGTCAGCCTCTTTTATTATGTCAGTTTTTCACAGTGAGGTTTTCAGTGATTCACAACCTATCACTAGGCCTGTACATGATTATGTGCCCTATATGTTTCTTAAGCACATTTATGGCAGACAATAATAGATGTGAAAGTTTCAGATATTTAAACCAATGAGAAAATATGAACATGACTTTTAAGTGATATATTAACAACACATTTTTAACGGGGGCTTTTTTTTTTTTTGCTTTTCATCCCCTCGAATGAATCTAATTTATTATCCACAAGTCAACTTAATTATTAAATAATGTTAATTATTAGCTGTGGAGCTCTTTGAGTGCCTTTTTAATAATCTCTTTCTGCATTGAAAGGCTCATGATACCCTAGGATTTTAAATATTTTTATAAGATGAATTTAGTGCCGTTTCTTTGAACTTTTATGTTCTACGAAGTTATTAAATATGTTCCATCAGCAGCTTCTCTGTTTAATCTGTATTTAGAAATTGCAAAAACTATTTTCACCCAGGTTTATCTGCATGAAAAAAAACCACACACATTAATTCTTAATGTAGAGGCCACTTGAAAAGTGAGCTAAGCAGGTTTGTGGACAGAGTTAATTTTAGACATTTTGTTTTATCATTGCTTTCTCAGGATAGTAGAGATTACTGTTTATGGGTGTAAGAGTCATCTATTATTTTCTTGCCAATTCAGCAATTCCCATTCCACAAAACTCTGATGATGAAGGCATTTTCAGCCAATTACATAGCTGCATACTTACCTAATATACAGGACTCCATTTTGATCCACCCTCCGTTGCCAACCAACTGGGACTTGTACTGCTGGCAGCCCTCCATCCTTGTCCCCACTGTCACATTCCTTGCTTCCATTCATTTTTCTGATTAAGCTTATGATTCTTCAAAGATATCAACAGGAAGATGATATCCTTATTCTAAAAATCATCATGGCCTTCAGGAGGTGGCCACACAGCACAGTAATTCCCAGGGTGTACAAAGTGCATTGGAAGGCTCTGTCTCAGTCCATAAAGTTGACCATTTTTGTTGCTGTTGTTGACAAGTCAATTGCCCATTCTGAATCAAGGCAGTTATGAAATGTGTTATTCCTTATGTAGTCATAAGGATATCCTAAATAGGTAAAAACAAGTATTTCCAACTTGGGAAAATCATAATCCATCAATTTTCTGTCACTGGCAACAAAGGGACACAAATGTTTATTCCTAGTTCCATAGCACAACTCCAAGCTTGCTGACTGTCTAAGCTAATTTGTATTTTGAGAAATTAACTCCCATTTTTACAGATGTATGGCAACTAATACCTCCAGGTATTCAATCCTTTTCATATGCCACATTCTTTTTGTTTTCTCATGCTCTTCCATTCATTGTCCAAGGTACTCCTGGACACTTCTTCTGATTCTCTCATGATGATACAACTTCAAGGTGAAAGCCTGAGGAAAGAACATAAACAGCTAAATACAATTATCATGTTTTTAAAAAGGAAGTTAGATATGTGCATTTTAAATTTGTTCTGTTTGGGGTGTTAAATAGCTCATTAAATAAGAATTCTTTTCTTCTCAGTCTATTTGCACAATACAACATAGTTTGATAAACTGTCATTTGGGGTTTACACAAATAGGACTTGTATCCCACCACAAGCTTTAGTTAGAGTTCAGTTTTATGCAAACCCAAACCTTGGATGTTTCAGATTTAGAGGGTTATAATATATCTGAAATAATAACTCAAATCCACAAGATGCTTTGCTACAGTCTTTTTCTACACCAGAGCTGGCATGAAATCACACCTCTCTAAATTTTGCTGTCTACACATTGCATCCCACAATGCAGTATGCTGAGCCTTCCAGAGGAAAGGGGAAATGTTAATGTTCTGAATGGCTCAATCTGTGCCTTTTGTTGGAGCTTTCACCAGATTTGAGATCTTTTTTTTCCAGCACATGGAAACTGGTTGTAAATGCGAACAGATTGATAAATACCAAAAATGCAGCAATGTGACCGGAGCCGGTGGGTGCGGGGTATGTGTGGCATGACATTTTACCTTGGCCAACAATGCTTTACCGGTCATACACATGTTCTGAGGCTGTTGTAACTGCAAACAGTTGACCAAGGATAAGTCGAGAACTGCTTGTATGACTTAAAGGAAGGATGGGTTTAACACATCCAAAGTTGATCACTGGAGTATTTGACCCCATGCAGCAGCATGGAGTCAAGAGATTTCTTTTTAATTTCTTGTCACCTTGCCAGATTAACCATTTCAAGAGGCAAATGACATACACAGCAACCCAAAGCAGTGTTTTTCAGTCTTATGTTCATAAACATGTGACCAATGTAGTCAATGTCAGCAATTGCAAATGGATAGATAGCTGCTTAATCAACCCATTTACAAAGGAAGGAAGGAAGGAAGGAAGGAAGGAAGGAAGGAAGGAAGGAAGGAAGGAAGGAAGGAAGGAAGGAAGGAAGGAAGGAGAAAAAAAGGTATACAGATGCTAGGGATTCAATCTCCATCACAGCCAGAACTGAATGAGGAATGGATTAAATAATCAGAGACAAGATTGATGAGGCAGTCCTAGAAGAAACAATGGAGCCACAAGATTGAGAGTATGGAACATATCATCTCACTGTATATGTGTATGTACATATGGACCCTGAATTGTCAGCAAGCTCTTTCTAGAGGTGGGATGGGAAAATACTAGTTCCAGAATTGGGTATCAAGCTATCCTTGGACTGCCTTAGCTGTGGGGAGGACACTGAAATTCAAGGCAAGGGCATGTTAGTGGGCTGTCCTTATACAGGGTAAGGAGGCTGTGTAGATTCAACTATATTTAAAACGAAACAGTGCAAAGCAGAAGTACAGGTAGTCCTTGACATACGGCCACACTTGAGCCCAAAATTTCTGTTGTAAAGTGAGACATTTGTTAAGTAAATTTAGCTCCATTTTACTATCTTTCTTGCCATAGTTGTTAAGTGAATCCCTGCAGTTGTTAAGTTAGTAACAGGGATTGTTAAGTGAATATGAATTCCCCATTGGTTTTTCTTGTCAGAAGGTTGCATTAGGTGATCACATGACCTGGGACACTGCAACGGTCATACATTTGAGTCAGTTGTCAAGTGTCTGCATTTTGATCGTGTGACCATGGAGATGCTGCAATAGTCATAAGTGCAAAAAATGGTCATAAGTCACTTTTTTCAGTGCCATTGTAACTTTGAATGGTCACTAAATGAACTGCTGTATGGTCGGTGGCTATGGTCGGTGATCTCTTATCAACTGTGTTAGTTCCAAATGTAATTCTAAAGTGACTAGAAACTATGAAATCTGAATATGTTGTGCTTGTTTTGCATGACACAACAACAACAAACCTAGCCCCCAGACGTACATCTGGAAATGATATTTTTCACCATATTCACATTTTATATCATTTACCTGAATATTTCATTTTGTACAGTGTCTAACAATTCTGTCTGCTAGCATGCATGCATGCCACCTCCTCCCCTCCCCCCCATCCAAGGGGGATTCTCTAGGACAGGGGTGTCAAACTTGCAGCATTACGTTGTCGCCACGTAATGCATTGCGACTTTTTCCCCTTTGCTAAACTGGGGGTGACGCATCCGGCCCGCGGGCCATGAGTTTGACACCTCTGCTCTAGGACATCATATGACATACCCCTACATATGCTAATTTAATAAGTATAGGAACCATTAGTTTTCAGTTCCATATTTAACTAAAACTGTAGCCATTACAGGAAGTGAATTTGGCTTCCCCAGTGATTTTGCTTGTCAATAGGTCGCAAAAGGCCACAATAGTTAGGTTCATATTACATACTTATGCATATTGCTTTACTTAATTGCTGTGGGCTATGTACATAACTAGGTTTTGACTGGTCTCAAAATTTATGCCTCTATTATGAAAGAAAAAAGTCTACTAAGGTTTCTAGACACTAGCATAATGAGAATCAAAGTTGGCATTAGCTTCTATTCACTGGGGAACAACTTTGTGCTTAGGCCTAAACCTGCCTCCTGAATGGCAGAACACATAAATGGCAGCCAATTAAGTTTGATTCATACCATAGCTTGTTTTGATAATGATTTGCTGATCCTAGTGCAGATAACATGCTAAACAATAAACAATGGCTTGTTTATTTCCCAACCCTTCATACTGACCAGCTGCTAGGAACTCTGGATATTCACAAATAAAAACATATTCAATAATAAACAGATACAATGATAAAGAAAACAAGGAATAAAAGATGAGAAAAACTAGGCAACCGTAAGAAGAAAACATACACTGCCAGAAATAGAAAATTTCTAAATACAGTTGTTCTGTTTGCACAATACAGTACACAAATTCAATAAGCCCTGTTATGGTTTGGTGTGATATTGTGAGCCCAGCAATGTCATGTCAGGAGTTTCCAGGCCACTGGTCTTCAACCTCACCAGTCCGTGGACCAGCACCGATCTGTGTCATGCCAGAAGCTCCATCCATGGAATGCAGGCAGCACATGAAACAATGTCCCCTCTGGTCCATGGAAAAACCTCTCTCTATAGAATCGGTCCTTGGTGCCCAAAAGGTTGGGGGCCACTGTTCTAGGCCAGACTTGATTTAATAATAAATCAAGTCTTCTTTGATTCATGTCCAATTTTGTGTTATGACAGGGACACAGCCATGTATTATCTTGGTAATACTATAGCAGCACTTTCTTTAAAAATGTGGTTTATTAAAGAAGTTAGCCTATTCCACAGTCTTGGGATGTCTTCATAGTTTCTTCTCCAAATTCTAATCAGGGCCGATTCTGCTCAACTTTCAAGAGCAATCAATGTCAACTACATACTAACCTCTGCAGATTATTATTTTTATTGTATATTTGGAAATAAAGTTAAATGGGATTAGTATTATCTGTGACTGAAATACAACAAATAGTAAATGTGTCAATCCTGAAGCTGACTTGACCAAAGCCATCTTGGAGCTTCAGTGTTGCCACACTGGAGCTGAGGGATTGGGAGTGGGGAATAGCAAAAATAAAATACTTTCTCTTGGGAACCAAGGACATTCTCATACCTGGTCAGAGGAAGGAGGAGTAATGTCACCAGGCAACCAGACGGAGCAGTAATTGGACCATATGACTGATTGTTTTGAGAAAGTGAAAAACTTTTGCTTTTAATTAATTGGGAATCCTCAGAGTCAGTTTTCACCAGAATTTTGCCAATATGATATATCCAATAAAGCTATTCTTTAAGGAATCTACATGCCTCGGAGTTTTGCTTGAGTCTATTACCTGGAACCCTGACAAAATGTGCATTATTGTCGATTAATATTAAAAAAGCTAGAAACCTAAATAGATACAAAGTACTTCTTCCAGATCAAAATAATTGTCAAACCAAGTCAAATTTTCAGTGTAAAGTAACTTGGTTGTTCAGTCATTGTGTCCGACTCTCTTCATGATCCCATGTAAACCTAAGAATTGTTCAAAATTGGAATGTGGACTTTATCAGGCTTTTTACAGTGTAAAAATAACAACATGAATATAATTTACATAAGCTACTTATCAATGTAATTTTTGGTCCTTCTTTCAGAATCAGAATTAATATTAATATTATTTTAGTGTTGTTGACAACAATAATAATAGTAATAATACGCTGATAAAAAAGACAAAGAAGTCTGGATAGTGGATGTTGCAGTACCTGGAGATAGTAGAAAAGAAGAGAAAGATCTGGAGAAAATCACAAAATACAAGAACCTGCAAACAGAAATAGAACAACTGTAGCAAAAGAAAGCAAAGACAGCTAATAGTAATAAGCACCTAGGATGCAATCCCAAAACAACTTGAATACCAAAAGCACCGACAAAATCCGTCATCAGTCATCTATCACTATATCATTAAACAACATCTGACTATCCCAGGTCTTTGGGAAGAATTTGATAGGTGGACAAAAATGCCACACCCAAGCTGGCTGGCTGTCAGAGGGGGGTTCCAGCCAGCACGCACCATACCGGTGCGTGCCTATCGTGGTCATAGAATTTAGCATGCCTTCCCGTACCGTGGCTTCCAGAGGCCCCATACCAGAATGGCCCCTCCCTTGGCCTGCCCCCCCTGCTCACTCCCTCGCCTGCCCAGTCATCGCTCTCTCTCTCTCCCCCCACGTGTCCACACCATGCTTGCCCTACCCACTCATTTCATTTGCCGGACTCAGCTATTGGAAGAAGCCCATGCTTCCTTCTTTTTGACAAGCACCTGGCAAAACTGGAACTTTGCAAACCGCTTCTCAAAGAGAAGGAAGTGGGGAGGGGGACGGATTTCTTCAAATGAGCCCAGAAAGGCCACTTTGCCTCCGCTGCTCTCCTTCTCGCATGGCAGGTGCGGCCTCAAGGGGAAGATGTCCTACCAAGGCAACAATATCCCTCAGATCACAGTGAGGTGAAGCGCCCTTGGGCATACTCTGCTGGCCTTCGGCGGCCGAGGTGGGTAGGTGGGAAGCTCCAAAAGTACGGCATGAAGGGGGTGGGGGCCTGGCAGGGGGTGCAGCTTCCCTTTCAGCCTTTGAAGCCACACTTGGACCGTTCAGCTCCTGTGGATGCTTTCCCAGCTGGCCGACATTTATAAAGTTCTTTTAAAGTTCTTTTAAACTTTCCATTTCAATGAGAATTTAGGAAGTTTTAGAAAAATTCTCATTGAAATGGAAAGTTTAAAAGAAGTTGGTTATTTTCTGTTTATAAAAGTCACATGGCAATGGTGTGCAGGCTGCTGACCGACCCAGTGCCTGCCCAGGGTAGTGGGGCTGTCCTGGAGCATCTCCCAGCCAGGAAGGGGAACAAGGAGAAAGAGTGGCCAAAAGCCCAACTGCAGACAGCAACGGGGCATGAAGGAGCGGCCGCCCAACAGTACTGGGAGTGCTGGCAGGAAGGTTGCGTGGGCCTGGAGGAGTTGGGGAGACAGTAGTTGAGGCTGCTCTGGGCACCTGCAATGGGCAGCAACCTGCCGCCCGCAGCTCTTGGAGGAAGGAGGCAGGGAAGCGAGCCCTGGGCCTCATCTCTGCCTCCTTCATCGAGAGCAAGGCTCGAGTCCACGCACAGGGACTCCCTCACACACGCGGCCAATGTAGCGGGGAAAAAGAGGAGGAGGAGCCCAGCCATTCACACTGAATTGTTTGGCTCATCGAGCACCCCCACATGAAGTTGAGCAAAGGTGGGCGAGCACCTCTCACCTTTGCAACTCGAAGGCTGGCATTTTGCTTCTGCGGCGCGAATCGGGCCTTCAGCCGTGGCCCAACTGCCTCCCCTTCACACCTCTTGCAGCTGCTGGTTGCTCAGGAAAGACAGGAGGCTTCAGCTGGCCAACTTGTGTAAGAAAAGACAGGCAGGCTGGCGGGCACGTGACTCTGCCCAGGAAAAGATAGAAGGTGCGGAATCAGTTCTGCCTGAAGGTGAGAAGGCTTGGAGCCCCCCCCCTCTCCACTCGCCCATCAGCAGAAGCCTCCTGGGAGGTTTTGGCTGGCAGGCACGTGGGGAGAGCTACAAGACTTTTTGCCTTCAGGCAGAGCTGATTCCATGCCTTCTACGTTTTCCCAGGGAGAGTCACGCACCCGCCCACCTGCCTGTCCTGTCTTACACAAGTTGTTCTGGAGTGAGTGAGACCATCTTTGGGAAAGAGCCATTCCTTCTGCTCAGCTTACACACTTGAAAAGCCCCTGTGGTTCCACATCCGCAGCTGATCCCTTCCTGGCCAAAAGAGCGCCTTTTCAGTCCCAGCAGGGCTTCTGGAAGAGAGTGGCTGAAGCGGCTTCTCTCTCCTCCTCCTGCCAGCTGAAGGAAAAGCCGCGGGGAGATGGGCTCCATGTGCTGCTCTGCCAGGCTTCCACAGCCGATCCTCCGCTGACCCCTAAAGAAGAGGACCCGCCACTTCTTCTTTAGGGGTCAGTGGAGGATTGGCTGTGGCAGTCCGGCCTCTGCTGCCTTTCCCCAAAACCAGACAGCGTTACTCCCGCCTTCCCAGTGTCCGAGCTGCAGAAAGTGAAGTGCCACTTCAGCAGCGCTTATCTCCAGCCAGACTGCAAAGCACGCGGAGCAGAGAGCAGCCACCGCCACCACCGGTACCCCTCTGTTGCTGCTGGTGGTGACATGGATGCATCTTCTGCCGCACCCAGTCTCATGAGAGGCAAAATGGGAGGCGCCCTGCCGGCAGAGCCTCCGCATGGAAGACGAGTGAAGGGCGCAGTGGCGGGAGAGGCTGGCTGTCCCTGAAGCCAGCTCTCAAGGAAGGAGGCAGATGAGGCCTGGGGCTCGCTTCCCTGCCTCCTTCTTCCAAGAACTGCAGACGGCAGGGAAAACGAGGCTTCTTTGCCAGCCTTCCACCTGGCAAGACAGAGATTTTCGCCAACTGGAAGGTATGTGTGTGTGAGAGAGGGGGGGGGGGAGAGTGAGAAAGAAAGAGAAAGAGTAAGAGAGGAAGGAAGGAAGGGAGAGAGAGAGAGAGAGCGAAAAGAGAGACAAAGAAAGAGAAAGAAAGAAAAAGAAAAAGAAAGTTGGAGAGATAAGAAAGAAGGAAGGAAGAAAGGAAGGAAGAAAGAAAGTGGGGAGAGAGAAACAAGAAAGAAAGAAGGAAGGAAGAAAGAGGAAGGAAGGAAGGAAAGAAAGAGGGAGAGAGAGATACACAAGAAAGAAAGAAGGAAGGAAGAGGAAGGAAAGAGAAAGAGGGAGAGAGACATGAAAGGAAGGAAGAAAAAGAAAGGAAGGAAAGAATGAAAGAGGGACACACACAGACACACACACACACACACACGAAAGAAGGAAGAAAAAAGAAAGGAAGGAAAGAAAACGAAAGAGAACGTATGATAACAATTGAGCCCAAAATTTTGGTTGCTAAGCAAGAATGTTGTTAAATGAGTTTCACATTTTACAAGTTGGTCACTCCCACCTGGTCACATGACCACCAAGCCACACCCACCCACCTACAGAATAGGTTCTAAAAATCTTTGAAACCCACCACTGCTGGCAATGCAATCAATCACAACTACTCAAGTCACAAGACTCTGGGTGGCATTTCGTATCCAAACATACAATTTAAAAAATGGCAGCCTGGACTAAAAACACATCAATAAAAACACGGCAGGAACTCCAGAAGAATAGAGTCAGGTTTTAAGGGCCTTGCAGAACTCCAAGAGTATGGATGCCAAATGTATTTGTGGGAGGATGCTGTTCCAGAAGGTAGGGGGTAGTGAAACAGAAAACAAATTTCCCAGGTTCCACAAGATACCACTATTTAATTGAGGGGACCTGGGGTGCCACCATTCTGCATGAAATGCCAGAAGAGCAGAGATAATTGCAGATACAGTCCCCCAGATAACCAGGTTTAATGCCATAGAGGACTTTATAAATAAGAACTGGTACATGTAAGCTAAGCAACCAATGCAACGCATGGAGTAGCAATGACGCATGGGCATAACAAGAAGTGCCCATTACAGCTGTACCTTTCAGGTAGGTTTCAAGGGCAGCCTCAGGTAGAGCACTTGCAATAATTCAGTTATGAGGTGATTTCAGGACTGTCTGGAGGGCCCCCCCAGTCAAAGCAAGGTTGCAGCTGGCATACTAGATGAATTTCTGTAAAGGTTCTCCTGGCTCTAGCTGCCATCTGCTCTTTGAGCAGTAGCAGCAAGTCCAGAAGGGCCCTCAGGTTGCATCCCAGTCTCAAGTGGGAAATGGAACCCATCCAACACCAATTGCAGAAATGTCCTTGATTTAGGACAGGGGTGTCAAACTCGATGTGTCATGCGCTGGCCATGCCAACCCCAGTTTAATGAAGTGGGAAAAAGTCACGCTATGTCTTGTGACGGCATGAGTTTGATACCCCTGACCTAGGCCAAACAGCCACAACCACAGCCACTCATTCTTGTAGAATTGAGCTGAAGTCTGTACTACCACTGCCTCTTTCAAATCCTTGAGGGATCATCTCCTCTCTCAAAAGAAGATGATCTCATCACATGGACTTGTCCTTTTGATCACCTCCTGGGCTACCTTGACAATCTAGGAAGGGCTAGGATTTAACAAACTGGAGGCCAATGCTGACAGATTAGAAGAATTTATCTACTTCTTCAGGAATTACAGAACCAATGTTATTTTTTTTATTTAAGAACAAAAATATTAGGAAACAAATTTCTATCTGAAGCATAACTTTAATGCAGTTACTGTAACACAGCATAATTAGCTAGAATGTATTTTTGCAATGCATATCTGTAAAAATTAAAAAGGCTTTTCATTGGATTCTTATGTATCCAATGGTCCCTGCATACATACTGGGAATAATCTTGTGCTTCCTTATTATGTTTAGTAACAATATGTTTACTTAAAAAAATAGACTAGCAAATGGAATTTTCTATCCATTGTTAATTCTACCCTTCTAACAGTAGTTACCGTCTCTCAGCATTGTGTCACGGTGTTGTAAAAATAATGACTTGCTAACTGTTTCAGAAATAATATTTTTGAAAGTATGAGAACCGTAGCAAGCAAATATGAATTTGTGATGGAATGTGTGAATGACCTTGGAGAAAGAGTGGAAAGGATGCTGCCTAGAGAAAGGGGGAAGAGCCCAAGTGGCTAATGGTCAAGAGGAAGAAACTTAGAAAGGACATTCCTTAACCGATTGGGCAGTTCAAAGTGGTGGTGGGAAGTTCATACTTTCATACTTGCAAGATTTTGTTAATGTAGCCTTAGAATAAAGTAGAACTGTTTCCTATCTGGTTTACTAGGGAGGGCTGACCAAAGTGGATTTTCTATAATTTATATTTTTTTGTAAAGAATTGTTTCCTTTGAAATATTTTTTGCAGTTCTACTTGTTTTATCCTTTTTTGTCTCTGCAGTTCTAAATACACTGATTGTCAGAGACCAAAAAGGAGAAAAAAAGAGAACACATACACACAAAAACACACTCTCTCTCTCTCTCCCTCCCTCTCTCTCAAAGAGCAATACAAAGATAAACAGTTAAGGCAATAGCAGGCATTAGGGGAAAAAAATCAATCCCCAAAGCAGCAGCTTGTCATATCAAACTAGAACACATTTAAGCTCAATTTCTTCCAATGGCAACTGCGACAAAATAGAACACGGCAACCTTCTTAAGAGGTTTCAGTGGAGATGCCAGTAGAAACTGTAGAGTTCTGCTTGCCTTGAAGGAGGCTGGGGTGTGCCTTTTCCTCAAGAAGCCATCAATATGGCAATATTATGCAACTATCATCCATTCTCCAACCTTCCAATTTTAGTAAGGTTAGTCAAAAAGGCAATGGTCTGCAACTGTGAAAAGATTTTGAGGAAGGAGACTATTTAGATCCCTTTCTGTCAGATTTCAGGCTCAAAAATCATATCAAGTCTGTGGTGGAAGTTCTTGTGGATGGATGACCTTTGGCGAGACTAAATCAGTAGAACTGTGAGTTTTGTGGTCTTGCTGAATCCCTCAGCAGCTTTTGATACCATTGATTGTGGTATCTTTCTGGACTGCCTCCAAACCCTGGGAGTAGAGAATACTGTTTCACAATGTCTCTCTTCTTTCTTGGAGGATACTTAGAGTCAATGTTGTGTGTTTGTGTGTGTTTGTGTGTGTGTTTGTGTGTGTGTGTGTGTGTGTGTGTGTGTGTGTGTGTGTAGCATCCTAATAGTGGGAGAGGGGATGGATCTATCGGGAGAGGTCCTTCAGGGAATGATGTTCTATATCAGGGGTGACAATCTCGCAGCCCGCAGACCAGATGTGTCACTTGCTGGCTCCACCCCGCCTGGTTTAGCTAAGGGGGGGGGGGAAGTCCCAATACGTTACGTGACGCTGCTGTCATGCCGTGGGTTTGACACCCGTTCTACATGAAGCCTGGGGGTGATGATCTGACGGGAGGAATGCCTTTGGACTTGCAGATCCTACTTTAAGAGCAGATAGATGCAGGTATCTCTGGGGTATCAGTTATATTCTCTTTTAGATGGGCAGGCTCTGATTTCAGTGGCCCATTTCATATAACCTCTGAATAATCCTAATTTGAATTACTGAAAAGCACTCTGCATGGAGCCATCTTTGAAGATCACTCAGAAGTTTTCACTAATCAAAAATGTAGCATCACTTTCTCCGTGCAACACTCCCATTTTGAGAACTCTATATTGTCTACAGTTTTCTTCTGGGTACGTAAGTCAATGTACTGATTGTCACCTTTAAAATGCTTCATGACTGAAGACAAGGATGCCCCTTAGACCTCCTTTTCACCAGTGGTTTTGGTCTGTCAAGTTCTTAAGTTCTGGGAGAGTGAGATCCCTCAGGGGGACCCTGCATTACAGAACATAATCTATAGGAGCTGTGATGATGAGCCTTTCCTGTGGTGGCTTCCCTTGCTTGGAATGGTACCCCCAATGATCAAATTGACACCTCGAGTTTCCAGAAAGCCTTATCAATGAGGCTATTCCAGAAGCCTTGGGGGAAGATCTGTTATAGATGGTGAGGTCCTCCTTTTATGGGTATATTTATTGTGATGTTCATAAGGGTTGTTCTATTGTAATGCAAATGTTATTCATTTATTTTAACCTTCATACTGTAAAAAGAGGAAGGTAAGCTGCTTAGAGTTTCCCTGGATCTGAACTGAGCCCTGAAAATGAGTCAAAAAAATTCATTTGCACCTAACTTTTGATGGTATTCTGTTTAGCATGAAATAAAATATATGAAGGCACACAGACTTTTTAACCTTAAGGAAAAACCCATGTATTATCAAGAGACATGAGAGCCATTTTTCTAGACAGATTAGAGTGGAAATAAGCTTATTTCCATACTGACACAATAGTGTATGACATACACATCCATACAAAATGTCTTGAATCCATAATGCTACTGTATGCATATGACTGTCTTCCTCATAAGATAGAAAACAAAGTCCAATAAATTCTAATTAAATTGATTTTAATCATGATAGCTTTTTTCCATAATGCTTTCTTTAGAGGTCATTAACCAGGAATATGGATTCTCCTGTCCATACAATACTTCCCTAATATAAAAACAGAACACGAAAGGAATTCATTTTTATCTACCTGCTTATCAAAACAGCAGACAACTGAATATATATAGCCATGTTACCTGATCAGCTTTTTTAACACCATTTTTTTACTACTCTTGTCTGCATTTCTGTTTTGAAATATACCATATAAAAATCAATTTAAAACTGCTGTCATGCAGGAAGAACGGAAAGAATTAAAGAGTATAAAATTGAATTGTCTTCCTTTGCACAAGGAGCAATAGTAACCCAGCTATAGAGGAAATCATTTAGACTGAGCTTCTCTAAAAGAAAATATCAAAAATATAATGAGAAAGC
Organism: Thamnophis sirtalis; assembly: GCF_051295495.1. NCBI lineage: Eukaryota > Metazoa > Chordata > Lepidosauria > Squamata > Natricidae > Thamnophis > Thamnophis sirtalis. Next base: position 36,493,738 of record NW_028261381.1, read on the forward strand.
AAATTAAACCTGTAGATTGCGCTTTCCTGATAAAGTACTAAGTCATATTTTTAGCATATAGAATGGTTTCTAAAGTGCTTCATTTAAATTTGTTTACTGGAACATTCAGGAAATAATCAACAATGAAAACTCTACCATGAAAGAACACGGTTACAATTGATAATGTATTAACAAAATAGGCTTCGGGGGGAGGAGCCGCCGCCGTCGGGAGCTCAACAAAGCTCCTGCCAGGACTCTGGTTCGTATATCTCATAAGATCTATAGATATCTCCCCTTTCTGGCAGAAAGGGGCAGGGAGAAGGTCAGTCGTTAGGATCTCTTTGTAATTCATAGCTTTTCTTTTTGCTGTGAATGGAGAAGAGGTTCAACATTAGCTGAGCCTTTACTCCGGCCAGTTTTCCGCGCTGCCTTTTTTGCAGCCTAGGCAGATTGCCTCCCCCCCCCAGGACAAAGCTAAGCTATTTAAAAGTCAATCCGGGCGGGGACCATTCCCGAGGAATTTCTTCCATTACTATTTAAAATACCAGCTTCAATTTCGCAAAAGGCTCCCTTTCTTTTTTAGCTGCGTCACAAGATGGCGATCTCGTAGCTTTTGTGTTTGAGGTGACGTACTTAGTTAGCCCTACCCTCCTGAAGGCTTCTCCGTACTAATTGCTAAAAGATTAACTGAGGGGAGCAGAGACTTTGATTTTTGGCTCGCTTGATTGCTTGTCTTTTATTTTTATTCTGGAATGGCTCCCAAATCTAAACAGAAGCGCTTCCTTAATAACATATCTCCAAAAACTGCTATGAAGTCGCTACCCTTGTCTCCTACACCCTCCACGGGAGATTTGCTAACACAAGAATTTCTTCTCAAAACGCTTAATGATTTCAGACAGGAGATTAATCAACTGATATCGGATTTATGTGATCAATTTGATGCTAAAATTGCTCAGGCAAAGCAGGATATGATCGGAGTAATGACAGTCATGACAGATTATATTGCTGAAACGGAGGACAAATTGGAACTTTTGGAAGAAACTAACCTTAATCTGATATCAAAAATTCAAACGTTGCAACAGGAAATTGAAACTGCTCAAAAAGAACTTGTCATGATAAATTATGATAAGACTGCCTTTGCTATAAGAGTTAGAGGACTGCGTGAAAACCAACAGGAGAATTTGAAACAGACCTTCTTTGAGGCTTTCAGCCGCTTGGTGGGAAGTCCGGGACTTAACTTTGATTGGCAGATTCAAAGAATTTACCGCCAGAATTCCTGGGTAGCAAAACAGCGACAGCTTCCGAGGGACATAATAATATACTTTACTACAAGGGAATCTAGAAATCAGATAATACAGAGGCTTTACGGAAAGAGGTTGAGAATTGATGGGGAGGACTTGATTGTTTTTAAAGAGATACCATTTCAAATATTAAGAACAAGGAGACAGTACGCTTTCTTAACCGAAGAACTCAGAAACTCTCAGATTCCATACAAATGGGAAGTCCCAGCTGGTATTACAGTTACATTTGGCAACCAAAAACATCGCATTAATTCTGTCTGTGAAGCCCGAAAATTTTACTACGAGACCCTGAAGGCGGGACTTCCTGATTCATCCGGACCTGGAGAGAGACAAGGAGAAGGAGAAGACAAACAGCGAGACACGTGGCTACAAGGCGGAGGGTGTTGCTTTCCTCTTCCGGAAGGGCAGAAGACTAAAGAATAAAGACTAAGCGTTGTTTTTAAAGCTTTATGATTTCCGTCTGGGATAAAATGGAAAAGTGGCATATCGATGATGAGACATGGAGACTGAAAGAAGCGTTGCTGATTGTGGACATATATTGTACATAAGTTTTGTCTGAACTCTAACTCAAATTGCGCATGAACTATTTTCTTAGGCGAGGAGAGCGGAAATTGTGATCTTTTTGAGTTGTGGTTTGGGACGAACGGAGTTGGGAGGTGCGTGGGAGAGGGAGGGGTAGCGAAAGCTTAATTAGATTACCTGGGGCTAGAACGCAAGCTGATGTTTGTTTGAGTTGCTATCTCAATATAAGGTTAAGAAAGATTGGTCGGAGAATCTTCAGGAAAGTGGAGTAAACATGGGAGGAGCAATGAATGTGGATAAAATATATATGTGGATATGGATAAAGGCAGGGTGGAAGGTAAAAAATTTATATGTGGAGGTGGGTAAGGATAGAAAGGGAGGTGTTGGAAATGAAAAATGAAAGAAGTATTTGAGTTTAATGGTGTTATAGAAAGGTTTGGATATTTGGATAAAAAAGAGATAAATTAAAGGTCTGAATAGATAGACAAAGCAATGAGACTTTTAGTTGGGGAATTCTAATTGATCAACTTACCTGGCTCTAATACAGTTTGAAACCCTGCAAGTAGCAAAATAACCAAAATTTGGAATGAGCTACATTGTTTAAGATTTACAGATAATGGGAAGCTGTGTTAACGTAGTGGGTTTATTGACCCTTTTTGTTTCTTTCTTCTTTTTGTGTGTGAGTGTGTTTTTTTTTTAATTTCTTATTTTCTACTATTTTTCCTTTTTCTTTTTGGCTTTACTTTTATCTTATTTTTTTAATTTTAAAGTTAGCTGGCCTTATTATACTCAAATGCTTGTTAAAGAATTATGCCGGGTATGGGACCTGCGAAGCCGTAAGGGGGTTAGGGAGGGGGGATTATAGGGGGGAGGGGGGAGGGGGGAATTACAGTTTCAATCCTTAGAACAATAAGAATTCACTTGTATACTGCGGCTCGTTTTTCTTTTTTTTCTTTTTTTCTTTTTCTACTTTTATTTTAAAAACAAACTGAATTGTATGGATACACCAAAGTGAGGAGAAGAGGGAAAGAGAAGGGAGAAATAAAGAGGGAGTGAGAGGGAATGTAAGGAGGGTGAGATGGAGGGAGGGGGAGATGTCTGAGGGGGTAGGGAAGTAGAAGAGGGGAATGCTGGAGGGGTGAAAGGAAAGTTGGAGGGGGAGAAGAGAGGGTGTATGGGGGAATGAAGTGTTATGTTGGGTTTTTTTTTTCCTTTTTTTTTTTTATGCACAGTATATAAGTGATTGTATAAAATGAAAATGAAAATGAAATAAATAAAATGTATCATCTATAAAAAAAAAACAAAATAAACATTGAAATATTTGATGAAAACTGTAACTTAACAATGGTGCTTAAAAGTTTGTGAACCCTGAGTGATCAATATCGCTGCATAAATGTGATCTAAAATGTGAAAAAACTGAAATATCACTTTGGCATAAGTATTCAGGCCCTTCATTCAGTTCTTTGTTGTAGCACCTTTGATAACAATTATAGCTTCGAGTTATTTTGGGTATGATGTCACAAGCTTTGCACACTTGGATTGGGGGATTTTCTGCCATACTTCCTTGCAAATTTTCTCAAGCTCAGTCATGATGGATGGCGACCATCAGTGGACAGTCATTTTCAGGTCCCTCCAAAAATGTTCAATAGGGTTCAAGTCAAGGCTCTGTCTGGGTACTCTAAGACATTCACAGAGTTGTCCCTAAGCTTCTCCTATGCTGTCTTGGATGCAAATCTAAATAATTTGGAATCAAGAAAACAGTGACCCCCCCCTACGGTATATTTTTTGTGGCTCATGGATTGAAGACTACACTGAAGAAGAATACATACAGGTGTTCACACAGGGCAGGAAGAGGAAGAGATAGAAAAAATAGAGGAATGTGGAAACTGGGGAAAACTTTACACCTGTTTCATAAAGGTTTTACCACTTATTTTCCCAGCCATAATTTTCATTTCCTTTCTCTTACCAAGCAACAGCATGTATAATTATCTCTCAGAACTACAGGTAGATTCTATGCATCTGAGGAAATACATTGTGATTCATGGGAAGCTTTTGTAATCATACAAGTGCTAGTTTTTAGAAAGCCAAAAAGCTATTTTGCTTTTGAAGAAAGAAGATAATAGCTTTATCCTTATTCTTAATCTAACAAGTGTGGCCACAGTGAGGATCTGCCTCAAAAGTCAACCCCTAGGGATTTTCTTGTAAATGTCTCTCATTCTGAAATTAAAAGAATTAGTTTAATTAAGGAAAGGGGACCTCTGTGGTTGCTTCTGGCTATGGAAGAGTTTTCATTAGAAAGTCTACTTAGCCAAGTCCACTTTCAATATTTTGTTTTTTATGGAGAAATTGATTTTTTTTTTAAGAACTTTAAAACACCACCTGACTTCATTGTGATTCTAGTTAGTATACAATATGAAGACAACCCAAAGCTAAAAGGAGCCGAGGTGGCACAGTGGTTAAATGCAGCACTGCAGGCTACTTCAGCTACTTCAAATCTTACCTGCTCAGGGTTGACTCAGCCTTCCAAGGTGGGTAAAATGAGGACCCGGATTGTTGTTGGGGGCAATATGCTGACTCTGTAAACTGCTTAGAGAGGGCTGAAAGCCCTATGAAGTGGTATATAAGTCTAACTGCTATTGCTATTGCTATAAAAGAAAGAATCCAAAAGAACAACAGGTTTCTGGATATGCTCCCCACCCCCCAATCAAAAAGAACATCTAAAAAAGATCTGCCTGCATGCATGCATGTCTATCTCTGCCTAAGAGACTTGTATCTTTGAGTCCAAGACCAGGGGGAACAGCCAACTTTTAAAAGCTAACTGGATATATCAGGGTGGGGTCCAAATTAATCTCTAACTTCTGCAATATAGAAAGCCTGATCCTAATTAAGCCTGGTTAAACACTGTTTGATGAGTAAGACTGGAAGCTTCTTGGTTTTGCCTGACTGTACAGGATGAGCAAAAACTATAGAAGACAGATGTTCCTTCATATAACAGGCTCTATGTCATGGAAGATTTTATAAGTGGTAATCACACCATGGATTGCAGTCAGAAGCTTACTGGTAGCCAGCGCTGCTCACAAAATGGAGATGTTTACGTGCTGCTGCATTCTGGACCAATTGCAGTTCTGAGTGGATTTCAAAGGCAACCCCATATAGAGGGCCCTGCAATAACCCATAGAAGATGTAACCAAAGCAGGTCCAAAAGCCCTCCTGGAAAATTGTACAAGTACAATTGATGGATTTGATGAATTTGTGCAAAGGCCTTCCTTGCCACAGCAGTTATCTGGTTCTTAATCAGGAATTGCGAATTCAAAAAGGCACTCAGATAGTATGCCAGTTCTGAAGAATTCCATTCACATTTAGAATAGCCACATGGTCTTGCCAGATTTTATCCCGAGTGTGATTCTGAATCTCCAGCCAGGCCTGCACACCTCCAGCAACCAGACCAGAACTTGACAGCCCTGTCTGGCCAGTCTGGAGGCAAGACATAGAACTAGGTTGCATTAGTATATGGGTGACAGATGAGCCCAAATTATCTCATTCTGCAGCCTCATGTAGATGGTAAACAGCAAGGGCAAAAGTGTAAAGACAAGGAGTAGCCCACACATTAGGGGTCATCTCTTCCCTGGTGTTAATACTGATTGGACCTGATGTATGTAAGAGACAGTAGGAGAACCAATACAATTCTATACCCTCACTCCTAATGCCTGCAGGTGATCCAGAAGAGCACAAGGTTGATTTATGGCAAGCCATTGAAAGATCAAGCAGAACTAACTGCTCTTTCTCCATTCCAGTTCTGCAAGACAAATACAACCAAAGCTGTTTCAATACCATCCCCCAGCCTGAAACTTGACTGGATAGGGGTATAATGTTCTCCAGGGTCCTATGAAGTTGCAGCAATTAAGAAAATAGTTCCACATTTAAATTTTAGGAACAGTTCCACATTTATGTTACTCGATAGGTCTACTTACAAGGAAGCTTCCTCTTGAACTTTTGAAGCAAACTTATAATAGCACAGTCTCCACAGGAAGGGGAAGATAAATTGCATATTACATATTATAGACTTATTGCTGAATTAAATCTCAAAATATTCAAGTATGGCCAGTAGGTTAAATCCACTGGTTGCTAATCATATTAATTGGAACCAATATCTGTTTTAACAAAAATTATCAGACTGAAAATCTAATTTCAGTATTGAATGTTGATAACGTTGCCTTTGTTATGTTGGTACACTCACCTTTGCCTAAGAAATTGGAAAACTATAAATTAGGTAACAATTCTATAGATCTACTCAGGGAACAATATGCTAAATTATATGTGGATGTAAGGGTCAATGAATTAAATCTACAATCTATAACATATAAAATGTATACAGCTGCAGAAACTCTTAAATTAACCTCCAGAAAGATTAAGAAAAACTCATTGAAACCAACATATTAATATTTAAACTCCAACTTCATTCTCATAAAAAATCAAAGTCTGTGTTTAAAGTCAATTGGAAGAGATATAGAAACATTAGAACTAATGGGCAAGTTTGCTGGGATTGCCTAAAAATCCAAAGGTTTTGGAAACATCTAGGTTTTGGACATCTAATGTATTCACCCTCTACATTAACAAGAATTATGTTCTTTATGATTGCTTGAGGGAGAAAATGACAATATTCAAAATGAAGAAATCATCACAATTTATGTTGGTAACAGAATATTCATAGCACCAAAATGGAAACACCTTTAGAACTTTGATACTTCAAATTTATAGGATTTTAAAATAATTTTGGGGTATGGTACATTGCTTACAAAATAACAACTTTTATTGACTGAGAAAAGAACTATAAGTTTTTTGGGAAAGCATTTCAATGGTTTATTATTTTAGCATTTTGCTGTTCAATATATTATCATTTTATATTTTAGTTTTTCTATACTTAATTGATTAGCAATGAAGATGTTTTTAAAAACCCTTTAAGGGAGTATTTTAGTAATTTAATTTATATTTTACTCCTATAAGACATATTTTAACTTCTGAAACCTATTTAGAATTTTGGATTCTATATTTTAGTATCTTGCATATGTATCAGATTAACAATTAAATAAAGCAACTTTTAAATACGTTAGATTTTCAGCACTTATGCTTTGTCTAAGCTAGGTACATTTTAATAATCTGTCTAGAATTCAGTATTTTGCATTTTAGCATTTTACATACTTATCATTTTAGCAATTAAGTTTTTTAGAGTTCTGAGCTTTCTTCAATATTTCAGTGTTTGCATTTATACTATCTAGTTTTATCTTAATTTGTGCAATTTGTTTATAAAGATTTTTATTGGTGAGCTTTGATATTTTAATAATTAAAAGTGATTATGCACATTTTAGGAAAGCTTTTTACAATAACCTATACTGCAACTTTTTTTTAGGTATAGAAAGAATATGAATTGAAATAAAATGCAACAAATTCACAATGCGACAAATTCCTACTCAGTTTTTTTTTTGAAACTTAGGACTTATAGACAAAATGGAAGTATCAGAAAATATTACTGATGTTACTTACTAAAATATTACTACCTAATAAATATAATACTTCTTAATAAATATATACCAAAATATTTACTGACTCAACTAGAGAACATGGATTTTACAGTCAACACTATCAATTCAAATGGTATCTGATTTAATTCACGTAAATAAAAATATAAACTGAAAGATATACTTTGTGAAAGCCACAGTTTTTAAAACATCACATTATATATGTATTATTTGTATATATACAAGGAAATACAACAGAATATCATTTGATGGCATAGGTCAACATAGTACGTGCTGAGGGATTAGAAGTAAGCAATCTTCTATGTTTGACAATAGACGAATTCATACAGAAAATTGACCTAGTGTTTACGAAGTCATTCATTAAGGCCTTCAAATAACCTGTAGTGTTTGTAAAAGCCAACAACATTTTTTCACCAGTTATCAAATGAAAGCTTTGTTATAAGTTGATTTACCTGTCAGATTAACTGATCTAACAAGTTCTTGCTAAATTAGAATGGTTTCACCAAAATTTCAAAATCACTCTATATGGTTCTTATTTATATTTTTCAGTGTGTAATTAAATAATAATTTACTAAGCTGTATGCCATCTCACGTCCCAACACCTCTGGACACCTCACAGCAATCAAAGAAATTACAATAACATCAATAAAATACATTTTAATTTAATGTATTTTTGATTCCTGTAGTGCAAATATATGGGGATCATTCACATTGGCTATTTTCCTGTTGATAAATTTATATGTAAACTATGACAAACTATATGGGAGGTTTTTCTACTAGTAATTAAAAGAGGGAGCTTTAGATGGCTACTATTTAAGCATGTTCTATTGCAACTAGCTGATTTAATGGTCCTGCATTCTCAAAGAAAGTTATTCTTAAAAAGCTTAGATATTCAGAAAGGATTTACTTTCATGCCTTAAAAATATGCTATTGAAGTTTATACTTTAATATATCTTGTATGAAAGAAAATGTAATTTAATGGTAAATCTATCTACAATTGTACTTATTTATGGTGTAATTTTTTCCAATTCTTAAAATATTTTCCTAAATATTGTTTTATTATACTGATTATATGTGCCTAAGAGTCAGGCAGTTTTGAGTATAGTAGAACCAGAGGTTGGTTCGTACCAGTTTGCCCTGGTTCAGCTGAGTAGGTAGTAACTTGGCCGCCCACACACCTGAACCGGTTTTATTATCGGCAGCGCGATCTTGATTTTGGGTTCTGTGCACGGGCAGAACAATCTCCACTGCAGAAATGTAATTTCCCCTCCTTTTCTAATGTTTTTGGTGTAAATTCCCCCCCCCCACTTTTCTAATTTTTGGGTGTAAATGCGCACACACGCAGAACGCACATTTAGTGTGTGCATGAGTGAAGCGCGCGCAAACAAAAATGTTTTTGCACTGAACCGACAGTAATGCTGGTAGCAACCCATGCCTGAGTAGAACCTCTGGTCACGAATGCTTCTGACCACGGTCAAATCGGGTTCCGACCCCCCCAAAAATCACTTTTTTTCCCCGCAGCTAATTTCCCCTTCAGTGCCATTGTTTTTGTAAGTGCCAAATTTCCAAAATTAGGTTGGGTAATGACCAAATTGGTTTGTGATCAAAGTTATGGAACAAATTATGATCATGACCAGAGATTCTACTGTATAGGAACAAATGTGAAAAGAAACTGATGGTGATGGTCCATAATTCCTGGAATAAGCTAAAATAAGCAGAAAGTCATTATTGTCCAATATTTACTGGTTTTTCATAGCAGAATTTCATTTACAATGGAGATCTAAATAATCATATATATATATAGGAATAAATGTACTTTAAGATTAAATAGTCTGGTATTTATTACTAAGATCAAAGTGAAATGCAACCACAAGATCAAAATGACCACACTAACAATATGTCTTAGTTAAAACTCATATGGACCTTTAATAAGCTAGAGAAGGTACAATCGAATTTTCAAAATTAGGGATCCTGTATATTTAATAGGTATTACAAAAGGTCTTCAGTGAGAGCAAGGTGTCAGAGTATGTGCCAGTGGGTTAAAGCACCTGCTTTATTTCTTCTCTTTACAGAGGAGGCCAATGAAAGGCTACCCATTGACACAAGCATCAGTGATCTCCTCTTATAATAATAAATTAAGTGGTCAAATTACTTAAAGATGAGGCATAAAGACAGATTTGGTAGAGGCATATGCCAAATACTTTAAAAAAATTGTTTCTTTTTTTTTCCTTTTTCTTTTCTTTTATTTGTTTTGTTTTGTTTTTTTGTTTTTTTCCCCTGCCTTGTTTTCTGTTTTTTGTCTTTTTTGTGTTTTGATTTTTTCTTTTCCCACTGGTGTGGGCATGTGTTGTTTATGTAACAAAATAATTTTTTTTAATAATAATAAAAAAAATGGTTCCAATGAGAAATAACATTTTTTTTGTGTCAGGAAGTTCTTTCTCAAATACAAAACTTCACCAACTTTGCATTTTTAAAAAGCATACCGTATGCTTACAACTTAGATCACAGCAGAAATAAATGTTGTTATCTTCAAAATAAGCACCTATTACTGTTCTGCTAATATTTTTGAAAACAATATCCCAAATGCTGAATTAGAACTACACATAGCCAGACAAACATTAATATGACCTCTATTTGAATAATGGAATTCATTATCCTTTGGCCACTCATTCTTTCAATTATATGCTTAATAAGACTAGTTACTATTAAATAATTTGCTTTCCCATTACCTAAATATAATGCAACTGGAAGGGTACATGTAAGATTAATACTGTACCTGCCTACATGAGGCCACATACAGGATAGGCTAAGCTCATATGTTACTATTCATTCTGATAACAATGCATCTATTGTGTAATTTAAATGTCACACCAAATCGACATTACTTAACACAGATGCCATTCTGAGCTTAAAATTTGCATTGAGAACACTTTATTTTTAAAATGTATAGTATCAGAATTATAACTGAAGTGTACAAATACACCAGCATGCTGTTTTAAATATAGAAGAAAACTCTGCAAGTAACATTATTGTCTTTTGCTTCAATATACTGTAATTTAGTAGCAGGCAAAAAGGAAATTATTTTTTTAAGAAGTCCATGTGTAAAAAAGCAGAAACTTCAATTTGGCCAATAAAATGAATGCCTTTAAGACATCTTATAAAGAAGTGACAAGCTTTAATAATATGTTTATGCCCAAAGTGACAGGCTTTAATAATATGTTTTATGAACGGTTTCTTAACAAATCCTTCTGCTGACAGGGAATATGTACTTTGGTTTTCTAGAAATGGCACACTTGCAGTTCTTCGTTTAAAAATTAAAGAATTAAAACAGTCAATTGACTTGCCTTGTCAATGCAACAGCACAGAAAAGAAAAAAATTCATATATGCCATCTAGGCCGATAAAAGAGAAACCACTTGTAAACTCCCTATGACTTTTCCCTTACCCTGTGAACTGATAGTTGCCATGGTAAGCATTTGTCTGTATACTGCATTTTAAAAACGATAATGCCATCCCCATTTCTCTCATGGAATTAGTAACTGATACTTGAACTCTCTGTTTAAGAAAATGAAAAGTGTTTCATATTGTAAGGCCTACAGAAAAATACTACAGCTAAAAACGATTTCTTGCACTATTTATAACAGAAAGCATAATTGAAACATATAAATTATTTTAGAAGGTTTTTTACATGCAGCATTATCATAATTCTATTTCTTTAGCCCCAACGCAACCACAGTCTCAGTATTACATGGCTAGTACATTAAAAAACAACAACAAGCAAAACACATAATAACAAGGCCTGGCAATGCCTAAAAACAGGAACACTGAAGAAAGAGACAGAAGGGCTAATTCTGGCTGCACAAGACCAAGCCTTAAGAACAAATGCATACAAAGCCAGAATTGAGAAGACAGCAAGGGCTGCCTCTGCAAAGAAACAGTGGACCACCTGGCTAGCTGCTGCAATAATATGGCACAGACTGACCGACTACAGACAATGGCATGACACAGCAACAATGGTGCTTTGGAAGATAGGCAAGAAGTACCATCTGCCTGCAAGCAAGAAGTGGTAGGACCATAAAATAGAGAAAGTCATTGAAAACGAAGAAGCTAAAGTGCTCTGAGATTTTACAGGCACCTGCTACATAACACCTCAGACTTAGCAATTGTCAGTAAGAAAGACCAAAAAGCCTGGACAGTGGACTTGGCAGTATTGGAGACAGCTGAAGAGAAGAGAAAGAACTGGAGAAGGTAACAAAACACCAAGACCTGAAAACAGAAATAGATGACAGTGGGAAAAGATCGCAAAGGTAGCACCAACAGTAATAGGTGCCTTGGATGCAATCCCTATATATCTGCCAGGCACAAAGGATCAGGAACCCTCGTAAGGTTGCAGCATAGTTTTATTCAAGCTCATACAGAAGAATCCAGTCAACTGATGGTCAGCACTAAATTGGCACTAGATAAGGATCAATGGAATTCAAGGGGAGACTAGAATTAGATCTCTTGTGGCAATGCAAGGACCTTAAACTGATGTTTTCTTTAAACCTCCCCCCCCCCCAATTCTGCCTATTCCTCTCCTAGAACCATTAGTTAATTGTTGGGGTTGGGTAAATTATAGCAGAACTCTACCTGAAATCTCTATACCAGGGTTATGTCCCAGTAACCAGCTCATGAACTGAACTTGAATATTTTATCATCTTTAAGGTCAGGGAAGAGCATGGGATGGCCTCATGCTTGCCTTGCCTTTCAACAACCCACAGGCAAAAAAATAAAACAAAAAACCATTCAATAAACCTATTCAGTGAAAATAATTTCAGTGATTTTGGTGAAAACAAAAAATCTTTGATGTCAAACACCAAAACATGCTAATAAAATCTCACATTTGCTTCATACGCATGATCTGATGCTTTATGGAAAATTAGCAATGGAATGCAGTGATGTTGGGCACTTGGCAACTGGCCCGCATTTACAGCCATTTTCAATGTCTCATGGTCATGTGATTTCTTTTTACAATTGTTGAAAACTGGCATTTACTGGCATAGCGAGCAATGGAGTTGATTTATAACTGCAGTGTTTGCTTAATAATTATGTCAGTCATTTCATGATGCCGCAAATAAAGGTTAAAAATTGGGTTGGTCACATGAGTGACCAGTTTTATGACCATAATGGGCCCCATTATGGTCATAAATTGAGGACTACCAGTGGGTAAAATCATGAACAGAAATTGAATTGGAATGAACAGTGGGCAAACCATTCAGAAGCTATGAGAATGAAGCCTATAATTATCACACTTCTTGGATCTGCATATACACTACTGATATATTACAACTTCCTAGGTTCTTGGGAAGAACTCATTGGGTATGAAGGCCAGCATCAGCTAAAGATCTGGCAGCTGTAATTTCCCATTGTTTTATATATAATAATAGATCTGGCTGACTATGCGGACAACCATAATAACACCATCAAACAATGTCTGCCTATTTTAGTTCTTGGGAAGAATTTGATAGATGGATGAAAATGCCATGTCTAATCTAAATGTCTGGTTGGCTGAGTGACTAACTATAATAGCAATAATATATTAAACCACCTGACTCTCAACAACTTTTTGCAACTTATATTTACAACAAAAACATTACAACATAAAAAATAAAGATTTCAGCAGCATTTTACTGTGGTAAATGACGGCACCCTTCTTTTGGCATTATTTGCCTTATTTCTTACATGGTTTTCTTTTCTTTTTCATATTTACTAAAAAGGAAGTATTATTAATCAATGATAAGCATTATTAATCAAAATATACTCATACTTATTATTATTATTAAAAATCTTTTTGACTTTTTAAAATTCTTATCTATCTAGCAATGCCCAACTATATAGTTGTAAAATATTTCTCCACCAGTAACATACCACTAGTCACATGCTGTTTCCTGATTATTATTACAAATTTTTCACTATCCCCAAAATACTTTCTGTTTATACTTAGTACTTTTGTATATTTTTTTTCAGATCAGACATCAAGATTGCAAAAACAGAGTGTGACACTGGGTTCAAGCATGCTTAGATGAATGAACAAAGGAGTTCCTTTCAGATCTTTCAATTTACTATAGAATTTTAGTACAAAGAGGTTAGGACTAGTAGAGATGAGGGCATAGAGATGGAGTTAGCATGTACAACCAGACCCTATACAGAGCTACTGCTGTACCAAAATATACCAAAGCATTATAAATTGTGTTTACCCACTGATTCCATATCCAAAGTCAAGATTGAATTTTTGCAACAGTGAGCAATTGTAAAGTTAAAAAAAAAAACTTAAATATTCATGTTGCTATTCACTGTAGGCTTCTTTAAAAATGATGACTGTTTAGTACACCTGCTCTATTTTTGCTTTCTTGTTCATCCACTCATGAGATTCCATCTTTACTTAAATACCAATTTATTTTACACAGATAGAAACTATCTCGCTCTTTGTAATAATTTGACTTTTTGCTTGGGAGTATTTTTCTGGACTCGTTTACACACACACGCACACCAGATTTGCTATAGCAACAGTTCCCTGAATGTATACACTTCCTTTCATGAAAAGTTTTGTATTTTGTTACAGTGAACACATCTTGATGAACCATAATTCTCTATTTCCCCCTTTTCCATCTTGTGTGATGGAAAGATAGCAAGCATAATATTTTTGACATTTAGTTTCATAAACAAAAATCTCAAATTTGGATACAATGAGAAAGCATTGTAAGTTTAAAAACAAAAATGTTCCAACCTATTTTATGGGCATAACATGGATTGGGGAGGTGGGGGGTGGAAGGAGGCAGACAAGCCAAATTACCACTATAGTCAGTTTTTAAAATATTATTATCCATGTAATCTAAACTACAAAAGGTGTGATATACAAGTCCATATTAATGGAATTCTTATGTTCTTTCCAACTCTACTCTGAAGTCTGACCCAAAGCAAAAATATAACAGCTTGCTTCCACAGGAAGATAAGCACCCCTGGTGAATGTTACTATTTTTCTTCCTGTACTTTGTAACATGATTTTCAAATACTACCTTAGAAGAAAAGAAAAACACCTTGTGTCCAAATCAAAGTAAAAGATGCACAAGTGGCATTCTTAAATATGCAAATACAAATAAATTTCATCATTCAAACCTCAAAGAACAAGAAAATTGAATCTTTCACAAAGGCAAAGAGTTAGATGGGCTGGATTTACAAACTTGGTTTGTGGTCTTAGTCCTGCACCATTTCTCAACAAACAGCAACTAAACAACTAATCAATCTTGTTAAAAACCGTTTTTGGTTCTTTTTAGAATAAAGGGCTTGGTACACACACACAGTTTTCTTAAGGTGTTGATTATAATAGTAAAATCTAATACAATCTAAATGTAAAAAGGAAATAAAGAGTAACAAAGCAAAGTAAAAAGAGAGAAGAAAAAAACAAGATTGTAATCAAGAGGAAATTTATAAAGAAGTGACTCCCAACCTTCATCATAAGTATGAACAAATTTAGCAACTCTTCACCCCCTGTAATATAACAGACATTTATCTCTTTTTCCTATATCCCATCTCTTTATCTATAAAGAAACCATAAAGCATCATCTTTTCACTCTTGGTATCAGCAGAAAGTGGTAATCAGTTGCCACAAATACCAACACATCTTGTTTTAATTTTGATTAAATAAACCAGCTTTACAGCAATAGCATTAGTGCTTACCTAGATACTGCTCCATAGTGCTTTTACAGCCCTCTCTATGCGGTTTACAGAGTCAGGATATTGCCCCAATGATCTGGGTCCTCATTTTACCGACTTCGGAAGGCTGAATCAACCTTGAGCCAGTCAGGATTGAACTGCTAGCAGTGGGCAGAGTTTGCCTGCAATACTGCATTTTAACCCCTGCACCACCACAGCTCCTTTATTGTTTCTTTTTACTTTTAACCATTTTATTTTTTAGTTCATTGAGATATTATCATACAACTTGATTTCTCTTCATTTCTTCTATGTCCCTTGTACAGAGTTCTTCAAGACGTTAACAATCCTCCTTTGTAAATTCAACAGGGAAATATTATCCAGATCTCCCTCTTGGGTTGTCATTTATATTTTTCTTTTTAATTTTAAAACCCAAATTTCTTTTGTAGCTCCAGGGAAACATTCTTCAATTTGTTCTACACCTATTATTTTTTCAATAATTTTTTTTGGACATAATCTATCCATGAAGCAGACATTATTCTGATACTGTTGATATTGTGGCTACTATTTTCTGATTCCATTCTTCAAAAGCCACATTCAGTATTTTTATGATTATAATGTTTTGTATTTCCTGGCAAATAGATGGGGAAGAAATGCAGGTAGTGGCAGATTTTATTTTCCTGAGCTCCAAGATCACCGCAGATGGGGACTGCAGCCAAGAAATTAAAATACTCTTGCTCCTGGGGAGAAAAGCCATGGCAAATCTAAACAGCATATTAAAAAGCAGAGACATCTCCCTGCCGACAAAAGTGTGTATAGCAAGGCTATAGTTTTCCCAGTTGCAATGTATGGCTGTGAAAGATGGACCATAAGAAAGGCTGAGCGCCAAAGAATTGAGGCCTTTGAACTATAGTGCTGGAGAAGACTCCTGCAAGTCCCTTGGACTGCAAAGCAATCAAACCAGTCAGTCCTAGAGATGATCAACCATGCTTGCTCTTTAGAAAGCCAGATCCTGAAGATGAAACTCAAATACTTTGGCCACCTAATGAGAGGGAAGGGCTCACTGGAGAAGAGCCTAATGCTGGGAAAGATTGAGGGCAAAAGGAGAAGGGGATGACAGAGTGAGGTGGCTGGATGGAGTCACTGAAGCAATCGGCGTGAGCTTAAATGGACTCCAGATGATAGTAGAGGACAGGAATGCCTGGAGGAATTTTTTTCCATGGGGTCGCAATAGGTTGGACACGACTTTGCAACTAACAACAATGTTTTGTATAATTCTACAAGCCTGTATTTTTCCTCTACCTAACATCTTTAGTTTCCTTTACTCTCTCCAGTTTTTGAATCATGAAATTGCTTAGTTTTGCTAGGTCTTATAAAAAGCAAAACAGGATCTATTGGCTATAAAAAGCTATTTGTTCTTTATAACTAATTCCATTTTTTTCACAAAAGCTTAAATACTATAATTTTATCTGGATCCTTCATGTTTATAACCTTTTTTAAGATCAAGCCTACCATTCTGAAAGTCTCTACATAGTTAATGTACTTAATGCACAATTTCCAAAAGTGATTAGAGAGGTTTGTGAACTTGGAGTATCTGAGGTAGTCTCCTAACTGTCAATTTATGGAGGACTGCTGTGGATGGGCTGTGGATAATTTTCCATCCTCTCCTTATCTGGAGGGGTTCCAAGGAACCGGTTTACTTACTAGTTCCTTGGTCTTTGCCCTGATCACTAGTTCTGATTTCACAGAGCCATCTTTAGTTTGCCATACCTTCCCCAGCAGCCAGGATTAGGCAGTTTCAAGTATTGATGATTCTTGCCTTCCTTAATTGGGTTACAATTCATATTACGCTATTTAGAAATGACACGAGATATACTAAAAATCTGTCTCAAAGGTTCTAGGCTGGGAAAGCTGTAATATTTTAACACACATCAGAAAGTGTTGCTTCTTGTTGACAGCCACAATACTATAGCTATTAAGAATATTGCAGCTCATCTTCTGTATTTGTTTACTTCCGCGTATCTAAAAAATGCAGCAAGGTTGAGGTAATTTTACTGTGGACAACAGCCAGCTTTGCGTAGTGTTTAAGACGCTGAGATAAAACTGGGGTCTGTGAGTTCTAGTCCTCCTTTAGGCAAAGAGCCAGCTAGGTAACCTTGGATCTGTCACAATCTCTCAGCACTAGGAAGGAGATAATGGCAAACCACTTCCAAAATCTTGCCAAGGAAACTGCAGGGATCAATCAAACCAACCACTAAGGGTTAACAATGAGGTGAAGGCACACACACAAAATTATTGTAAGATAGATTTTTTTATGTTTGTCTTCAGCTTGTCAGATCTCATCCGAAATTTTTCCATTCTACAAAATAAAATGTCTCAAGTGAGAAATAGTACTGTTTCAAAATAGTTATCGCAGAGATGTGAAATAATTTTTGATAACAAGAAGAGATAAGCTCTTTGGCAACATTAATTAATTTTTTAAGCAAGGAGTGATGATTATTTCATTTATTTTTCATTTATTGTTCCTTTTGTGTTTTATAGCGTGTAGTCTTAGACCTTAAATGGTAATCATGTTTCAAATTAAAGAACATATTCAGCTTTTTTTAACAGAATAACCTCAATCACAATTACCAAATGTTAAATGTGTTCTCTTTTTTCTAGATTGAAAATAATAAAGGAGCTGGTTAATTAGATGTGAACTTTGTATTTTTTTCAATATAAGAATATTAACTGTTTTGAAATATGTCCTATTTTAGTTTTCAGATCTGAGATGAAAACTTTTATAGATCATTCAAATGATCTATAAAATAAACTGTAAGCATTTGCATTACAGGTAGTCCGCGACTTACAACTGGTCACTTAGCAACCCTTTGAAGATACAACAGACACCCCAAAAGGTCCTTATCACCAAATTCCAAAATTTTGTATCCAGCCCCCACTGCAGTCACATTACCAAATTTTGGGCACTTGGCGACCGAATGGGACAACTTGTCACGGCCAACTTGCCATAGTCAACTCTCCATAGCTAACTTACTGCAGCCAACTCTCAATGGCCAGGTTGCTGCTGGACAACTCACTGTGGGACAATTTAACAATTCCATTTAATTATTTAAAGTAAATAAGTATTTTCATTTTTGCCATTCACATTTCATTCTGTCCCTCCTTTTGCATTCTTTCTTTAATGATTCTATTTCACTATTTCTCTCATATTAGTGTAACTCTTGTTCTGCAGAGAGCTGCCCTGTAGCAAGTTGTCCTGCAAGTTGGCCATGGTGAGTTGTCATAGATCCCTTGGCAACTGGCCTCCAGTTATAGATGTTTGCTGTGCCCTATAGTCATATGATCATGATTTATGGCATTTTTGCCAGAAACCACTACTACTTCCAGTTTCCAGCAAAAAATATTCCATAGGGAAAAAATAAGTTCGCTTAACATCTGCTGTAAGGCCATAAAATCAGGTCCGGTCACATGTTGACCTGCTTTATGACTATCATGACTTGTGACCATAATAGCAGGGTTCAATTACAGTTGTAAATCCATTATATTATATTATACTGCATAGTATAATATGCTACTTTATGATAGTAAAGGACAGGTCTTCATGGCAAACTAGCTATGATGTTAAGTTGATGAAAGATGCTTCAAGTTGTCATAATGTCCTTTCTCTGTTCTTTAATATTGGAGTTGCAACACTGCATGTAAGTATATGAGTAGTGGAATTTGCACTGTACATTTTCTCATCCCCGTCCCTCATGGATGGGCTCACTATCAAAGGAATCTATAAAAATCAGATTTGCATAATGACCACTACAGAATTTGCATGTTTTAATTAAATCTTGGTCTGCAGATCTGTCATAGAGACTAAAACCAAAGAGAAAGAACAATATGAGGCATTAGCCACATATTGCAATATCAGTTGAACAATTCACTTATATAGTATACAGATCTTAAATATAGCGCATGTACATTATGTCAGGTACAATAAAGAGTACCATCAGTTCTCTTAATGTAAAAGCAACAGATATTTAGCTGTATGTATATTTGCTACCTTGAAAAAAAGAGAAAGAAAATATATGACATAATATTCCCAAATAATCTTATTTGGGACTAAGGCCAGTATAGGAAGTATGAATTCATTCTGATACCATCATAAAGTTGAGAATTCAAAATTAGTTACGAAGATCACTAAAATAACGAACTGTTAACATGTTGACTGTTTAAAATGAAAGAAGGCAAACATACCTTCATAAACACAAACATTGACAAACCACAAGAAAATTATGATATTTAAAAAAAAAATCTACAGTTCCTGAGCAAGTCTGAAGAAATTAAAAAACCAGAATTTCACTGACAATGTCACTTTTATTTGATTCAGGAAAAAAAAATCCTAAACAGACAGTGGTGAAATGTTCTTTATACATCCGCAATGGATGCTTAAAATTTAAACTTAATTAAAAATGAATGAAGGATCTCTACACAAGCATATGAAACTGTGTTTATGGGTTAAACATAGTATTCAACAGAGCTCTGTTCACTTTCCTCAAGTACATAAGGTGGCTGATAAATTACAGGGAATATATATCCTGTTTGCTTGGCACAAGTTGCTCAAATCCACATTCAACTAATTTGCATTGAGTCTTTCAATGAAACTACACATAGACAGCTGCACTTATATAGGGATGAATCACAGTAGCAGCATTTTAGAAACAGTGGAACCTTCTCCAAATTTATTATGTCTTTGCTTGCAGAGAAATAGAATGGAGGATAAAATAAGCCATCAAATAATTTTCCTGACTAGGCAGAATTTAATGTGGAGATGTGTTGTTTGTAAAGAACTATGGTGGTGACATTCGATCAAAACACAATTATAACGTACCCAAGCTGCCGTCCCTAGGGAGGGAAGAGCCGAGGTGGCGCAGTGGTTAAATGCAGCACTGCAGGCTACTTCAGCTGACTGCAATTCTGCAGTTCGGCTATTCAAATCTCACCGGCTCAGGGTTGATTCAGCCTTCCATCCTTCCGAGGTGGGTAAAATGAGGACCCGGATTGTTGTTGGGGGCAATACGCTGACTCTGTAAACCGCTTAGAGAGGGCTAAAAGCCCTATGAAGCGGTATATAAGTCTAACTGCTATTGTTCAATAAAAAGGATGCAACATAATATCTATTGTGTTTAGCATGTGAGCAAAGACATTTTTCTCCCACAGGTATAGGGGAAATAGGAGATGTTAGAAAAGTCACGTTTTACAATTTATAGACCTGTAATTGCTGCTGCTTTTATTTTGTGTTTTTTTAAAATATCTGCAAACACACCTGTGAAGAAACCAAGTTCAGAAATTAAATGTGCAGTTACTCATTACTCTTTTTAATATGAGCACCTTAGAAATAGCTTTGTTTTTTAAAAAATATTAAAAATATCCTGATATCCTGCTTTCTAAATCCCTTTAATAAGATTGTGTAGTTTTCTAGCAACTTATTTTTAGAAATTAGCCCTTTGCTAATCAACTGTTATAATCCAAGTTATTTCCTTTTGGCTTTTGTTCTTCACATCTTAGCAGCACTTTACTCTTCCATACCACTTAAAGAAAGTGAGGTCACTCCAGTCTGATTTCCACACCTAACAAGACTATCCTTTTACCAAACACCTTCATCTTTAGAATTATAATACAACAAGACTCAAACACAACTTACTCACAATAGTAATGCGCTGAACTCACAATCACCTAAGAGAACTATCATAAAAACATTCAGGGAACAAACAAGGTATTGAAGGGAAATAGCATCAAAAGAATGGGCCACAGAACACATTGCATGCTACATAAGAATCAGGTGTCAGATAATCATCCATAACTACAGAAGCCCAGGCATTTACTTTGTGTATCCTTGTTCTTCCCACCTTTATTTTACCTCATGTTCTGTATGATTGAGAGAAAGTTATGATGGAAACCCATTCTGCTCTACAAAACGATCTTATCATGCATTTTATTTTTCCATATCCTAAAAACATGCTACCTCCATATTATGGTGTTACTACATTCATGTTAGAAGCACCTATTATAGCGCTTCCAGGTTGAAGGGATTAGCCAGTGACATCACGATTGCCCTGGGAATGTTTGAGGAGCCTCTTTTCACATCCTCGGTATTGTCCCACCTAAATGATGCCTATTTATCTACTTGCATTTGCATGCTTTCAAACTGCTAGGTGGACAGGAGCTGGGACAAATTGCTGGGAGCTCATTTGGTCAATCTCTCTCGTTCTAACCACATTTCTCTTTTGCTCCTGGGATACTCTGAACATTATTTATTGTGATTTACCAAAACAGTGATATGTTAAGTTTCTAAAACTGATGATTTTATGACATAAAAATAAATTCATTGCAAGAGTTTCCAGCAAATTATTTTGAGTACATTATTGTTCAATCTTTATTAAAATCAGCATTTTTAAATTAGTTTGGCCACACTGCATCAATATTTATTTGATCAATTTCCAATGCGAAGTATATTCCAGTTGATGCCAGAAACACATTCTGGGAAGCCACTATATATCAATATCTGATTTATTAGTTTTAAGACACAGTTTCCTAAGCACTACTGCCTTCTCCTACTGACTTGGAAGAATATTACTTTAGAGTAATACATGAACCAGAATGTGACTCTATAGTTCTATGGTTCAGCACAATCTCTTTTCCCTATATTGCCTTTGATTATTATCTAATGAAGAGTTTTAGCAGACACTGAGCTTTAATTTTTATAATTTTGTATAATAAAAGTATTTATCCAACAAGTTCCGTTTTGGAACTTCTTAAAGGGCAAGTCATTTTTTTGTGGGGTTGATTTACTACTTATTTTTGGTGGTGAAATGTAAGAGATGTTATATGAAGTATAAAAATCTCAACTGTTAAATACCTTAACTGAGTATTTTTCCACTTATTTGTTACAGCTTTTTCATCAGCATTTCTTGTATCAGTTTGTGTCTTCCTAATCTGGATCCCTCTGAACTTGAATGAAAACTACATTTTTCCTACTGCATTTTAATTTCATGTTTGGAAATCTAAGTAGTTTTTCTTTTGAATTTAGTTATGCAGTACCTGTTTTTCATCTCTATTGTTTACTATTGTTTTTCCTGTATAAAAATAAGGATAGACATGGATATCACATGATAAAAACTGTCTGAGATATGAAAGTCAATCATGAAGCATAAACTGGATTGCAATTTGAGTTTTATGTAGTTTTAAAAAAATATTTAATTTTATGACATTATTTATAGTTTTAACTATCTTAATACCTTAAAGAAAGAAGAGATTTTTAAAAAATATCAAGTCAATAAAGGTGTCAAATGTATTCCGCTAACTGTAAGGATATTTGTGAATCATACATTTATTAATGACCTAAGTGAAAATGATGAGATCCTCATAAAATAAAATTCTGCAATTCTGTAACAGACTTGTAAAATATGCAGAGTAGTTATGTTAGCCTTGTGAAACTGCACTGTGAGAATAAACAATAAGCATTAAAATTCTCTTAATGTCAGCTACTTATTTTAGAACTTACAATGCATTTTATTTTTAGAGATAGATAAAATATCTTTTACAAAGCAGATTACTCAAGAAATATTATTGAGCATTGCTACTAAACCAGTAAAAAACCCACATTCTACATTTTAGGTTGCTTTTTACAATATTATTGCATATAATCCAAATCTTAAATGTATTCCTGATCCTAATTCTGCAATTAGTTTTTAAGAACATTTATTTACTATAAATGATTCAATAGAAAACTAGAAATGTTAACTGGATTATAATATTTACTCAGGTTGAAAGAAATCAACAAATGCAGCTTGATCACTGATACTCTAGGCAGGATTCAACCATATAATAATCCACTTTCACTCAGAATTTTGTAATATTAATACCAACAATTCAACCTTCTAATTTTATAGTTTACAGAAAGAGAACAGCAGGAAATTCACCTTCCTTACACTATAAGTCATACATTAAGGTAAGATTAAGGTAAGGAATAACTGTATGAATAACCACTATCAATCAAATTGTCCAGTCATAGGCAGCTTATTAAAAATTATGATTACATGGACATGCTTCTTTAAGTCCACTGTTATTCGATTTCATATTGATTCAATTATAATCATACAAGTCTAATTTTAATAACTGGTTATTTGCATGAAAGTAATTTTCCTTACCTTCATTATATGAAATCCCAGATCTTAAAAGTCTTGTCTACAAAAGGGATCATCTTCAGCATTTATTAGTTTAATCCAATCATATGTGGTACTCATGATAACCTAAAAATATATATACAAATTAATGTAAAACCATAACATACAGTTTTGATGATTTCTTCACTATAATAAATAATGAGCATGATTTTTCCTTGAATGCAAATGTAAAATTACAGTAGTAGTATCTTTTCCAAAATATAATATATAGCATAAATTCTAAACTATGCTCAGACAAGATGGCAAGTTACTTACATAACTTTAAAACTTTTAGGGATGTACAAAAATCATTGCTCTGTGGCATAATATCTGAGTTTCTCCAGGATGTAACTAATCTTATTGGGACCATGCCAGCCATTCTTGGGGATTTAACCCAGGAAGTGGTACAACTTGAATTGTTTCTGGTTCAGAGGATTTATTTTGGGGAAATGGCTTACCACCCTTAGAAAAGGACAGTCAGGGATAGTTTGACATACTTCAGAAGCAAATGGATTTGTGTCACATTGATGAATTTACAAAGTTGCAATTAACAGAGCCGTTGTACTAATCATTTCCCCCATATATACTGTATTTGATTTCTTTCAAATTCTGCTTTCCTACCACTGCAGCTTTTCCACCTGATACTCCAAAGCCACTTCAGGAAAACAGGTGAGCATTTACAACAACATGGAATAGAATATGAAAGCTTGTAGGTTTTTATTTTATTTTTTAAATTTAGCGTATAGGATCTACAGAGGTCCTGCAATCATAACTGATATACAAATTCAGTTTAAATAAACCATCAGCATTAGAAGCAGTCCTCAACTTACAACAGTTCACTTAGAGACCGTTCAATGTTACAACGGCACTGAAAGAAGTCACATGACTGTTTTTCACACTTATGAACATAGTAGTATCCCCATGATTACATGATCAAAATAGAAACACTTGGGAATTGACTCACATTTATGACCATTGCAGTGTCCCAGGGTCATGTGATCCCTTTTTGCGACCTTCCAACAAGCAATATCAATAGGAAAACCAGATTCACTTAACAACTATGTTTCTAATTTAACAATTGCAGTGATTCACTTAACAACTGTGGTGAGAAAAGTTGTAAAATGGGGCAAAATTCATTTAGCAATACAAATTTTGGGCTCAATTGTGGTCATTAAGACTACCTATATATATAAAAGAGATGTGGACAATAAAATATAGGAAATAAAATATTAAATTAATTAGAGGAAACCATAATAAAATCACCATAATATGGAACCATAGAATTGTAACGTGATGGATGTTATAATTCAATATCTAAAGAAGCTAACCATTTAACTCAGGGGTATCAAACTCGCGTTATCACATGATGTATCACTTTCCCCCCCTTCGCTAAACTGGGGGTGGCCCTGGTCAGTGCCTGACACATCTGGCCCCGGGCTGCAAGTTTGACACCCCAGATCCAACTGCTTCTGTTGGACCTACGATTAGATCAGGTTAAAGGTATTGGCAAAATTTCAGTGTTCCTCTGTAACAGAAGCAACTTCCACTTATGCACCGCGGTTAGTATTCAAAGATAGATTTGTTTTGCATAAATTTTTAAAACTTAAAACTTTCAAGCCAATAATTATATCTCAATTTCCAGTTATTTAAAGGTAGGATATAAACTACACATTACTCAACATTTTGAATCTAAAGGTACTCTATTGATTCAAATATAATTCAATCATAAATCAATAAATCTTTAGTAGTAGTCTGAAAGTTAGAAATGGTGTCTCCAAAAATAATTTCATGCCACAAGAACTTACAAGAAATAATTTTGATAATAGATAAAATGATCTATTCCTAAGATAAAGCTGAAAAACAAGTTGAAACCAATCAGAAATACAATGATTTTGTACCCTGATTACATCTTATTATTCTTTGACCAGATTATTTCTTTTTTCCCAAAAGAAAGGTAATTCCTTGAGAGAATGGTCAGAACAAAGCCT
Source organism: Thamnophis sirtalis (assembly GCF_051295495.1). NCBI lineage: Eukaryota > Metazoa > Chordata > Lepidosauria > Squamata > Natricidae > Thamnophis > Thamnophis sirtalis. The sequence goes on from NW_028261381.1 coordinate 36,518,963, forward strand.
AAGATGAAGGACCTTATAGATTCCTGAGTTCGAAGTCCAACAGACACATGGCAAAGGTCATGATCTCATCACCACTACTTCACTTTTTCTTGGGTATTAATCTGCATAATATGTTATAAGAACAATAAAGAATATTTGTAGTTCAGGGTTGAAATGAGGGACCCTTGGTGCTCTCTGAGCTTGGCTGTTTTCTTGCAGATGTTTCAGTACAGGCTAGCACTGATGATGTTAACTAGTTTGGGTAATGAAACATCTGCAAGAAAACGATTGTTGGTACACCTGAACATTGATTCTAATGATGAGAGCGGGAGGTGCTACCATAGGCTATCGTCAATCCTGATTGGTCCATAGACTGAGATAAATTGTTATAGCAACGCCTCTGCTCCTCTTGCCCAGTTCCTCGAGGTTGTAAGGAGAAAATCTGCAGAAAAATATCACAACAAGGCTACCTCCTTCCTGTGTCACTACACTAAGTAGAGTGGGAGGTGCTACCATCAGAACGTACCCAAGCTGCCGTCCCTAGGAAGGGAAGCAAATTATGAATCTGTAGCGGCCACAGGAGCCACCACCTGCTGCAACACTCTACATCCAAAGGATGCTTCAGCAGATGCATAAGTGTCCAGTCGGCAGTGTCTAATAAAAGAAGTAGGGGATGCCCAGGAAGCAGTCCTACAGATATCCTCAAAAGGTGCCCTAGTCACCCATGCCGTCGTGATAGCCACACTGCGAGTAGTGTGTGTGGTAATATCCTGAGGAAGAACCCCGCCTTTCGTCTCATAAGCCAAAGAAATAGCTTTCCTCAACTATCTACCTATTGTATTTGAGGAAACCCTAGCTCCCTTCGTGGATGGCTGGAATGACACCAGAAGTGCCTCTGACCTGTGGAACGAAGCCGTGCGCTTGAGGTAAATCCTCAAGGCCCTCCGGACAGCTAGCCTGTGCCAGAGACATTCCCTAGCGTGAGTGGGAGTTGGGCAAAAATTGGGCAATATAATCTCCTGTGCCCTGTGGAGAATTAACTTTGGGCAGAAAAACCGGATCTAACTTTAAGGTTCCCCTATCCTGACGGAAAATGCACAAATCGTTGCGAGAAGAAAGGGCCCTAAGCTTCGAAATGTGTCTAGCCAATGTAATGGCAATTAAAAATGTAACCTTCAGAGTCAGGAGCTCTAGAGTAACTGCATTTAGGCTCAAAGGGAGAATCTGTCATAGCCTGCAGAACTAAGGGTAAATCCCACGTAGGAAACCTGTGTATAGCCAGAGGTGCTCCTTTCAAAAACCTCCTCACTAATGGGAGGTGAGACAAGGAAACCTGGCCTTCCCCTGGTAGAATAGTAGAAAGAGCAGCTGTCTGACGTCACAAGGTATTGTGAGCCAAACCCCTGTCCAAACCGTCCTGTAAAAATTCGAACACTTGGGGCACTGAGGCGGCCTCTGCAGAAATGGATGCCTCTGTACACCACTTGACAAACACCGCCCACGTGGCATTGCAAATTCTAGTGGTAGACGGCCGCCTGGAAGCCTCCAGTGTGGAAATGACCTTATCGGAAACCTTGGCCCTGCCTAGCATGTTCCTTTCAAGTGCCAGGTGGTTAATTTGAGTCACTGGGGCACCGGATGTAACAATACCCCCGGCACAGACAAATCTCCTCCCTGGGAATCTTCCAAGGAGGGGACACCAACAGTTGGATGAGATCTGCATACCACGGTCTCCTGGGCCAATTTGGTGCTAACAAGATTATCTCCGCTTTCTCTGACATTACCCTCCTGATGGTCGCCGGAAGGAGAGGGAGGGGTGAGAAAGCATATAGAAGGCCCCGTGGCCACCGGCATCTCAGAGCATCTGTGTCCTTGGCACCTCGCATCTGAAATCTGGTCACAAATCTCGGCAACTCTGCATTCGCCGGTGTCGCAAATAGATCGACTATAGGCTTCCCGAACCTGTGACATATGCATTGGAAAATGTCCGGATGAAGCTGCCACTCCCCATCGTCCACTGTGGATTGGCTGAGCCAATCCGTCTGGTGGTTGTCAGTCCCAGAAATATGGTCCGCAGTGATCAAGATCACATGTGTCTCCGCCCAAGAGATCAGTTTGTGTGCCTCTGTTCACAGAGCTTTGGAATGAGTCCCGTCCTGTTTGTTTACATGAGCCTTTGTGGCTATGTTGTCGGTGGGAAGTAACACATGCTTGTGCTGCAAATCTCTTTGAAAGTGTCGTAAGGCTAGATGAGCCGCTTTGAGTTTTGAGTTTTTATTGAGTTTTATTAGTATTTGTAGGCCGCCCTTTTCCCTGAGGGGACTCAGGGCGGCTCACACAAAACCGGGAAGGGGGAATACAGACATTAAAATAGAAACATATAATAAAATAATAAGCAACATACATTCATCATTCGGGAGGGGTAACTATCCTTATCCCCAGGCCTGACGGGCGAGCCAGTTCTTCAAGGCTATGCGGAAGGCTTGGACGGTGGAGAGGGTACGAATCTCCACGGGGAGCTCGTTCCAAAGGGTCGGGGCTACTCCTGAGAAGGCCCTCCTCCTTGTAGTTGCCAGCCGACACTGGCTGGCCGATGGGATACGGAGGAGGCCTAATCTATGGGATCTTATTGGTCGCAGGGATGTAATTGGCAGAAGGCGGTCTCTCAAGTATCCAGATCCACTGCCATGTAGGGCTTTATGGGTGACTAATAGCACCTTGAAGCGCATCCGGAGATCGACAGGTAGCCAGCGCAGCTCGCGGAGGATAGGTGTTATGCGGGTGAAACGGGGTGCACCCGCAATCACTCGCGCGGCTGCGTTCTGCACTAGCTGAAGTCGCCGGATGCTCCTCAAGGGCAGCCCCATAGCTCCAGATAGTTTATGATGTGATGCAGATCTGTGGATGACCACCGTCCCTGCACCACCTTTGAGCTCATTAACCCCCCCCCCAGTTGTAGAGACTTGCATCCGTAGTCACAGTTGCCCTCGATACCTCTCTGAACTGTGACCCCTGGTTGAGTGCTGCGGAGAGCCACCATCTGAGCGACAGGCGGACCTATGGAGATACTGGAATGGCCAAAGGTGAGTTGCTCATCATTTCTCTTTGATACGGAATTAGGGCCCATGTTAAGGTCCTAGCATGGAAACGTGCCCAAGGGACTATTCCTATGCAAGATATCATAGTACTTAACAGGCGGAAAAGATCTAAAACCTGTACCACCCACCTATCACGTATCTTATCAGCTGTTGTAATTTAGATCTACGTTCTTGCGACAGAAAAAACACCCCTTCCCTGGAGTCAATTACTGCTCCTAAGTGTAATAACCTTATGGATGGGGTGAAGTGACTCTTAGCACGTTGACCATAAACCCCAGCTGCTGGAGGGTGTGTACGGTAAATTGGAGGTCTGCAACAGCGGGTTAGTAAGAATAGGCCTGAACAAGAATATCATCTAGATAAAATTGTAGCCGAATTGGTTTGGACCAAAGGTATGCTGCAGTTAATACCTTGGTAAATGATCTAGGTATGGAGGCCAGACCAAAAGGTAAGGCTCTATATTGATAATGTAGACTCTCTCGGGCGAACCTGAGATACCTGCGTTTGGCCGTAGATGGAAGTACCTTCTTCTTGTCCTTGTTTTCGACCAAAATCGGGTCCAAGGACTCGCCAAAGAGCTTTCCGCCCGCATACGGTGCAGATGTAATGTGGAACTTTGATTTGTTATCAACCTGCCAGTTCTTCAGCCACAGGAGACACCTGGATGCTACAGAGGCAGATAGTGCACGAGAAGCAAATTTAACCAAGTCAAGTGTGGCATCCACAGAATATTAGGTTGCTGCAATAATTTTACTGAGGTCCTTCAAAGTACGGGCGTCCTCAGGGGGAGTACACTCCTGCAACTGTTGGAGCCCTAACAATATTGTTCTATTAAAGAAGGAGGCTGTGGTGGCCGCCTTAATGAACCAAGCTGAGGCCTGAAACCCTTTTCTTAAAATGAATTCTGCTTTCTTGTCCTCAGGTTTCAGCTTGTCCACCACATCTCCTGCCAGTACCGTAGCTGTAGATGACAAGGCTGCGACAGGCGTATCAACGGCAGGTACTGCAGTGCTTGGGAAAAAGTTTGATCCATGTTGTAAAAGCATCTGTCATTTGCCCCAGGATTTAGGAAAGTACCTGGGTTGGCCCACTGACTCTTAACTACCTCAAGAAAAAGGGGAGGAGCTGGAACCTCCTCCTTATCTAAAGCAGTCTTAGAGAACATAGACTGGGTCAAGTCTTTCTTAGTGGTCGATGCGGAAGATTCCGCGCTGCCACCTAGCTTGGTTGTCGATTTTGCCTTGGTCAGTAGCTGTTTGAACAGAGAAGGCTGAAACAGACTAGCAAATGCTGGGGTATCTGCATTCCCCGAATCCTCGTCATCTGACATTACTAAAGCCTTTGTGGGTTCCTCTCCTGTGACAGAGCCCACACTGGCTAAGAAGGGAGATCCTGGCCCTTCCCCCTCTTCTAATGGAAGAACCTCTGCCGAGGAAGCCTGAGGCATTGCCTGTGGCCGGGCTGAAGCAGGAACTTTAGGTCTAGTTGGCTGTTGCTGCTGTTTGGACTGATGCTTCATGCCAGCAGAAATGCCATGAGAGATCGCTGAAGCGATCAACCTTTGAATGTTGGGTGGCAGACCCTGCAGCTCCTCATAATCCTCCTCCAGATCCCCCCCTAATGGGAGTTTGGCTTGGGGTGCTAATGTAGGATGCGGAACCAGAAAATCGTGTGAGGAGCTTTCCAGGGGATCCCCCATCACCCCCCTTATAGCTGTTGGGGAGACTGAAGGGGAAGGGGAGACATCCATCCTACAACTTCCACCCCCCCTTACGGTAGAAGGAGCCTGTGAGGACCCTGGGCTGAAAACCCTAGAGGGGGACCTGGAATTACATTGTTCCTGAATCTGAAGCACGCGTTCAGTCCTGGCTACGCATTTCTCCAGGGCCCGCTGTCTTCTTTGTTCATCTCTCAGCGTAGCCCTGGAAGGACGTTGGTCAGCTGTGAATTTAGTTGTCTTGGCTTTAAGTGCCAAACTGAGGGATGGTTGTTCAGTCCCTTGGACCACCTGGGGTCCCTCAGCGTTGGTCACCATTACCGCGAGGCTGATTGGGTACCCTTGTGGTGCAGAACCACTCTGTGGGACTCTCCTTCCCTTTTTTACTATTATCACTTAAGAGTTAGTGCTGCCAGGAATAAAGCAGTCAGTGTAAGAGTTAATTAATTAATTCCTGTCTGAAAACGGAGCCTCGTGGTGTAATAAAATGGCCACTGGACCTAAATCAGTTTGAAAATGGCCACCCATTAATCAAAGGAGAGGTTCCCCGTGCTAATTTAGCCAGTCGGGAAACTGCTTAATCCTCCGGGGTTGCTAGTAAGGCAGCAAACAGTTGTTGGCGGATGGCAGGTTGAGAAGTCAGAAACGGCTCCTCAAATGGCTCACGAAGTGCTGCGATGAGGTGGAGAGGTGGTGCAACGGCTCGGTGTAAGGGAAGGAGAGAGAAAACTCTAAGCGGGATCCCCGCCACGCGAGCCATTCAGTTAATTAAGCCAGTCTCCGCTTACCTCACTCTCTCAGCAGAAGAGAGAAGGTTTTGCCGGATCTGAACCAGCCGGCCATCCGGCACCTTTGCGAGGCGGCTGCAATGCCTGCCGCCTCCTTCGCACGCAGCCACTAAGCAATTTCAATTTAGAAGGAAATTTTAAATGAAGAAAGAAGCCAATTAGCCAAATTATTAATTCTAATATTCTAGGAAGTAGACTCACACGAGCTAAGAAAAAAGTCAGTCTATTTGGACCGTAGACTGAGCGGAACTGGGCAAGAGGAGCAGAGGCGTGGCTGCAACAATTTCTCTCAGTCTATGGACCAATCAGGATTGGCGATAGTCGATGGTAGCACCTCCCGCTCTACATCATTGAGAACAACCAAGCAGCAGAGAGCATCGATTCCGTAGATAATCTGAATTTCAGCCCAATATTTATCTTCTTGGTTGAATAAATAGCAATACAGTTACATTGACACTCCACGAGTCTATACATGGTGAATATTTGTCTCTATATAAATATTTCACATTCTAGAAATTCAACATATGCTAGGACTAGCACTGAAGATGTTGCCTAGTTTGGGTAATGAAACACCTGTAAAAAAACAACCAAGCTCAGAGAACACCAAGGACCCCTCATTTATAAAAACAAGAAGATATATCAATGAAAGATGCATTATAATATTTAATTATCAAGGAAAGCTACACGTGAATTCAAGCCATATTTTCACTTAAACTAAAACGCATGTACACTTCCTATTCTCCACAAAAGCCATGGAAAATAATGCCATCAAACTTGCCTTCATCCCAAGAGTGTGAAGTAGAGGAGAGAGGTAAGGGAAGAAGAGAGTGATAGGAGAGAGGACGGAGGGGGGGAAGGGAAGGAGAAAAAGGAGTAAAAAGGGGAGAGAGGAGAAGGAGAGAGGAAAGGGAGGTAGAGAAGAGAAGGATGACAGAGGGAAGAAAGGAGGTAGGGAGGGGGTGGAGAGAGAGAGAAGAAAATGATAGATAAGGTACAAATATGGTGTATAGTGAGCAGAAGAGCCAATAATTGTTTTTGGGAGTTGGTGGTAAGGTGAATTGATGTAAACATTTAATAATACAATATGATGTTGGGTATGTAATAGTATACATGTGATTATATATTATGAAAATGGAAAAATAAAAAAACTCAATTAAAAAAAACTTGCCTTCATCACTTGCTTTGAGGCTTCCATATTGCTATTAGGTTGGCCAATATACAAAACAGGATGCAGAATATTAGCTGGGATACATATATTCTAATCTCCAACCCCTGTTCCATGGACTGGCAATTGGGCGCAACATGCTAGAAACCAGGTCACGCAAAGAAGCAAAGCCCCATCCATGGGATGCAGGTAGCACACAAATCACACCCCTCTGGTCCACGGAAAAATTCTGTCTCCACAGAACCAGACCCTGGTGTCCAAAACGTTGGAGGCCACTGTTCTAATGTACCATTATGTTCTCATCCTTAGTTTTCTGTAGTTAAATTGTAAATATTATCTGAGTAAAGATCACTTTCTGTTATATTTAAATATAAATATTATGACAATGAAGACAATAACAACACATTTCTCTAAACTCTGTTTTGAAAGAAAAATGGAAATGTCTACTTTGCTCATTGGAAGAGAACAAAAGTATGCATTCTGATTACAATTCTTGCATGTTAATTTTCACTGGACCCTGTGGTAATTGCAGGCAAAAAACAAAACATTTCTTGGCAGCATCATTTTGTCCCAGAAATAGTATAATTATAATATTTTAGAAGAAAAAAAATAAAGTTGTCACTAATTTGTGGTCTGCCCCTCACATCCTGGCATTTCTTGAATTATATGAAAACTATTAAATTTATTCTATCCCATCCCTATTTTCTCCAGATTGAACAAAAACCTCCAAAGTTACTGTATATTGTATCAATTTGTGAGTATTAGAAACATTGTTCTTTTCAACAATCTGAAACAGGAATACAAAATAGCAAACGAGATGCATAAGTATGAAAAGTAGCTTAACAATTATTCATTTTGCGTTCACGTTCTGTTTACAGCCTATGAAGAATCACTTATAGACAGATACAACATATTTAATGATAAAAACGTAAGTATAAATATTACAATTTGGTTAAATTAAAAGACTGAGGCCAAACATTAATTCATTTAGGCTTACAGATTCCTTCATTTGCAGATAACTCTTAAGAGTTTATTTTATACTCCAGTACTATAACAAAACTTCAAAAAGTCAGAAATTATGTATCTTCATAGTCTTCATCATGCCAAGGAACTGTAACAAATGTCAACTGCATATTCATCATGCCGAGGAACGACATGCTCAGTAACAACCTATCTATCTATATTATATTATATAATATATTGTATTATATTGTATTATATGTATGTCTGTATGTATGTATATATGTGTGTATGTGTGTGGATGTGTTCCAGCATAACTCTGAAAAGTCTGGGCCTTTAAGGAGAGTGAGTGCGGCTTCCTAGAGCGGCAATTGTTCATGATGCCATGGGAGGGGAAAGGGAGCCTGATTAGGCTAGTTCAGAGGCTTTTGATTGAGTGTGCCATGGCCTAAGCAGATTGCTCACACCTGTCTCACTGCGGCAGCCTGAATCATTTTTCACCCTCAGGCCTAGGCCCCCTCAGACAGTAGGCCTATGAAGTGCCAGGACCGTAGACAGGGCAGGAAAGAAGAGTGCATGGAGGGGGAAGGGAGAGGGCAGGGATGATGGGCATGGGAGTAGAGGGAAGAAAGGTCCCTCTCAATGGTAAGAACCCATCTGTTCTTTGGCTCATTTGCCATTGTAGTTCATGCATGCTGCCCCAGAAGCCCAACACAAGTTGAATTGCACTGATATCATAAATAGAAAACATATTATATCTTACAGTCTAAGATGATGTGGTCTTAATTGTTTAGATAGTGATAGTTATTGCATTACTTGCAAATAGGCAAATTTAGATTCCTCCTATATAAAGAAGTACTCCATTTGGAGTAACATCAGCCCACTAATTGATCTATAGTGAAGATATGCTTTATTGACAAATCAATCAAACAAGTGACTCTTGCCACTCATAACCCCAAATGGTAATTGTGGCAATATTCACATTCTATTTATTTGCTGCTTTAGAAAACTGTGGAGCTTATTTACGCTTTGATTTCCCAAATTTTAGAACCATCAATACAGCTTAAGTTTTTATACATTTATCCCACTCACTCCTAGATCAATGTCAGGTACAAATTTATTCTTCATATAGCTCCTTGAATGAAAGTCTACAACTGAGAATGGTGGCAACTAGCATGGCCTAGGCCAGTTAAAACTATCACATAAGCAAGGAGAACCTTCAAATATTAAATGTTGTTAAAAAAAGCACGGCAAGGTTCATTGCTTTAAAAGACAAGAGGGCTTAAATTTGAAACATTATACACAGACACACATCACAATTATATTTTCACACACACACACACACAATGCTGGTCTTGTTGTATTCGGGTCTTTTCCTGTGTAAGATTACACGGGAAAAGACCCGAATACAACAAGACCAGCAAACCTACACCTGTGAAAATGACCATTGGCTTACCTGAAGGGTCCTTTTCTGTGCACCAGGGTGGGTTGGACTCTCCCACAGTGCACAGAAAAGGACTCTTCAGGTAAGCCAATGGTCATTTTCCTGTGTACTGCTTGGAGAGTCCAAGCGACGGAACATACCCAAGTTATACGTCACTAGGGTGGGCAGAAGAACAGTCTCGGGATTCAGTTGTGGAAATAACCGCCTGGAGCACTCACCTGCCGAAAGATGCCCCGGCCGAGGCATACATGTCCAATTTATAGTTCCTGACAAAGGGCAATGGTGAGGACCAAGTAGCTGCTCTGCAGATGTCTTCAATGGTAGCCTGGGTGGCGCAGGCTGTGGTGGTGGCAGCGCTCCTAGTGGAGTGGGCGGTAATGTGCCGGGGTACCGCCCTGGACTGGTGTTTGTATGCAGCTGTAATGCATGCTCTTAGCCACCTACCAACCATGGAAGATGTCACGTTCTTACCCAAGGAGCCAGGCTGGAATGAAACAAAGTCCGCAGAGCGTCTGATGTATATCGTCCAACTTATGCCAATCATGTTCCCTCAGGTGATTGGGGCGCAGAAGTAAGGCAGGATTACTTCCTGTGAAACCAGGTGTTGACCTTCGGGATGAAAGCAGGATCCAGACGTAGTACGACCCTGTCCGGGTGGACGACACATAGATTCTCCCAGACCAATAAAGTCGCCAGTTCCAAGATGCATCTCGCAGATGTTATTACAACAAGAAAGGCAGTCTTTAAGGTGAGGTGACGAAGAGATGTCGTACATAGAGGCTGAAAGGGCGGAGAGGTAAGAGCCTGTAAGACCACCGATAGCTGCCAGGTGGGATAGCGGTGAACTACCGGAGGACATAAGTTGGAGGCACCCTTAAGGAAACAGTTGAGATCTTGCTGAGGGACTGGGCTGGGTCGCCGGACCAGATGGTGGATAGTGCCGCCACCTGACGATGAAGGGTATTGGGGTTGAGACCTTTGTCTAGGCCCCCTTGTAGAAAGTCCAGTATGCGGGAAACGGGCGCAGTGACTGGATCGAGACGGTAGTTGTCATACCACTTGGCGAAAGTGGACCTGCGGTAGTTGAACTGCTGCCTACCCGTCCCGAAAGGACTGCCTGTCCTGGGACCTATCTCTTGACTGACCAGCTGGTCTGTCCGAGGGAGCGGAAGAGGGTCCTGCGGACTCACTGGAATGAAAGGACTGCCTCTTGAAATAGGGAGAGGATTTACGATCCTGTTTCTTGTTCAGAGTGGGCAGAACTTTCCGTTTATCTTTGGATTCAATCAAGAAGGGGTCTAAGACCTCCCCAAATAATTTGGACCCCTTAAATGAGGCACTTGTTCTTCTGCTCTGCCTGCCAGTGACGGAGCCAGATGAGGCGGCGGGAGGTCACGTTGGATGCCAATGTCCTAGAGGCGAATTTGTCCATGTTAAGAGAGGCATCAGCTGAATACTGGGACACCGCAATAATTTTTGTTATGTCCTGGCGAAGACGAGTGTCTCCTGCCGGTAGTTTAGCCTGAAGCTCATGCAGCCAAATGACAGAGGCTCTATTAAAAAAGGACGTGGAAGAAGAAGCCTTAATGGCCCAGGCCGCCACCTAATGAGTCTTGTGGCAGGTCTTCTCTGCTTTTTTGTCCTTTGCCTTGAGGCCTTCCAACAAGTCAGCCGAAAGGACTGAATTAGAAGTGAGAGCTGTTATAGGGGGGGTTTACAGATGGCAGTACCAGGATGTCTTCCAGCGCGGGGTCAACTGAGTACAGCTTCTTGTCCTCGCCACTGGGCGTGACCAGGGAGCCAGGCTGGGCCCACTGCCATTGAATGACATCCATAAAGAAATCTGGGACTGGTACCAGCTCTTGCTGAGGTGGCTGAATGTTAAACATGCTAGCATTGGGGTTAACCGGAGCGGAATCCAAGGATCCCTGCACGGTCTTAGGTTTGGTACCCACTTGGGTGGTGTTCTTAGCCTTGTGCAAGATGGACTTAAATAGCCTTGTGCAAAATGGACTTAAGAGCCCCGAGAAGGCAGGAGCATCCAGAGGAAGGTCCTCATCCTCTGAGAGCTCCTGCTCCTCTTGATCCAGGTCCTCCAAAACAGAAGCCTCACTTAGCGCCAAGGACTCCAGAGATGGGTGATGGACCCGACTGGTGGTGGAGGGAGACTCCTGCCTGGGCTGATAGGACCTGGGAGCGACGGGTGCTTGATCATGCCTCTGCATCCCCTGGGCAATGCCCTGAGAGATGGCACGGGCGACCACCACCTGCATGTGGGCAGATAACTTAGGTTCCTGAGCTATGGCAGAGTCTGAACAACAGGTCCCCAGAAGGAGGAGGAACATGCGGGGCAAGGATGGGATTAGCGAGCCCCCCAGGGTTAGGGTCCTCGGGGGTGGGCACTGACTCAGAAACACACAAAAAAGCAGGAGAACCTGGCTCAACCAGAGACCTATCCGGGGAGAGGTCCTGGGAGTCCTGTTCCTCATCAATTACGGACAGGCGATCCCCCTTTGAGAGTGGTGGAATGACTGTCCCAACAGGAGGGGTAGGCTGAGGGCACTCCCTCACAGCCTGGCATTGGGCCTTCTTGAATTGTTTGTCGAGAGCCCACTGCTGCCTCTCTGCATCCCTAGTCGCCGCTGCAGAAGGTGCCTTATAGAGATGGCTATCCTGACTGGCCACCGTGCCCTTCCTTACCCCCTTGCCGCTGTCTGCAGAATATCCCTTGCTAGGGGCTTTAGAGGGACCTGGTCTACCGTCAGGGGAGTCAGATGGTCCAGGATGCTCCATGGCCTGATGACACAGACTTCAGACAATAGGCCAATACAGGTGGAGGTCAGGAGATGAAGGAGACTCTGGTGGCTGGTGCTGGATCAGATGACACGTAGATATTGTGGAAGCAGGAACAGTTTGTGGAAAAAAATCCAGAGGAGTAAAACAGGGGCTCTGCAATAAGTCCAATGAATCCAGCCACTTGACGGGAGGTGAGAAAGTGGAAAAGCAGCCGAGGCTGCAAGACCAGGCAGATAGATCAGGGAGAATCAGTGGATAAAAGGCAAAAAAATTACATAAAAATCCTCTCTGTGCCGGTGTATGACCACCAGGTGGCCAAGACGCCAGCGCCGCTTGGGGAAATGATGGGGGTGGAAGTGACCCAGCTGGAGACCTGATCAATGCCAGCTAACCACCCTGTGGGTATCTGCAGAAGCGTGGCTGAGCGAAAACACCAATGGGAGAAAAGGTGCGAATTCAGGCCCTCCCAATTGGCCACTGCTCTGGTGCGAGGGAGAAGAAGGAGGTATTTTATTAGTTGCACTGCTTTTATATTTTTATTATTGTAAATTGCTAGTGAGCTGCAGCAAAGAACTTTTTGGGCATGAAAAGGAAGGATGGAATTCCTGTGAATGTCTCTTGTGTCCAGATTTTATTTAAAGAAGGCCTTGATGCATAGTCAAAATTTGTCCATACAACTTATACATCTGCTTTAGATCTTTTTCCATTCACCTTTAAACTTCTATTAGCGCTTCTAAACTGAGCCCTAAGGAGTATCATTTTGCAATATTTCTAAGTTTTGAGTCATTTATAAACCTAAAAAGTAAACTTGGTTCATCGTTAAAGATATTTATAGCAACCAGTAATAATCAGGACTTTCCATTCTGCTAAATATCTCAGGAATGCTAGAAAACATAGTACTGTATGGCTCTTAATTCTTATTATTGCCCCTCACAACTTGTGGTTCAATATTTTATATTGCTTTTATAACTGTATAAGACAAATAGGCCTGAATTCTAATTTTCATTCCCTTAATATTATTATTACTGGGAACGTTCACACAATCATTGTTTTGTGCCACTGCCTTAGTGACCTGAAAGTCCTCCACTTCCAGACGACCAATAGGAAGGCATTAAAAAAGGGGGAGCCAGCTGTTTCCTGCCCACTGTGATTGAGACTGAGATTATTATGTGAAGTTTAATTTCAAGTGCAGAAAACTAGAAATAACTTTACTTCATGTAATAATGGATGGATTGCAATACTAGTTTGCCTACTTTTTAACCAAAAGCTTGTGAATTTTGGAGAAAGCATTCCCAATGACATTTTCTAACTTAAGATGACAACGTTTTGGTTGAATAGCTTGCGGCAGAACGGATCTGTAATGACATAGTCTAAACTGTCATGATGTACTTTGTACCAGGACCAGGATGACTTCCCAGAATACTGTAGATGTTATGTTTATAACAGTTAAGAAGCTCTGGTCATTGAAGTGAGTTATTTCTTTGCTCAGATTTAGGCATTTCATCTTTTAAAAGCAAGACATGTTTTTCAAAGTATTTCCATATTCAAAAGTATAAGTTTTTGATTAATACTGCAAAAGTATTATACATTCAATCCAACGTACCTTAGTATATTAACTCCTTAATGACGTCGGTACATCTCAAGTTTTCTAGAATTTCTCCCACCATATTAATGATAGCTCGACTCATGTGACCAAGGAAAGACCTCAAAGTAGAAGAGTTAGCAACATTCTGAGCTGATGCAAAACTGCTTCTTCCATCGAAACTCCCCCCCACCAGATCGTTTCAGGCTGATCCAATTCATTTTCCATCTTAGTCTTTTTTTTTTTTGCTAGATTATCCAGCCACACCCAACTTGACCACCCTTCTATTGTTTTCAGAGTTTTTGTATTGATGGAGATAGGGACACATATACAACCTTTTTAGATAATATCTTTCCAACATTTCATTATGGAGGAAAAATAAAAATCTATAGAGTGCAAATAATTAAAAGTATTCTTATTTTGTCTGCTAAGGACAATAGTTGGTTATAAACACTTACTCATCTTTTTTCATGAATAGAAAAATCAGAAATATGTAAGTGAACTCAGTTACTTCAGAACAAACGAGACTAAGAAAATATAGATGTGTGACTGCTAAGAATGGACTCCAACTTGATGGCACCTAAACAATATAGAAAGGGTAGGGTTATTAAAATGAAGAGTGACATCATCCACATTTTTGTAGTATAGAAATATTTATCAACCCCCGGCAAATAAACAATGACAATTAAAAAAAAATTAAATGGACCAAGAAGGCCTTGGTGGTGCAGTGGAATGCAGTATAGCAGGCTAATTCTACCCACAGCTTGAAGTTCGATCCTGATGGGGCTCAAGGTTGACTCAGCCTTCCATCCTTCCAAGGTTGGGAGCAATATGCTGACATTGTAAACCACTCAGAGAGTGCTGTAAAAGACTAAGGGGCACTATATAAGTCTAAGTTTTATTGTTCTTGCTAAAGATTTTCAGTGATCAAAAACTGCTTCAGGTTATAAAAACATATCAGAAACCAAAAAGTGGTTTGAATGTGGACAGAAATGACCACTCAGAATGATTAAAGCTAAAATTAACAACTAACCAAGATATCAAACGATTACAAAGCAATCTTTTCCTTCAGTGAATTAACGATGAGTTATAATCCTCTAAATTGTTTAGCATTATGAATGATGTCTGCATTTCCAATATTTCTATCCTATCCCCAACCAAACAGACCCTGGATAGGTAACAAGATAAAATAGACAATACAAAACTAAAGAAAACACATTAAGGAACTAAAAACAACTAAAGGTCAAAAGTATACTTGAACAACCTGGTTTTAACTTTGATAAATGCAAGTACTGGTCAACATTGAGATCTTGGCCAGCTCTCCACTTCATGGAACTCAATGGAAGAGAGAGGAGATGCTGCACAGGACCTCTCTGCGTATCACATTGGACAAAGATACTTTCTCCTAGTAACATCTTGGTCAATATATCTTAGTGCTTGTTGCATAGTTTGTTTTCTGCATCAATCGTTTCACCAAAAATTATTCCAAAATTTGGTTCACAGAATTTTGTGCTCTCATCCATAGCTTCATATTATAGTCCCCATCACCTCCCCAATTCTTCTACCACTAACATTGGTCCTGCTTGCAAAAAAAAGTATAAGGGGGAAAATCCCCTCTTAAACATAAGCATTTGTAATTTTATGTCATCAGGATAATAAATGCATTGGTTTCTTGATTTCAGGCCATATTATAGACAGGAGAAAAGGAATGAGATCAACAATATTTGCATATAATTCAAAGGATGAGGTCTTGATGTAATTGATTTAGCCTACAGACTGAGGTACTCACATATCCTAGCATACGTAGGCACAGGTTCTTTCTAAAGCTGCAACTGAAAATCATAGTGTGTGGCAACACAATGCGACAACTGCATGTTCTTGTCTTTGAACACCACTTGTAAATGTAGCCTTTGGCAGGATGGTAAACCACAAGACAGGATATAGATTACCCTCATCTGCAATTAGTGGATTTGGAGGCCAACTGTCTTGGGGCAGCACCTCGACATAATCCGAGGGCCCTAGAGATGAATGATAAATAAAAGATTTCAATATATTCCGCCACACCTCCTCCAGCACATACTTGAAAGCAGCCAGTGATCACCTCTCATGTCTCCGGTTTGAGACAGGACCAGTCAGTAATAAGTTATGGGTCCTCTGGGCATGGATAATAGGGAGGGGCTGAAAGACATGCTATATGCAAAAGGCTTAATCGGTTTAATCCTTGCTCAGCTGCACAGGGTATATCACTGATTACACCATTTGAGAGAAAGGGAAAACTTTCCTCCAGGCAAATTAGTCAGCTCTTCTGTCTGCATGTTGGTGTCCTTTTCTTTGGTGAACCATGGTGGGTATCATTCAGTTAGATACACCAGATGGATCACTGACAGGCCCTGAGGCCTAAGTGTCACAATTGGATTGGGGCTTTTTTGGAGCATGGTATTTTTTGGCACTATTGAACTAAGAGTAGCAAACTTGTTTTCTTTTGCCTGAAGACTTCGCACACCTTCTATAGCATTTTGAGTACTTTTGTTTAAAAGAGATTGGAATAAGACATTCTTATCAACCCAAAATGTCAGTAGCATCTACTGATATTTTAAATTCAGAGTTAATTTTTGCTCAACCTGGTTTATGTTACAATTGCACTTTCCTTTTTATTTGAGTGTATGTTAAAAACCAGCTTCTTTAAAAAAACAAAATTGGATGCATAATTTTACAAGTATATAGCCAGCTAATTATGTCTGCAATATTCCTGTATTAGACTTATTACATAAATTCAAGTTTATTACGGAACTTCTGATTATTTGATTGGCTAATGGACAATGATTAGAAATTATGATATGAAGCTACATCCCAATCTTGACTGAATATAAAACAGAAGCAAAAGTCTTCTTTTCTATCTTCCAACCAGGTCTTGGTTTTTTTTAATCTATATATTTATTATTTTTTAAAAGAAAGGTAAAAAGAGATTTATAGTTTAAATAAAATAAGGAGCCAAAAAGAAAAGATGAAGTAACTTCCAATTTTCTTTACAGCAGTTATAAATATAAATTTACCCTCTTTATGGTTAAAACATAACTCCTTTTTTCATAATCTATTTTTTTAATCATCAAATCCATAAATCATACATTCATTTTTTTCTGTGTCACGCAAAAATGTCTAAAAGAGGTTTCCAGTCAGCAATAAATAGAATGTCTTTTCTTGAATCAATACGACTTTTGTAAGCATCCCCATGATCATGTGATCAAAATTCAGATGCTTGGCAATTGCTTCATATTTATGACCGTTTCTATGTCCAAGTTCATGGGATCACCTTTTGCGGTCTTCGGACAAGTAAAGTCAATAAGGAAGCCAGATTCACTTAACAACCGGGTTACTAACTTATGAACTGCAGTGATTCACTTAACAATTGAGTCAAGAAAGGTTGTAAAATGGGGCAAAACTCACTTAATAAATGTTTCAGTTAACAATAGAAATGTTGGGCTCAATTTTGAATGTAAGTCAAGGACTACCTGTACACTTGTAACCAAAAATTTTAGCCCACTTTATCAGACATTCTTTTATTCTTCTGTTTCAAATTTCAATAAAAATTTATAGATTTTAGCAATGATTTTATAGTTTGTATATATTAGCATAATTAATAGTTTTATTTCAAGTTCAGTTTTATATTGTTTAAAACCAAAAATTATTTTGTCTACCTTAAATGTTAACCTTCCAACCATGCTTTAGACAGTCAGCAACATCAATGATCTAGTCTGCCTCCCTTGTGCACTTCAGGTTAAACTTCTTTCAGATCAAGTAGCTACAGAACTTGATTTCAGAATTAAAAATAAAAATGCTTGAGGCAGAATTATAAAGGCCATTAAATTCAAACATCTATACGATCCATTTTTGGGGCTGGGGAATTTCCTATAAAATAGATGACTTCAGTCTTCCAGATTCATGGCATACTTATTTTTAATGCAAAATTGTTCTTGGAGAAAAACAAGAAAGAGAAAAACAATCACAACAATTTTGCAGTTGAATGTTGGCGTCACAATGTGGAGGGGCCACAGAGACAACAAATCTATGTGGCTTGCCAGTGGTTCACTCCTGAGTTAAATAGATAAAAATTCTTACCTATTACAAGATTTCATTGAATGCACCACATATTTAATAACACCGCTTCGCTGTACCATCTCCGAAGCAGTGACCTAATTTTGTAATACTAGCTGTATTAGTCTAAAGTCCAAAGAAAAAGATGAAGTGGGATATGCCATGCATATATATGAAATATATATACATATCCTTTAAGGAATTATATATAAGGACTTCAAAATTGCTTGCCATAGGTGTATCTCTAAACTCATTTTCTACTGTTCTGAAATACTGGAAAAGACTCTACTGTATATTACATTTTCCTCTCAGCATTTATGTAGATTTTTAAGAAACAGCAAGAACACATACAATTAAAGATAAAAGCAAGAATAAGACTAATTGCTTAATATAAAGTATTATTATAATACCCTATAAATCTACTCAATCCTATCATTCCATATCATGAGCCAAATGTCTCCATGCAAGTTGCAGAATCAGTAAAATATGGCAATATTTAGTGACAACAGGCACACTTATTCAGGTACTCCTCGCATTACCACCACAATTCAGCAACATTTCTGTTGCTAAGCGAAATATTTGTAAGTGAATTTTGCCCCAATCTTCTTTTGCAATAGTTGTTAAGTAAATCACTGCAATTGTTAAATCAGTAATACGGTTGTTAAGTGAATCCCCATTTTGTGACCCTATTAGAAGGTCGCAAAAGCTGATCACATGACCCTGAGACACAGCAACAGTCATAAATATGAGTCAATTGCCAAGTATTCAAATTTTGATCACGTGACCATGGTGATGCGGCAATGGTCGTGTGAAAAAAATCACTTTTTACAGTGCCATTATAATTTTGAACAGTCACTAAATGAACTGTTCTAAGTCGTGGACTACCTGTATAGGTTGGAAAAGTATGCTTTGGTGGATGCTTTGTAATTCTCCTCTAATGTTAATAAATTGAGGGACAATTCATAGATTATAAAAACAAAACATCCCCAACTATCTTGAGTAGAATTTGGAAGAAAGCAGCAAACTCTCTTTCTGATAGACAATATGAATGAAAATAGCCCAACAAGTAATTGAAGCATCATTGACATTCTCTCCTTGTCTGATATTGCTAGATGCTCTAGGACAGACCTGGGTATTTTACAGGCCCAGGTTATATCTGATCCTTTGACTGTCCAGCCCACGTACGATCAAGTTGAAATTAGAAATCAAATGTAAATAAGCATGCAATACAACTACACTGCTTTTATTTTGAAGGTGACCATTTTTTCAATTTACATACGTTGTGCCTGTGTGCCTATGCACCTTCACAGTAATTTGATGGTCTTGTTGGTTCGGCCCCTCCATAACAGTCCCAGTTTCTCATGTGGTCCCTTGGGAAAATTAATTGCCCATCCCAGATCTACCAAGTAGTACAGGTGGTCCTTGAGTTAGAACTACAATTGAGTCCAAAATTTCTGTTGCTAAGTGAGACATTTCTTAAGTGAATTTTGCCCCATTTTACGACCTTTCTTGCCATAGTTGTTAAGTGAAACACTGCAGCTGTTAAGTTAGCAACAGAGGTTGTTGAGCGAAAATGGATTCACCATTGATTTTGCTTGTTGGAAGGTCACAAAAGGTTCACATGACCCCGGGATACTGAAGCTGTCATAAATATGAATCTGTTGCCAAGTGATTGAATTTTGATCACGTGACCAGAGACATGCTGCAATAATTGTAAGTGCAAAAAATGTTCATACATCACTTTTTTCAGTGCCATTGTAACTTTGAATGGTCACTAAATGAACTGCTGTAAGTGAAGGACTACCTGTAGCTAGTTGCTATTGTCGGTGATTTCTCATCAACTATGTTAGTTTCAAACGTAATTTTAAAGTGACTAGAAATTATGAAATCTGAATACGTTATACTCCTTTCACATGACACACAACAATAAACCTAGTTCCTGGACATACATCTGGAAACAATATTTTTCACCATATTCACATTTTATATTCTTTATCTGAACATTTCATTTTGTACAACGCCTAACAATTCTGTCTGATAGCATGCATGCTATCTTCCCCACCCCCAATTCAATGGGGATCCTCTAGGA
Source organism: Thamnophis sirtalis (assembly GCF_051295495.1). Lineage (NCBI taxonomy): Eukaryota > Metazoa > Chordata > Lepidosauria > Squamata > Natricidae > Thamnophis > Thamnophis sirtalis. The sequence goes on from NW_028261381.1 coordinate 36,538,673, forward strand.
CCGTGATGGCGAACCTATGGCACTCATGCCCAAAGTAGCATGCGGAGTTATGTTGCCTGGCACACGTCATCACCTATTCCTCTTCCGGGTTTCTGGCATGCATGTGCATGCGACAATAAGCTGGTCTTTGTGCATGCAGTAGTGCTGGAAACTGGAAGAGCTAGTCTTCTGTTTACCAGCATAAGTATGTGCGCTGGCCAGCTAATTATCGTATGCGCGGTAGTAATCGGGGAAGACTTGCGGAAGTTCATTTTCCAGCAACTGCATACCTCCTGGGCAGCTCCTCTTCCAGGTTGAAGTCCAGACAAGCGTGTGCCATCACTGCTCTAGGACAACGTATGACATACACCCATCTGTGCTAATTTAACAAGTATAGGAACCATTGATTTTCAGTTCCAATCAAATTTAACTGAAATGACAAAAATTACACGTCTATAGATCACATGAAATTTAACCAGCGGGGTTGCTGTCTACGATTACAGAGGTCTTTGAGAAGAGTTAAGTAAATAGTAAACATATATTCTCACTGACCGGAATGATTTTTATCTAATGTTCCATTGCATCTGTTCCATTGCATCTATGTGAATTTGGACTGGTATCTATCTGTCTTTCAGGCTAACTTTTCCAGGATAGATAATCAGCAATTTTCTTCCTCCCATTTGTCTTTATAAATTATAATGATTTCCCAATCTCACCAAAGAGGAAGTTATTTTTGGCCTCTAGTTCCACATTTTTCTGAGCTATTCATTTTTTAATAGCTATAGATTAATGGGTTATTTGGATTATTTATTAGAAAAAAAAATAAATGTCCCGTCAAATGGCTAATTAACTGCCTGCATTTGTTAAGGTATTTTCTTTATATAGTTCTGAATGATTTTAAGAATAATATACAGTACTCACTATATTGATTGTCTAACTATGTAATGGTAAGTAGGAAGCTATATACTTGAATCAGCAATATAAAATTATTAAGGTACTAAAATGATCACTTTATATAATTGAACTGAAAAGTTTTAAAAATATGTTTTTCACCCAATTCTATAAAACTGAAACTTTTATTATGCTAGATGATGGCAGAGACAATGATGAAATTAAGCAATTAAGTATTTATATTTGTTGCATAAAAAGATTAATGACATAGAAGCAGTGCTGTAGTATTTTATGGATTTCTTGCTCTCACAAGCTCCTCTTCTAAACATTCAGTTCTTAGACACACTCAACTGGTTTTGCTAACGTAATGTCTTTATGAAGTCAGAAATAAAAAGTGGGCTTCTGTCATCTATTTTACACACACACACACACACAGACACACAATTTTTGATGTTCTGCTTCTGTTTTTTATAATATCCATTCACACTGATACATCCAAATAGATGGATTCTATTTCTTTTGAATTTCTCTATTTCTAAATCTCTCTCATTCTCACAGAACAAAATCTGGCAAATAGTTCTATTTCCGAGGTAGAAGAAATCAGCATATTTGCTGTGAGGCAAAGGAATGTCTGCAGTGGCTTTAGATGTTTTTCTCCCCCGAGAACGCAGCCCACTGTTTAACACTGCTGCTCACAAATATTTTTGTAAATCAGAGTTTCCAAAATTAGAAAGTACAAATTGACAGAGAAATCCAAAGTTCAGAGAAATCAGAATATTCCAACCACAGGTTAGTCAATGCAATGCTGTGACAGCTATCAGTCTGAGAATAGCTGGTTGGCAAGGTATCTTTGAATTTTAAAGAATATTCCCTATTTGTATGCATTTCCCTCTTTGCAATTCTTGGATATTCTATTTGTAACTGGAACAAAGAACAATTGGAAGTCTTCTAGATACCTGTTTCTTGAACTTTGTGCTGTGTTACTGTGTTATTGTATTACAACATCCACTTCATAATGAGGCAGTATGGACAAATCATTTTTAATGATTCTGATACTATGATAATGGCTCAAGGATCTCAAGCTCAACTTGAAATATTTGGCCATTGGTTAAAATAGCAGTTGGTCTTACCTGAACTGCTATTTTGGGGGCTGGGACAGGAGGCTCCAGTAGATGGTATTAACACGCCCAATTGGCCGCGAGACTGGGATGAAGCTGAAGCCATGCCTCTGTCCTCCACCGTTTTCTTCCAGTTTCATCGAAGCGAGCTCCCCTGAGACCTGAAAACAAGGCACAAAGGAGAACTCCCTCCACCCCAGCTAGACTAACTACGTTAGGGTGGGAACTGGAGCCTCCTGTCCCAGCCCCGAAAATAGCACTTCAGGAAGACCAAATGCCATTTTCCGGAGCGAGTGACAGGAGGCTCCAGTGGATGGGATTTACCAAAGCTAAGTCCCATGGGTGGGAAAACTGTTGATCTGCAATGACCTGCTGTAGCACTCTAAGCCCGAACACCACATCAGCTGATGCGAACGCATCCAACCTGTAATGCCGAATTAATGGTGATGGAGAAGCCCATGTTGCCGATCTGCAAATGTCATCTATTGGAGCCTGCGAGGTCCAAGCTGCCGAGGTAGTAAAGCTCCTTGTCGAATGTGCCGTAATACCGGCCGGCATAGGCAACTTCTGGGCCTCGTATGCCAGGGAAATGGCTAAACGGATCAACCAACTAATGGTGGAAGACGTAACCCTTTTACCCAGCAATGAACGCTGGAAAGACAAAAACAGTGCCTCCGACCTCCGGAAGGAGGCCGTCCACTTCAAATATATATGCAGGGCCCGCCGAATATCCAACCGGTGCCACTGGTGTTCATGTTCCCTAACTGGATCAGGACAGAAGTCCGGCAGTACAACCTCCTGGGAACAATGGAAAATAGAATTTACCTTTGGCATAAAAAACGGATCTAACCACAACACAACCCTGTTGCTGTGGAACACGCACAAATCCTCCCTGGAGGAAAGTGCCCCCAACTCTGACACTTGTCTAGCCGATGTGATGGCCACTAAAAACACCACCTTAAGGGTTAGGAGCTTCAGGCTAACCATCCTCAATGGCTCAAAGGGGCCCACAACACAGTAGGGAGGTTCCATGTGGGGAAACTATGGACCACTGGAGGTCACACGTTGGAGACCCCTTTAAGAAATCTTTTAACAATGGATAATTGGGTGAGGGAAACGGGGCCCTCGCCTGGAAGAACTGTAGCAAGCGCAGCAAGCTGCCTATGCATGGTGCCCAGGGACAGCCCCTTATCCAACCCATCCTGAAAAAAGTCCAGGACCTGTGGAACGGAGGCCCTGATGGGCACTACTTGGGTGGCCTGGCACCAGGCCACGAAGGAAGCCCAGGTAGAATCATAGATCCTCCTAGTGGATTGTCTGTGCGAGGCCTCTGTGGTCCTGATCACTCGTAGCGACAAATGAGCCTCCCTCAGATGCTGCCACTCAATCTCCACATGGCTAGTTGTAGCCAGTGTGGCTCTGGGTGAACTAACCTCCCCTGGTGCAGTTGTATCTCCCCCTCTGGAATCTGCCATGGAGGCTGGACCGACAAACCAGGCCCTCCGCGGCCAATGCGGTACCACCAGGATCAGCTCTGCCTGTTCCGACTAGCTTCTGAACTACCCCGGGAATGAGGGGGAGGGGAGGAAAAGCATACAACAGCCCATCTGGCCACCTCATGCGAAGGGTGTCGAAAGCATGTAAAAATAGAAGTAGAAAAAATAGGAACCACTTTTGGTGGAAAGGTTACAGCTTTCCGTGTGCCTTCGGCATTTAGTCATGCCGGCCACATGACCACAGAGACATTGTCGGACAGCACTGGTACTTCGGCTTTGAAACGGAGATGAGCACTGCCCCCTAGAGTCAGGAACGACTAGCAACGACTAGTATGAGGGGAACTTTTACCTTTAGTAAGTTAGAGGATGAACTATTAAAAGTATAAAAAACAGTGACACGTAACATAACATATTTTTCTGAGTATAAGATGCACCTTTTTCCCTCAAAAAAGAGGCTGAAAATCTGGGTGCGTTTTATACATCAAATACAGCATTTTTTGCCTCCTGAAACTCCATCTCCTTCACCAAAATGGCCCTGCATAGCTTTTAGAAGGCTTTCAGAGAACTCCTGGGGGCTGGGGAGGGCAGAAATTAGCGAAAAATGTTTTTGCCCACCCCCAGCCCCCAGCAGCACTCTATAAGCTTCCTAAAGGCTACCCATGCCCTTTTTTTGACAAAAAATGGGCCCGTTTTTACAAAAAACGGGCCTTTTTTTGCTTGTTTTGCCCCCTCCCCCCCGGAGCACTCTACAAGCCTCCTAAGGGCTATTCATGTCCTTTTTAAAAAAATAAAACAAGCCCATTTTCGCGATAAATGGGCCATTTCTGGGAGGTTTGCAGAGTGCAAAACCTTTTTTTAAAAAAAAAAATTCTCTTCAAAACTTTGCTGCGTCTTATACTCCAGTACGTCTTATACTCCGAAAAATACGGTCATCACATAATCATAACACAGTAAGTTTGCATTCTGGAATTGCAGTTTCAGACAAGTTATACACATATATACCTTGTTAATAATGATGGCAACTATTTCAATCAATTATAAGATCAGTTTTTAATATGAAAACCATCATATTTGCATCTGAACTGGAATTTAACAATTAATGCATTCAAAGTAGAGTATGTATTCAACTACAGGTAGTCTTCTATTTGTAATCACTTGTTTAGGGGCCATCTGAAGTTACAATAGCACTCAAAAAAGTGACTTATGACCTGTCTGCACTTATGACTATCATAACATTCCCACAGTCACATGGTCAAAACTGGACTGCTTGGCAACTGGTATGTATTTAAAAAGGTTGCAGTATCCTGGAGTCATGTGATAGTCATTTGCAAATTTCTCCAACAAGCAAAATCAATGAGGGAAACTAGGTTTGCCTAACAACTGCATTATTCACATAACAACTGTGGTAAAAAGAGCAATGTAAAATCAGATGCAACAAATTTTGATCGCATATTTTATTTGTCTAGAAAAAGGGAAATATATTCTTCAAAGTAACTGCTAGCTGCATGGCATGAATATAAAATTAACTGTACCATCTATTTAAACAGCACTTTTAAAATATTACTTTTAACTTACCAAATTGCTCCAAAATCAATCTTAAATGTCTCACCAACAAAAGCCCATACCCCAAATACAGTTTTATCCATTTACAGGGGTACCTTTCAACATTCTTTCTCTTGGATTACCCAGGTTTAGATTCTGCTTTTTCTAATTGTAAAGCAAGAGGCTCTCTGTTTATTAAAATTACTTAACAACCAAAACTTCTCAAACTTATTTTTTTATTATAATACATAAATTAAGACATAAAAAAATAAAAGCAATGGAAAAAAATAAGAAAGACAGATACAAAAAAGCAGTCAGGAAAAAATCTTTCATGAAAGAAATTGTTTAATTTAGGTTTCAATAAAATTCAATAAAAATTCTGACCACCCTAAATAATATTAAGCAATTTATTATGTTTACAAAGAACATAATAAACTGCAAACACACATCAAGTCACAACATTACATATCTATGGTCAGTGATAACAAATTTAGGACTGCATTATCTTTCAAACATTGGATCGTAATCTTTTTTGCTTACCCCAATGCTCAATAAATTTATACAACTTCATGTAATCAATTCCAATTATATCAACTAATTTAACAGAATGTACACAACCGGCCCAATAGTAGGACAAGCCGATTACTCATATTATATTTCAGTATAATGATCTTAATAGCCAGACTCTTCTAAATATTCTCCCTGCTGCCCAATAAATACGAAAAAAAACCCCACCATTTTGTGATACAGGAAGTCTTGGACTTACAGCCACATTTGGGACACGAATGTATGTTGATAAGAAAGGCAATTGTTAAATGAATCATGCCCAATTTTATGTGTCTTTTTTTTTTTGGCATGGATGTTAAAGGAATCACCGCAGTTGTTAAGTGAGTCTGGCTTTCCCCATTGACTTTGCTTGTTGGAAGCTGGCTGAGAAGGTTGCAGGGTCCTATGATCCCAGGACATTGCAACCATCGTAAATACATGAAGATTGTCAAGCGCCCAAATTTTGATCACGGGACCCTGGTCCTCACGCTACAATAGTAAGCGTGAGGACCAGTTGTAAATCACTCTTTCCGTGCTGAAAACAACAGTGCTGGTTGTAAGCCGAGAACTACCTGCATTAATTTCACATTGAAGACCATAAGAAAATGTTTAGTATTCTTTATGACTCTCGGTTCTTGATTTGTAATTACAGGATATTCCAACTCTTTATTCCAGAATTCTTACAAATTATTATTATACACCTTAGCAATAATGTTTTATTCTTTATTTTTTTAAAAATGGTAGACTTTGAGTTACCTAAGTATGTTCCAACCCTAATAGCAATTGGGGCATTTTAGCTAGTGCTTGTGCATCTATTCCATAGACCATCAAACTTTCCTAACTTTTCTAAACAGTATTTGTAGGATATATTGAACTAACAGACTATGATTATGTTTTAAAAGTTACTCCATCTATATTTAAAGCATACTCTACTGTTTCCTATTGTAAGAAATTTTGAAGTTGAAGCATTTTAATAACGGTGGTTTCTCTAAATCATCCAATTGTGAAGTAAAAATCAGAAATGGGATTCTCCTTTCCCATAAAGAATTCTAGAATTAATTAATTTTAGTAAACGGCAAACATTGCAACATTACCAAAGCACATAGTGGTAGTGATGAATCAGATGTACCAGCAGATCACCCATAGCAAATGAGATGACTGTGGCCATTATCTTAACTAAAAGAAATGTTGCAGCATGACCTGAAGTGTTTATAAAAGGCAGCCTCAAAATATTAATAGGTTGAAGAAATTCTACAAAGAGGAATGGGACAAAATATCTCCTAGTCCCTATAAGGAATGGACCAACAGACACAAAATGTATCTGAACTAATTGCTTCTACTGGAATTACCACAAATGGCTAAATCTAAATCTTCACACAAGTTTTTGCAATGAAGACAGCCTACAAAGATGGCAGACTTTTAAGAATTGAAATTTCAAGGATTGAGCACTGACAGACTAGGAATCAGAAACTGAAATGGACTGGAAGGCTCACTTCACATAAGAAGAATATCAGATTTTCTACTGACAAGAAAATAATTGAATAGCCATCATTACAAAGGGCATCAAAGTCAGGGTTTCAATGCAAATACAAAATGATAGGAAGATCTCAATTCAAGTCCAACGAGAGCCCATAAATATTAGGGGATCCACATTTATATTACAGCAGAATGTCAGAAAACTGAAACAGTTGTATGCTGACTTGTAAAAACCTTGTTCTTAAAACGTCCCCCTCGCCCTCTCCAACACCCCCTGTGCTAATTATAGGGCCTAGAACACTAGAACACTAAAGTTGGAAATAAAACTGCACCTGGCACAATGCGAAACTCTGGCCTTCAGGAAAAAATAAATAAAGCAGGAGATAAACTGTATGCCAAGAAAATTAAATGCTTATAGAAAATACTTTCTCCAATTCTGTACATAGATCCCACAGAATGGGCAATACTGAAATAACATTAAACTATATATTCTGCAAGCAAAGTTGGAAAAGTTTTATTCAGTCAGCAAAAACAAGACCTGACGTGAACTTGCCTCTGATGACAAACTCCTGCCTGCAAAATTACAATTTAAACTAAAACTAAAAAAAAGCAAATAAAAGTATCACAGCACAAAAAAAAAGATGACAAATATCTTTTCATACAAACATAGGCATGCCACAAGATTAAGAAGGCAAAGTTGTACTCTAAAAAAGAGCCAAAAAGAATGGATAATATAATGCTATTCAAGAAATACACAAAATAACTCCTAAAAATTGATTGTACATACAAAGTACTGTGTTTCCCCAAAAATAAGACATAAGACAGAAATAAGTGTTTGGCCATATTTTTGTGGAGGTCTTATTATTTTTGAGGTGCGAGCGTGGTCACGTCAGGGCTGCTGCTGCTGCGTTGCAATATTTTCGGGGAGGGCTTATTTTCAGGGGAGGGCTTATTTTAGGGCATGCGTTCAAAAGCCTGATTGGGCTTATTATCCGGGGAGGTCTTATTTTCAGGGAAACAGGGTATTAATCAATGAACTATATAGCCAGACCCTAGAAGTGCAGAGAAAATATTGCTAATAACAGAATGATCAGAACTGATGAGATTCCAGCTGAAACGTTTGAATTCTTGCAAAACTATGTAATTAAATTGGCATATATGGTTTTCAAGTCAGTATGGAAAACACAAATATGAAAAAGGAACTGGAAAAGTTCAATTTATATTCAATATTAAAGAAAGGACAGGGATACAGAATGACCAAAGTCCTCAATAATTGCACTTATTTCATATGCTAATCAGAAAATCCTCACGATTTTGTAATAAGATATACTGTAAAATGAAATCTGCCAGATACATAAACTGGATGGAGAAGAAGCAGAAGCACCCAAGATCACACCACTAATATCTGATGGATATTCAAAAAAGCAAAGGAGTTGTATTGTATTTTAATTTTTGATTGTGTACATTATAGCATAACATGGCTGTACTGGGTCACTTTACCTGAAAAAGAAAGATTTCTACAACAATTAGACAAGAATAGTTAAAATACAGAGTGGTCCAGAATAGGAACGGATATGTGCCAGCAAGACTGTATTCTGTCACATAATTTATATAACCTGCATGGAGAATACATTATGAGAAATGCCAGACTAGAACAAATAGTAACTGGAATTAAAATTGGTGAGAGAAACATGAACAGATATGCTGGTATTACCACTTTGATAGCTGGAAGTGAAAATTACTTATGGAAGGAAAAAGAACAGAGTACAAATGTTGCTATTCAATATTTTAAAAAGCTAAGATTAGGCAATGCCCACCCAATGCAAATAGATAGAGCAGAAACTGAACTGTAACTATAATTTTTTACTAGACTCAAAAATTCACTGGAATGCTGATTATTGCCATGAAATAAAAACACATCTACTTGGTATAAAGGCTATGAAATACTTAAAAACAATTGTTAAATTGCACAGGCATCACACTGACAACAAAGCTACTATTATCAAAGTCAAGGTTTTCCAGCTATAACTTAAAGGCTGAAGGGGAAAAATGAGTCCTTTTAATTATGGTGTTGGAGAAAATAATTAAGAAAACAACGGACCACAGGAAATGCCTATAATTCCATACCAAATGAAAACTATTTGCTGCAAGCACTAATAATAAAACTAAAGCTTAAACATTTTGGACATCAAATGCAAAGGCAAGAAAGAGGCAGTGGAAAAGAATGCGATGACTGCAAGAATCAAAACAAGAAACAAACAAACAAAAATGACTACTGCTTATAAGTCAATCCTGGAAAAATGATGTCCATCACATAATCAAGTGTTAAACAGCAGTAATTAAAAGTTAAGTACCAGGTTCTCCTGCATTTGATCAAAATGCCTTTAAAAAAAAAGAATTCTGCATTTTAAATCTGTTTGCATGTCACTATAATCTTCACAACAATGAAACCTTGTTGGCTATTTTAATCAGACTGCTGACACTTTTTCCCAAAGAAAATACAATAGTCCTGAATAACTGGGAAGCAGACTCAAGTAACTGGGATGAGAATTTTCAGTGCTAAATGATGTGGCTGCAAAGCACGACATCTCGTGACTGCATTATTCAGCAATGGCAACTCTGGCATTCCTGATTGGTAAGTTAAGCAAGGATTGTGAGGTTAAGGAAATCCCCGGTAGTCTGCAAACAGAGCAGCAGACACGTAAGATGCAGAGTGAGGTATGGCACAAGTGCTTCAGGGTCAAGTGTGGCTATTGCCTGGCAGAGGAAAATGTGTGACTGGCCACTGAAGCTTGTCATGAGTGTGGCTGGCCAAGAGTTGGCTACTGCCAGGTGAGGAAGGGTGGGCATGTGGCTGGCGAGGTGTGGCCTCAGTGCAGCTGGCTGTTGCCAGATCGGGGAGGGTGTATGAGGAACCAGTGAGATGTAGCATGAGGATGGCAGGGCTGGGGTTGGCTGATGCATGGTGGGGGGAGACTTACCACAGCTATTTGCAACCTTCCCTGCTGGTTTCCCCATTGATTTTGCTTGTGGAAAGCTGACAGAGGTTGCAAATGGGGATCATGTGACAAGGGTAAATTGCAATTGTCAGTAGTGTGAGCTGGTTGCCAAGTGCAGAGATTACAATCCCATGGCCACATGGTTGCTAGGTGGCAGGAACTTCCAGGACCAGTCCTAAGCACTTGTTGCTCAGCACCCATATAACTGCCATCATTCAGCAAGTGGTCGTTAAATTAGGATCACCTATAGGGCATTTGCAGCAGAAGGCAATAGCAAAGTCCTATTGCCACTTATGAGGGACACGGTGGCTCAGTGGCTAAGACACTGAGCTTGTCGATCAGAAAGGTCAGCAGTTTGGCGGTTTGAATCCCTAGCGCCATGTAACGGAGTGAACTCCCATTACTTGTCCCAGCTTCTGCCAACCTAGCAGTTCGAAAGCATGTAAAAATGCAAGTAGAAAAAATAGGAACCACCTTTGGTGGGAGGGTAACAGCATGCCGTGTGCATTTGGTATTTAGTCATACTGGCCACATGACCACAGAGACGTGTGTGGATAGTCTTGGCTCTTCGGCTTTGAAATGGACATGAGCACCACCTCCTAGAGTCGGGAAGGAATAGCACATATGTGCAAGGGAAACCTTTACCTTATTGCCACTTACCTGCAGAAAGAACAAAATGCAGAAAAGAAATAAGCATGTTTTTTTTCCATAGCAAGAGGCAAATGAGTTTATCTCCCTTCCCAAATACTTTTTGCAAAAAAAAAGCAACAAGCAACCAAGCTTATATACTTTGTTCAAAAGCTCCGTAGGAGAGCAAACCTTCCATTTTTCTAAATTTGCTGCGGAATTTCAAAAGTTGAAGAATAAATAAACCTTGGAAACGTATTCTGCAGTGTTGGATAGGTTACCTGATCTGACAGAAAACATGATATTGTTAGACTAAGTTCTAAACCAAGGAAATCTGTAATGGAATTCTGACTATTAACTTTCTGTTTGACTTGCTGTTTCTTTTGCTGGAGAGACGCCTCTTTTCAATAGAGCTGCAGCTATTTGCTTCCTCAGATAAGAACAGGGATGCAGAGGCAAAACTAGCACATAACATTTTACCTCACCCCATTTTGGGGGCAGATCATATTTCTTTCCTTGGATTTTAGGCTCAGTAGATTCTGAAATCAGCACAAGCAAAGAAGCACTGGCCACATATCCATCTATTTTGGATCAACACAAGCACAGTGATCTGAAATAGATAGCTATGTGGGCTGCTGTTTTCTAGTTAACAATGCTGAATAATAGAGGGTTCTGAACAATCACTGGCATCTTTGGCTGTGTAAACAAATGTCAAGTTACCTTCATATAGCACACAGTGATCTGTTCCATGTCTCTTAAATGCTGACTCTGGGAACTGAATTTAACTATTGACTTTCTCTATGCAAATACTATTTTAAAAATCACTGCTTTGCAACTACCTTAAAAACAATATCGTAGTTAACTCTGGTATAAAAGCAATGATTTTCAAACTAAGGAAAGTGAAAGTAACACACTGAAAAGATAAACTGATCAGTACCAAATTTCTGATTTCATATACAGTATCTAGGAAGGCTTTCATATTTTTGCAAACATTTTGCAGGTTATTGTTCTGCTTTGTCTGTTACCTATTCCATCTTTATTACAAAATTGGAAGAATCCCGATTAAAGGGAGAAGCAGTAAAGTTTTTAGTATAGTAAAAGGAATATTTAAATAAAAGCTTTTTGGTATTTTATGTCAGTAAAGAACTGGCATGTAAAATAACTTGAAGCTTAAGCAAAACAGGAATAAGGAATAAGCAAGGTAACTATTATAATGCATTTTACTGTAGAAATTCCATGACTTTATTATAATAAGGGGCTAGGATCACATAATCAAACCAAATACTTTATAAACAACTTGATATTTAGAAGAATGTGGGAAGGGACCAGGAATAAAAGCTAACCGAGAAAGCTCCAGGAAAAAAGGACTGATGAACAGCAGTTATTTAAGAGAGCATAACGTCCTAGGTTAATTGAACATCACAGAGCTATATGAATTGTGTTTGTGGTCAGTTACCAGATCATGCCTACCAAAAAGCTACTGGTAATAGATTTCACGTTCCTTTATGTAACTGCTGAGGTACAGGTAGTCCTAGACTACAATTGACGCCAAAATTTCTGTTGCTAAGTTGCACCTCATTTTATGACCTTGTTCTCACTAGTTGTTAAGTGAATCACTGCAATTAAGTGAATCATGAAGTCATTAAGCAAATCTGGCTTCCCCCAATGATTTTGCTTATCAGAAGCTGGTTGGGAGGTTACAAATGGTGAGATTACATGAACCTGGGACAATGCAACTGCCATAAATAAATGCCAGTTGTCAAGTGCCCAAATTTTGAACACATGACCATGGGAATGCTGTAACAGTTGTAAGATGACAATTGATCAGTGCCATTGTAACTTCAAACAGTTACTAAATGAATAGTTATAAATCAAGGACTACCTTAGTATCTGAATTTGATGTTCATGAAGTTATTCAAGAACTAAAACCACAAACACTACAATTTTATATATTCAGTATAAACGTAATTAGGAAATCCAGGAGGATCATGTTTTTTTCTCCCACCAACTCATATTTGGGTTGAAGTGTCACTGCTGATTAAAATCTAAGTGGAAGTAATTTGGGAGTTTTTAATTTCATTTTTACTGGCAAATTCTAACATACCTAAAAATGAAAACGCAAAATGAAATATACCATATTTCATCTCTAAAGAGTCCCTCTAATCTGGGACCAACATTACTCTGGATTTCAACAACTGGACAAGTCTATCCCAGCCACCAGAAGTAATTGATTACCTTGGCTGTATCTACTGATGAAGCTTAAACAAAATAGCTCACAAACAGTGACCCTGCCTTGGTAAATTTGATGAGTTACCATACCTCAACATCCTAACCCACTCCAAATCTTGATTTAATATGATCTTTTTAAAAATAATTCACATAATTTCATCATATTTCAAAGATGGGAACAGTTCAGATCATGAACTGCCCCTGCCTTTCACTAGTATACCTCTACTCCTGCCTTTCAGTCCGGCCCAGGCATGATTAGTAGCAGAAGCAATTTTGTACCACCTAATCCTCAAAGGCATTAAGAAGGGAAAGATGAGGAATGGAGTTTCTCAACTTTCTATTGTAATTCTAAGGCACCTTGTTTCAATGTGACATCAAATAACTGGCTCCATTCCTCCTAAATAGGATGACTGTAAACAAGTTTTGCAAGCTGTTAACAGTATGTCCCCTCCCAATAGGTGCCTTGCTTCCACATTCAGGCAATGTTTTGATAAGAAACTGATGTCTTATTGATTATTTTATGCCTATTTCAGACAGATTGTATTATTTAAGGAAGGGTCTCATATACAAACAATTGAGAGAGGAGAAAGGAATAAAACTCTACAATAAACCTAGACACCAACTCTGGCCCTAAAATTTATTAGCATGAATCAGCTAGAGAAGAGAGAGAAATCTGTGATAGGGTTTTTGGAATTTATTATAGATCTGCTTGCTGTTCTACTTTACAATGCTAAAATCCTAGGTGAATCTGGCATTCTACATTTCCCCACTTAGAAAGTGGCAGAACAATACTACTATTTGGTTGGAACTTTACCGTTTCGGTTGATTCTGATCTCCTGTGGCACAGTAGCAGAATAGGAGAAAACACCATCATTTGCTATTTTTCTGTTTATGGGATAATTCTTCTCATTATGTACAATAGGAGGCAATATATGTAGATCATCATGAGAGGATTTAAAACATAGGTGCCATGTCCTTCTTCAAATTTTTCTAACAAAAATATCATTTTGAAAGCTAGAAGGAGAAACTGAAATTCTCCTCCAAAATCAGATTTCTATCTGCAGTTTGATAGCATAATTGACATATTACATGAGCAATAGGATGATGTTCAAAGAGCCATTGGATTACCTTCTGAGTAAGAATTGATTATGTTGGAACAAATTTGGGAGGGTTCAGATTGATATTATATGACCCCAGTTGGCAAAGTTCATTCTATGAGTCTACTGTCATGTTATAAATTTGAAGTTTGCCAGGGTGAAAAATTCTAAGGGAAAAATAGTAAAAAAAAGAAATTTAAATGATTTTTTTAGCATTTGAAAAAGAAAAGATCAATGTAATTATCTCCATAAAATCAGACCTCAGGAATAATAAAATCACTAAAATATGATGAACAACTACACTTCAGGACATTTATGTTACATATAAAATTTATATAGTTTTATTTTAATAAATGAGTTTTAGCTTCTTTATATGCAATTGTGTAGCATAAAAGAAAAAATCCCTTGCAAAAAAAAAAAATTTTAACAATGCAAAGTAGTCTGCTAGGAACACAAATGATGTTCCATGAACATGTTCAGGTTCCACAATAATCTTTCACAGAACATACTATGGAATTCCATTGATTACTAACGTGGTAAAAGAGGTAGAAAATCACACCAACACAAAGCAATCCTGTATTATTACTCTTGGAAGTTTATGACCTTCAGAGAGGTATACTTCAATAAATGAGACTATTTGTAGCTTAAGTTTGAAATGAGGGGGTTCTTGGTGTTCTCTGAGCTTGGTCACAGAGCACCAAAGACCCCTCAGGTATAATGCAGACATGAGAGAACTTAGAGGATCTACTTTATTAGAGAGTGGGTTGGAATTCATCAAAGTGAATGATTAATGCTTAATTATTAATTATTAATTAATTAATTAATTTGGGGCAAGATGAGGAACGGGGAGAGGAGAGCCAAATGTTAGTCCAAAGCAAACATGTAAACAGTAACTGTATAATCCACAGTTCTTGAAAAATAAATTAAAACTTGTTACATAAACAAGTTTTTGTTTAAAAAAAAATTAAAAATGAATAAGAGCTTTATTATAATTAGCATTTCTTTTCTTTTATTGAAATACTATTTTTTTATTTTCCTGAACTGAGACTGTGCAATTGCACATTATCTAAAGATACATGTTATCATTGTATAACATATCATGTTATCATTCTAGAAATAATAAACCCTGACTGCTAAATATGTGCTAAATAGATTCAGAAAAGGATCTTAAAATGAGGCACAATTAATATCACCAAAATTATATAAAAATAATTATAGAATTATTATTATTATTATTATTATTATTATTATTATTAATTATAGAAATAAAAGAATAAAAGTATATTATAGTTCATACTTAATTTATATGAGAAAACATTCTGGATAAACATTATAACAAAAATGCAGAAAATACTTAAGATACAAATATTAATAAAACCTGAAGCTTTTCTTGTAGGTATTATGGATAAAATCAATCAAAAAACAATTTGGAACACTATTTCTTTACATAGTGGCCGCTGTGAGGCTTGTACTCGCTAAGCACTGGAAAGAAAAGGAATGCTAACTGTTGAAGAATGGATTTTAAAAATTGACTGAATTAGCAGAGATGGTAAAATTAATTGTCTTGATTAGAGATAATGGACTAGACAGCTTTATGAGACTGGAAGCAGTGTGTGGACTTTCTACATGTTAGATACAATAAAAGATGATTAACAGAAGGATTTGAAGACTAGTGTAATATTTAACCTGTTGACTGTTGTTTTTTAATACCTACCTACCAACATACCTACCTCTCTCTCTCTCCAGAAGTCTCTCTCTTATAATCAAATCAACCCAACTTTCTCTCTCTCTACACACACACACACACGTTGGGTCGATTTGGTTATAAGATATAGACTGCCTCATCTGAAATATTTGTTTATATAATATATTTTTCTTGTTAAATAAGGATGAGAAAGTTTATTTGCAGAACCATTATATAAAGGGAGAAGAATTTATCAGGTTTAGTTAGTTATTTTTCAGCATCTAGCCAGGGTGGATTTTTGTTTTTTTGCTTAATGTTGAATATTTGGGTCATTCCCCCCCCCTTTTTTTTGTACACAATTTGGTTGCTGTTGTTGTTACTGTTGGATGTTTTTTTTTTCCTGTTTTGTATTTTATTCCCACTGATAAAATGTAATATATATTTAAAAAAACAATGATTCGTGTATATTCTTTCTCTTGGCTTGGCTAAGGCACAAAGAGATTATTATGAGATCAGGTATATGTATCTATCCATTAGTGGTGGGTTTCCAAGTTTTTTACTACCGGTTCACTTGGGCATGTGCATGCTCGATGCTTCTTCACATGTGGAGAAGCATCTGGGTGGGTGAACAGAGCTTCCTGCTACTGCTACCAACCTCTGCTATCCATGTATTACCAATGTACATGCATAAAATAGAGTCCCCCAATCTTTCTTGAAAGAGAACTGCAACAAAAGTTTCAGATACACCAAATGCCTTCCTGTTGTATTTACCAATCTATGGTTAATGAACCAGAAATCCTAAGGGCCACCTGTATATCAAAACATTGCCTAATAATAAAATATGAATCTTTTCTAAAATAAAATTATGATCTTATTCTATTTTAACATGCTTCATTTAAATGATTAAACCAATATTACTTTCAATAAATGGGCCCAAACAAAAAAATTATAACAATTATTAAATCAAATGAAGACAGAGATTTAGAGAGCACATCTAAAACAGGCTTGAGGTAGGGAGGAGATACTATCAGATTGAGGCAAAATATGACCTAATGGAAGCCTTAAGCCTTACTGTTCAGTATTATAAGACATTTTTCCTATGGCCTTAATTTTATATTAATTATATCTGCAAACAAAAACAAGGAAATATTTAAAACTTTGAGACATTAATTTTATCTTAATCTGATATCAGAAATTTCATTTCCTCCATTTTCAGAATTATCCAATGCCTAATTAACTGATTAGTGATATCATTAATGGAAGCTCTATTAAAAATCCCATGAATATGCCTATTTTACTCAATGAAAGCTATTATATTTATTGTTGACATGATCTAGTTCTACTAAAGATTATTTCTCATATTTTAAGAATGTAAATTCTGAAGTGGACATTAGGTTCTCTAAGTCAAAAGTAGGTTTAATAGCTGAATCAGAAAAGTTTGCTAATTTTAAAAATCAGACTTTAATACTAATTTGTATTTTATATACATTTCATTATTAGTTATAATGTCTAATATTCTTGAGCAATTTTTTAAAATCTAGATTGAGGAAAAAAGCACAGAAATACCAGTATTTGTAAATTTTGACAATAATATAATATTACAATAATATTACAATAATATATTTATTTGCTTTAGGACATACTTACTTGAGGGGTCCTTGGTGTTTCTAACCAAGCTCAAAGAGCACCAAGAACCCCTCATTTCAACCCTGAGCTACAAATATTCTCCTCTAACATAACATTTATTGCCACAAGTTTACAGTATTTGAACCAACAAACTATTAAATGAGTTATTAATTTTAATTGAAAGTAACTGACCAATATTTTTGTGTGTACAGTAAAACAATAAATCCTTAGAAGAGTTTCCTATTATCCAAGTATACAGAACAAAGGAAAACAGGTGAAAAATATAAGAATATTAAACTTGGGAAAGAATACCCTAAGGCTACATGAGCACTTATTCTGCAATTCTTTCATTAGTTACTATTACTTTGGGCTTCTAATATAAAGTGCTGGCTTTTACCCATAAAACCCTATATGACTTGATTCCAAGATGCTGTATAGAACATCTCCTCCAAGTGGAATCTTCTGAGGTTATGCTTGTCTTTGTGGAGGAAAGGTGTGGGGTTCCCTTCCTTCATCATACAAGGGAGAAACTGATCCAAACAGCCTTCCTCTGCCCATGATTTGGAACATCATGTTCCAGTTCCAGTCTTTGTGTCCTCCCATCTGATATTTTACAAGGAAGTAAAGTTTATATTATTTAATTACATGGAAAACCTTTATAGTTTCATGGATGAAGAATTTTATAGTTCTGACTTAGTATGGAGGAACTCCATAATATTGTTATATATTGCTGAATGAATGAATGTCTGTTTGTGTGTTTTGTTGCACAATCAGCCAGATGTCTACCTATTGAGTCCTTTCTAAGGATCTGGGATAGGCAGATGTGAATATTAAATGGTATTAAAGATATTGTTGCAGGATTCCAAGGTAGGCTGCCTTTTGCAAATGACTGATGGTGAATTTCTCAATGCCAATGGTGTTCAAGTGGTGTTCCAGTGTTTTCGGATTGCACCCAAGACTCCTATTACTATTGGTACTACTTTTGCTTTCTTTTACAACAATTGTTCTACTTCTATTTGCAGGTCTTTTTGTTTTGTTATATTCTCCAGTTCCTTTTCTTGCAGACTGCTGTCTCCAGATTGTGCTATGTACACTAACCAGGCTTCTTTTGTCTTTCTTAACAACAATTGTTAATCCTAGTTTCCCCGCCGCACTGAAAGCGGCGGTGGTGAGACCCCTCCTGAAGAAACCATCTTTGGATCCAGCTGTTCTTAATAGCTATCGCCCAGTCTCCAACCTTCCCTTTTTGGGGAAGGTTGTTGAGAAGGTGGTGGCCTTCCAGCTCCAACGGTCCTTGGAGGAAGCAAACTACCTAGACCCCTTCCAGTCAGGCTTCAGGCCCGGTTACAGCACAGAAACCGCTTTGGTCGCATTGATTGATGATCTCTGGAGAGCCAGAGATGAAGGACATTCCTCCATCCTGGTCCTCCTTGACCTCTCAGCGGCTTTCGATACCATCGACCATGGTATCCTTCTGCGACGACTGCGGGAGGTGGGAGTGGGAGGCACCGTGCTACGGTGGTTCTCCTCCTACCTCTCGGACAGGTCGCAGTCGGTGTTAGTGGGGGGGCAGAGATCGTCCCCTAGGCCCCTAAATTATGGGGTGCCTCAGGGTTCGGTCTTATCCCCCCTACTATTCAACATCTACATGAAACCGCTGGGAGAGATCATCCGCAGGCACGGGATTAGATACCATCAATATGCGGACGATACTCAATTGTATCTGTCCGCCCCGTGCCAACTCAATGAAGCGGTAGATGTGATGAGCCGGGGCCTTGAGGCCGTTATGGACTGGATGAGGGTTAACAAGCTTGTGCTCAACCCAGAAAAGACCGAGTGGCTGTTGTGTTTTCCTCCCAAAGATTTGACTAATATTCCACCACTCAGGCTGGGGGGTCAAATTTTACACCCCTCAGAGAGGGTACGCAACTTGGGAGTCCTCCTGGATCCACAGCTGTCATTTGACCACCACCTAACGGCTGTGACCAGGGGGGCATTCGCCCAGGTTCGCCTGGTGCGCCAGTTGCGACCCTACCTGAATCGGGAGGCTCTCACAACAGTCACTCGGGCCCTTGTGATCTCTAGGCTGGAATACTGCAATGTGCTCTACATGGGGCTGCCCTTGAAGAGCATCCGGCGACTTCAGCTAGTGCAGAACGCAGCCGCGCGAGTGATTGCGGGTGCACCCCGATTCACCCGCATAACACCTATCCTCCGCGAGCTGCGCTGGCTGCCTGTCGATCTCCGGATGCGCTTCAAGGTGCTATTAATCACCCATAAAGCCCTACATGGCAGTGGATCTGGATACTTGAGAGACCGCCTTCTGCCAATTACATCCCTGCGACCAATAAGATCCCATAGACTAGGCCTCCTCCGTATCCCATCGGCCAGCCAGTGTCGGCTGGCAACCACAAGGAGGAGGGCCTTCTCAGCAGTAGCCCCGACCCTTTGGAACGAGCTCCCCGTGGAGATTCGTACCCTCTCCACCGTCCAAGCCTTCCGCATAGCCTTGAAGAACTGGCTCGCCCGTCAGGCCTGGGGTTAAGGATAGTTACCCCTCCCGAATGATGAATGTATGTTGCCTACCATTTTATTATATGTTTCTATCTTGATGTTTGTATTCCCCTTCCCCGGTTTTATGTGAGCCGCCCTGAGTCCCCTCAGGGAAAAGGGCGGCCTACAAATTCTAATAAAACTCTAAACTCTAAACTCTAGTTTGTTATATGGTAGGTTTCTGTCTGTTTGAATTCTAAAGCTCAGAGTCCCTTATAATTGTAAAGTATCTGGAGTCATGTGAGCTAGGCATTATAGGTAATCGAGAATATTTAAAATGTAAATGTCAAATCCTTATGCCTAGCATATGTTCTTAATTTATTTTTAGTTTGAAGAATTAATATCTCAAAAATGATCAAGAGTATAAAAAGCAATACAATTTAAAAAATATTATTGTTCAGGGTCTGCTTTAAAACACTTTGAAACAAATAATCTAAAATTTCATCAGATGGGCACTGAATTTTCAATACAGAATCGTACTAACAGTTTGGATTATAGACCTACAAAAGTAAACATCATTGTAAGATACAGAAGAAATTCTGAAATGGTGGTGACAAATGTTGAAACCTGTGATATTGTTTGTTAATATATGTTAGAATTTTTGGAGATCTCCTTACATTTTTGTATTATACTTTTAGCCAAAGTATTTTAAGAGAGTGAACCATGGATCTTTGCCTCCAAAAGAAAAATGGCATAAAAAAAATTCAGAATTCCTAAAATTTTAATCTCAAGAAAAAAATGAGCAAAAAATATTTTCTCAAACTATTCAGAAACCAGAATTTGAATAAGTTATTTATCAGTTATTTCTGTAAATTCTGAAGTTTCTAATTTTTTTGTGTCAAATAGCTACTTTTGTTCTAATATTAGAACAGCTAATAATAGCTACTTCTGTTCTAATATTAGAACAGAAGTAACTATTTTTCACTATAATTGCATAAAGAAATTATACATATAAATATATATGTCCCAAACAATTTTATTTATTTGGTTTATGTCTTCTGAAATCAAAGAGACTCATTGAATTTTATGATATACCTATAAACAATATAATAAAAATGTCCAAAGTTAATAAATTAAAATAAAACTACAATATATCACATAATAAAACATCAATAATAAAAAACAACATTAAGATAAGCAGTGAGCAATAAATATATAAACTTTCTTTGAATCAATACATTTGAGCAGTGATACTCTACATTCTAAATGTTTTCTGGAGTAATTCTGTTTTTAATACCTTCTGAATTTCTATGGGGAGGGCTATTCAAGTGCAGATTCAGCATCAGAAAAACAGTGCATGCATGCCTCTGCCTAGTTCAGTTTGCAGAAATGGAGACTTCCAACAGGTTAATCTGGGATTATGAATCAGGCAAGCTAAAATTGTTGAAAATGGTCTTGCAAATATGCTGGTATCCATCAATGTAAGTCTGAAAAAGTAAAAACAGCACTTTAAGCAGCTCTCAGAAGCACCTGGGAGCCAATGTAGAGCCCAAAATACAGGTGTCATGCAGACCAACAACAATTGATCTGCTGCATTATAGAGCAAAATTCCGGATGGTCTTCAAAGGCAATCCCATTTACAACACTGTGATATTCCAAACAAAAGTTACAGTAAAGGGATTCCAAATCTTCAATTATATGAGTTTGTGTATTTATTAACTAGTAAAAAAATTGTATGATACCCCTCCATGGAAATTTTCCCTATGGGCCAATCTGGAATATTCATATATAGCAGCTTTAGTTGACTGGACTTTTTTGGCACAATATGTAATAAATTTCAGAGTTCTTTCACTATTTTATTGATTTGAAGACTGTGGTGCATTACTTTTCTTATGGTAAACTGATACTCTGGAATAATCCATCCTTCAGAATTAATAAAAAATATTTGTTATATGGAAAACAGGTAGATGTTGGGATTTATAGTTTGGGTTTATTAATAGATGAAATTATGAATGTGTCTTTTTTTTGTTAAAGGACAAATGTTACCTGCCTAGTATGTCTAAATAGTAGTATTTGATTCAATAGATATTAGATTATACCTCATTCAATAAAACATGCTTTGGTCTTATTGCATTCCATTGTGTTTACATGGTAAAAGTTTAATAACATAAGCAGTGCCCTGCTGTGATGCACTCTAGTCCATCTAGTCCAGCAATCTGTTCTCACAATGGCCACCCAACTGCACAAGAAAACCTACTAATCCCCCAGCAGATGGTTTCCAGAGGCAGTCACACTCTCATCAAGGCTAATAGCCATTGATCCCCATGACTTTCATAAATTGGTTCAACAATTTTTTGAGCTGACCCATCTGACAGTTAGCACACATCTCATAGTAGTGAATTCTAAAGTTGAATTACATGTTATGTTTAAAAAAATCAAATAAACCCAAAAGAGTTGTATAAGAAGAGAAACAGAATAAAAATCAATATTAAATTATTTACATTTACAGTCTTTTGACTTGTTTACATTTCAAACTCCAAGAATTACAGAACATTAACAATTTCATATTATATAAACATCATATATTGAAATAACTTATTGTACCAAAATTGATAAGATGGGAGTGATAGATGGTCCACATCATTACATTTAAAGTTTCATATTAACAT
Organism: Thamnophis sirtalis; assembly: GCF_051295495.1. Lineage (NCBI taxonomy): Eukaryota > Metazoa > Chordata > Lepidosauria > Squamata > Natricidae > Thamnophis > Thamnophis sirtalis. The sequence continues at coordinate 36,561,145 of NW_028261381.1, forward strand.
TCAATGGATTTCATTTCTATACGTTATTTACATTTATTATTCTATATATCTTTTCCTGATTTTTACTAGCAGTACAATATTTCAGTTGTATTTTATTTGTAGCTGTTAGACTTCCCAATACAAGTGTTCATTGTGTACCGTATTTTTTGGAGTATAAGACGCACCAGAGTATAAGACACACCAGAGTATAAGACGCACCAAGGTTTTGAAGAGGCAAATTTTAAAAAATGTAAGTAGGTAGGTAGAGGGATAGAGAGGGAGAGAAAGAGAGAGAAGAACAGTAGGTAAGTAGGGAGAGAGAGAGAGTAGTTAGGTAGGTAGATAAAGGGATAGAGAGAGAGAAATAGAGATAGAGAGATAAATACAGTATAGATAGATAGGTAGAGAGAGTGTGTAGGTAGGTAGATAGAGGGATAGAGAGAAATAGAAAGAGATAAGAGAGAGAGAGAGAAATACAGTTGATAGGTAGGGAGAGAGAGTAGGTAGGTTGGTAGAGAGAGAGAAAGAGAGAGAGGGAGACAAATACAGTAGAAAGGTAGAGAGTAGTTATTGGTAGGTAGAGGTATAGAGAGAGAGAAAGAGAGAGGAATAGAAATACAGTAGATAGGTAGGGAGAGAAAGAGAGTAGGTATTGGTAGGTAGAGGGATAGGGAGAGAGAAAGAGAGAGGGAGAGAAATACAGTAGATACGTAGGGAGAGAGAAAGTAGGTAGAGGAGAGAGAGAGAGAAATACAGTAGATAGGTAAGGAGAGTGAGTGAGTGACTAGGTAGGTAGATAGAGGGATAGAGAAAGAGAAATTCAGTAGGTAGGCAGGTAGGTAGAGGGAGGGAGGGAGGGAGAGAGAGAGAGAGGAGAGAAGAGGAGAGAGAGAGATACAGTAGGTAGGTTAGGGAGAGAGAGAGTAGGTAGGTAGATGTTTCCAGGTGTATTTATCCATGTGCTGGAGAAGGAAATCGCTGACAATCTGCAGCACCTAAGACTTTGTTTCTGCTGGCACAGCACTTGATCAATGTAATTCTCATCAATCAGTTAAAAAGCTTTTTAAAAGGGAAAAAAGTTTTTGCACTCTGCAAACCTCCCAAAAATGGCCCGTTTTTCGTGAAAACGGGCCCGTTTTTTTAAAAAAAGGCATGAATAGCCTTGTGGGAGCTTGTAGAGTGCTCCGGGGGTGGTGGGGGGTGGTAAATGAGCAAAAACTGCTCCTTTTTCACAAAAATGAGCCCATTTTTGGTCAAAAAAATTGCATGCATAGCCATGGAGTGCTGCTGGGGGGGGGGGGAAGCGGCCCATTTTTTGTTTATTTCTGCCCTCCCCAGCCCCCAGGAGCTCTCTGAAAGCCTCCATAAGGGTATGAGTGTCCATTTTGGTGAAGGGACAGGGCTTGGGGAGGCAAAAAAATGCTGTATTCAATGTATAAGACGCACCCAGATTTTCAGCCTCTTTTTTGAGGCAAAAAGGTGCGTCTTATACTCCAAAAATATGGTATATCTTCTGAATCATATTCTTATTCCACAGAAATTGGCATTTGGACAAAAAAAAGTAGTGAAGCATATCTTTAAAGGAACCTAATCCAGAAATCTCTAAAAGATCTCTTAAACCTGGAGCTAGCATGGTACAAGGCAGGGAAAATACAATATCTAAAAGGGGGAAAATAAAAATAAATAGAAATCCCACCACATTATAAAACACTATTATCTGTAGATGTGAGAACTAAAATTGCCAAAGCAGGAAGCCACTGTTTCCAGGCTAGAGGGAATTATTATGCAAAACTATATCAGATGCCTTCCAAGACCTTAGAATTAAGTGTCCACTGACTGATAAAAGTGTGGGGGAGGGGAGTCCTAGAAATTATATTCATGAATGCAAGGTTGATAGTCTGGCTTCCATATAGTGCAGTAGACAGATCTTCTGTGTACATATGGCTTCATTTTTGTCTGCCATACTATAAAGAAATCAAACTAGCTGTTGTATGTGTGAGGTTTTTTTTAAATCAAATAAGCCAATAGTTGTAGAGGCAAGATTTACAACTTAGCCTAATGTGAAGCTTGATGCAGCATTGTGAATGCATTTCTGTCCTTCACTGTTTGCCTTTGCAAAGTAGGGGGGTGATTCTGTATTGAAATTATACGGTGAAGCATCTCAGTGGCTTTAAAGAGTTAACTAAAATGCCTCAAAATAACGTGTGGACAGGAGGACCTTAAAAAATTATAGCTGTTACAGAGGTGGGTTGCTACTGGTTTGCACTGGTTCAGGCGAACCGGTAGTGGACATTGAGACTGGGTTGCCGAAATGGTAGGGATGGCCGGCCAGCCATGCTCCTGAACCAACTCCCCGATTGCCCATGCCTTTGCCAGCATGTTTTTTTCTCATTTTATAATGTTCTGCACATGCACAGAACAATTAACAGGCAACTGCGCATGCACAATCAAAGTGTAGCACGTGCATGCACAAAGCGAACCGGCAATAATGCTAGCAGCAACCCACCCCTGAGTTGCTCCATAAATCTAGTATAAATATGAGAGAGAGTGAAACACTTTTTAAAAAATCCACATTCTACAGCAGTGAATAGCTCAATGAAAATATGAGCCCACCACTGTGAAAAGGCAAATCCATGTTTAATCATTCAGAATATAATGTACAGTATTGGTCACTGCACCTCAAAAAGTATTTTAGAAACTGGAAAAAAAAATAAAACTCTGATTGTAGGTTTTGATCATTAGATTGTTGCTGCTGTTATAGAAATGGCTTGAAATGTTGAGAAATGTAAAGCAAATAAATGGTTGAGCTTGTAATTCTATTTTCATGCACTAAAAAAAGTCACTACATTTTCCCCCCTTTCTCTTAAGTTTTCCAACTTTTGCTGGAATAAGCTTTAATAAAAGTAGGCACAAAAAAGTGAGCTTTGTAGATGTGGAACGGTCTCAGAAAAGGAAAGTGAAAGATGAGGGGATGAAACTCCCTTATAAGAAAGAGCTACATCTTTTCAGACAGCTTTTCAGCTATGAAAGGGACAAACATGAGAGTCAAAATTATACAAAAAGGGGGGAAGACAACAGATTTTTTTCATTTGTTTTCAAAATATCCTACATCCCAAGATTGTTCAGAACAGTGACAAAAACCAAGGTGGATAAAAATCAATGACTTTTTTTTAAAAAATGGATTAAAAAAATAATTTGATTTTTTATTATTTTAATCTAATTTATTTTAATAAAGTACTTTTGGAGTAAAAATCTATCTAAGGCTAGTTTTCTATTTAAGATACATTAATAATTTAGTTTATTCAGCATGAGCTTAATTATGTAGCATGAGGCTGTATATTCTGCAATATTGGGACTGTCGTTGAGTCAACAGCAGGTTAGAGGAGAAGCTGCTGTAGGACAGAGGTGACAATTGCTCTTTAAAAATTATGATTTAAATCGAGTTGATTTAAATCAAGCCTTTTTACTAGTGATTTAAATCATGATTTAAATCGACTTGATTTAGATCAAATCCACCTTTACAAAAACCAAACAACAACCCTAAATACTGACACATTCAGGACATATTAAAGCAATACTTTATTGGCACAAACAGCGCACTTCATTATCACAAGATTTTGTAAAGGCTAGATACTGCTTAAAAAGTAAGTTAGAAACATATATGAAAAATACCACAATTAATGGATAGCAAATATGATCCCCATAGATTGTCATTGACAGTAAGTGCTCAATACCAGTTGCTAGGGAACATTAGAAGAAAGAGGTTTGTTTTGAAAATTTGTCCTGTTTATGGCCTTTCCGGAGAATTCCTGCTCATACATTCCTGGAACAGAAGCCAGACTGGACCAATCTAACCTGGGACATCAGGTTGGTTAGTTATATATAATTAGGTTATAGTATTCTGAAAGTACAGTTCTGATTTGAATTACTGGGAAACCTCTTCAGCAATTTATTTCACCAAGAAAAATGAATTTACTACCGGAAGTTTCTAACCACTATAGGATTTTATTTAAAAAATAATATAGTTCATGGATTTACTAGATCATATGTCTCCCCATTGCTTTGAGTTGAGTTTAAACCAGAGGTATCATTCTGACTTGGCATGTAATGACTGTTCTGAAAAATAAGTAATGAACTTTGAGCTGTTTTTTAAAAAGTTAATATTAAAGTTATTTGTGCATTGGCATTCTAAGAGTTGTACCATTTTAAATAAAATTCTTAAGAAAATAATTCGCATAGAATATAAAAACATAAGCTAAGTGGAGAAACAAATAATTTATAGCCTGCTTAAATGTAAACAAAGATGAAACCTTTCAGGTCTGAATCTTCACCAATATACTACCTATTGTAACATAATATCTATGGATTCTTTGAGGCACCTACAATTTAAATGAAATGGTAACTCAGTATCTTTGTTATACCTAAGCAAATTTGGAAAAATTAAATTGCTAACAATTTTTACCTCTGTTAACTTTTAAAGTATACATTCTTTTGCAATAGGTTTCTCCGAAACAAGAACAAAAGTTGATGCACATTTTAAGCATTTTCTTATAAATTTTTTCTTGATCTAATACAGAAAGAAATTAAAACTATTGTGCAGAGCAACTGAGCAAAGCAGCTAACAAATATAAGCACTTGTTTTTTTTCCACAGACAACTGTTTAATTTAAAAGTGACTATAGTTTATTTTTGCATGTTATAATCTTTTAAGGAAGACAGGTATGAATATCTATTTGAAGATATATCTCATTAAGTTATGTGCACAATATTTGTCAGTTTTGTCAGAATTTTAAAAATCTTCATAAGAAACCACAGAACCCACTTTCAAAAATTATAAATCTTTGAATAAAACACATTTTAGCAGATAAATTTGATAGTTTTAAATAAGCTGCTACCACTAAATGGGAAAACTGTATGGAGAATACATTGAAATAAAATTACTCATTTTTCTAAATAAATAAAGTGTGGCTTCATTTTAACAAAACATTCCCATGTTTCAGATTATGGATTGTACTACATATGGAATAGAAAATTGGCAATTCAGTCATGGAAATTTTAGGGAAGAAGTAGACAAAATAATAAAATTGTATCACCTAGCTATTGAAACATTCCACATAATACTATTTTCTCCATTCTAGAAAGGATGTTATACAACTGGAAAAAAACTTCCGAAAAAAACTCTTAAAAGAATAAGGGAATTGGACAATTAAAAAGAAAGAAGCAAAAATGTTTAAACGTGTTTAAAGTTTAAATTGTTCGAGAAGACTGATCAGTGTGTCAATTGTCACAGATATTTTATTTATTTATGGGAATTTCACTTTGTGCTGCCCATCTCAACAATTTATGAAATGCTCAGATTTTACGTAAATATTTTTTCCCTTTCCTCTGACAAGACTTTGGCATTCTCAGATAAAATGTATAAGCACAAGATTTAAAATTATAAAAGGTAATCATTAAAAATAATTAATTTAGGAAAAATCAGTTTTAAAATGCAATAATGCTACTCCTCATATATATGAAAATCTCTCTCTCTCTCTCTCTCTCTCACACACACACACATATTCGTAGATGTTCACGGGTGTAGGTATGCTGGTCATGTTGTATTCGGGTCTTTTCCTGTGTAAGATTGAGATTGTCTTGGCAAAGTTTCAGCGAGGTCTCACTCGCCATCTTCAGCCCAATCTCAATCTTACACGGGAAAACACCCACACTATATATATATATAATGTTATGTTATGTTATGTTATATTATATACATATATATATATATATATATATAATATTATATAATATTATATTATATATATATATATATATATATATATATATATATATATATATATATATATATATATATATATATATATATATATATATATATATGGATATGGGTGGATATGGGTGGATATGGGTGGATATGTGTGTGTATATATAATACATATATAATACATATATAATAAATATATATAATACAGCCCAGGTTCGATTTCCAATAAGGGTATGGCTAGCTAATGAGAGCTAAATAGCTTGAAATAGATCTATACTAGTCTCCCTTTATTTATTTATTAGCACAAATGCAACACACGCACACACTTGGGTAGAAGCAGGATGCCCAGATTTGGATGATGCAGAGGGAAGAACCAGACAAATTTGGTGAGAAAGGACGTTGGTACTTACATGATATGCCTCTTCTCATAGTGGGGGGGGAGGAGTATCCAGATTGGGTTGACCTTGTCCTCTCATTGATTGGATTGAGTCAGATAAGCTCTTTGGGCTATGCCCAAAAAACATAGTCAGGGAGGGGATGGATACTCCTCTGGTGGGGCTGCCGGCCATGCTTGCAGCTGTCTGGGATACGTCTTCCTGGGAGCTGCTGGCCGCCGCTATCTTGGACCATGTGGGTCCTCCCGGCTTCAAAATGACGCCACACGGCTAGAAAAGGAGGTGTGGATTTTAAAAAGTACCTGCAGAGCAGCTTGTGCTCCAAAGAGCTGCCACACGCCCTCTCAGCCAGATTGCTTCCTCCTGCCTCTTCTCCGATGCCACTGTGGCCAGGAAATGCTTCTTCGGTTCCCTCATGATCCTCTGGCCACATGGAGGCAGTGTGGGTGCTCCACGGTGTTTGGAAAGCTGCGGTTCGTCGCTCAACCCCTGGGGGGAGCAATGGAGCGCTCCAGTGCGTGGAGAGCCTCAGCGGCAGGGCTTGCCTCCAGGAGGCTTGTGCCCTCTCCTCCTGCTTGCCCGGCAAAGGTCCTCACTGAGTGACTCCAGTTTCACTCAGTGGCCAGGGCAGCGTGCCACCCCAGGGGGCTTATGGCAGTCCCGTTCCTGCAGGAGGAGGCTGTGCGCAGTGCAAAGAGGCAAGATTCGACGGGTCCAAATTGATTTCCCTTTTAATCCTTAGTAAATTGCTGGAGATCCAGAATGGTGCAACCTCCACTGAGTGAATTGAGTCAATAACTGGGGTCTTCCTGGTGGCCAAAGAGCTTATCTGACTCAATCCAATCAATGAGAGGACAAGGTCAACCCAACCTGGATACTCCTTCCCCCTCACTATGGAGAATAGTTCTGCTAACCACTCTTACTTAAGAATACAGTGGCTATACATTCAACTAAGCAAACACTGAGGACAAAAGATAAGTGTACTGTCAATTGTTTTAACATCCTATATACGTTTTCAGTGCTATTTGGGTGTCAATTTTTGGAAACATAAAACTGGACCTCAAAATTTTATTTATTTAAATCTGAGATTTTAGCCAATTAGTTTGTATCTTCTTTCAGAAAATTCAATTCCACTAGGCCCATTTTGTGAGCAATTCTGTTGAATATCTGTTGAGGACTTTCAATCATTTTTCCGTATTTCAGCAAAACTTTAGTTTCACTGCGTTTGCCAATATCTTCCTCTTGTAGAGAGATAGTATTGCTCGGAATACTTGCAAACTTTTAACCCAGAAACAATAAGCAGATAGGTCAATGTGCAGAAGTAACAGCACATTTATATTGTTACTTGGTTATCCTTGGTTATCTCCTATTTTCTCTTAAAATAGGGATTTTTCTTTCTTCTGTATCATGAATTACCCAGATTATGCTATTTCTCTTTGCTTTGCTCTTAACCACTAGACCAAACTATCTATATATAGTTAAACCTGTGCTATTGACTTTAAAATGTTCTCATTGATCAGTTTTTTTAAAGTTACATGTTTTATAAAATAGGATAAAGAAAAATTATGGGAGCTAAGCAAAAAAGAAAGAAGAAAGCAAGAGAGTAAAAATGTAATATGTATGTATGTATACGTACGTGTATATGAACATTTTACAAATGAAATTTTACACAACTATTTTTTATCACTCTATTTCATTGCAATCATCTCTCTCTATGTAGCCAGTTTGGTCTAATGGTTAAAGACCAGGCTAGAAAACGGGAGATTAGATGACTCTGGACAGTCCCTCTGTCCGCTCAACCTCATACGGTGGTTGTGGGGGGGAAAAGAGAAGGAAAATATGTTGGATATGTTTGCTGCCTTGAATTATTTCTAAAAATAATAAAGGTGGGATATAAATAAATGAATAAATAACCTGTGCTCGTAAGCAATTCATTCATAAGTCATTAGTAACAACCCTTTCCTCTAATTCATTTTGGCCCGTGATTTTTTAGCAAGCCTAGGATCAGATACAAAAATGATTACCAATGTAATTTTAATAAACATATGCCACTGAGCTTAATTTTTTAATACCAGAATACCAAAAGATTAGAGCTATTTAGTAAGAAAAAGCAAAAACAAAACAAAATTCACCAGGTCTGGTTAGACCTTTTTGCTCTTATATTATAGGATGTTGGATAAAAGTTTTAGAAAATATTCAAGACCACAGACTTGAGCTTCTTTGCATTATTCTACAAATATCTCAGACTTTACTAAGAAAGGGAAAAGATACATTTTTGTTATTATTAAATGATTTCATTACATTTAAGAGCAGAATAAGACAGCTTTTTCTATGCTGAGTCGTTTCCTGTCAGGAGCAAAAGTCACAGTACAAGCGTAAAGCTTTAATTAAGTTGATTTTTTTCTAAAAAGCTATGCAAGGGGAATCTTCTCAACTAATAATCAATACCTGGTTAACATCAGATAAGGGTCAATGGCACTCAAGTGAAGTTAGGTTTAGTTTGCTTGTGACTACATAGGGATTCTAGGCTGATTCCTCACCTCATTCTATACCCAGGATCTGCCATACCTATATTTCCTGCATCAGGATAAGTTCACTTCAGATATTCTATAAAGCAAATATTATTTGATCCAAACTCCATCAATGAAGCTTTTTGAAAAATAGTTGTACCATCACTAAAGCATGAGAATAGATATGGGAATTCAAACACTTCTTGGATTCTACCACACACTGAGTTTAATAGAAAGTGCATGCCAAGTATGCCATACAGATACATAATGTAATATCAAAAAATGAAACACGTCCACTCACTAGACCTGTTACAATTCAGAGAAAAGTCAGAATATGTTTTATTCCAAATAAATAGTTTGTAAGTTTAGCATGAAATCTAAAATGCCAATGTTCATGCCTGAATTGGTTGAAAGAAGCTTGATCACAACGTTTTTTTTTTAAATAGAAAAGAGAACCTAACTACCACCCATTGCTGAAGACAGTAGAGGTAAATGCCATTTATGTATCTGAGCTAGTAATGCCAGTAAGAACCTACAGAAGACCTGAAGAAGTTAAGGCAAGAAACTACTATTGCAAATATTGTTGGCTGTTATTGAAAAAGTATGGGTGGAATAAAAAACAGTATTAATGTGTGATCAGTTCAGGTGGGAAATTTCTTTCCCTTGTGTATATATAAAGTGGAATATGATGTCAAAAGTCAAAATATATGTAAAATATGCAAAATATGTTTGCATTTGTTTCCAAGGTTAGGAAGGAAAGGACAGACTATTTCAATGAAAACCTCCCAATTGATTTCCAGAGAAACATGAAATATACTCAAACACTTTGACATTCAATGAATCAATCAATTGAGGTCTTCTAGTTCAACTCTCTATTTATTCAGAATACTTTAAAAACAATTTTTAAACAAGGAATGATATACAGAAAACAGGATTGAAAACTTAACACAAAAGTAAAGACATGAGTTAATGCATTCATTAACACACCAGAACCAATTTCATTGTATTTAAGTACTATGACAATATGATTATACTTACGGAACAAAAAAAATTAAAGAAAGTTTTTTCTATGATCCAGAAATCCATAAATTGGATGCAGTAAAATAACAGGGCTTGCTGCTAAAAATAGCCTAGCTCAGATCTTCCTATCTTTTTTTTTTTGGCAAGAAATCCCTTGCACAGGTTTTGTAATACAACATTACACTAGAATACTGACAGATATATGACTTGGGGAGGTATAGTATGGCCTTGGATAGCGCTTTCTTGTCAGGCCTCTTTGGTGGGTGTAATGGAGCATTTCCCTTAGCTTTTCTTAAAAGGAGCAAGTCAGCTTCAACTGTCAGAAGCTCACCAAAATGACTGGAATGGAATATACCAAGTGCTTTTAGTAATTTTATAACTCAATTATTTAGCATTGCCAGCATTATATTCATTTATCAATAACATAGTTATTCCTACTACCATCCCAAAACAATAAGTGTCAGAAATGCTGATGTTATTGAAACAATAAAATCATTAGACACAATTCCATTTGTAATGGCCACTATTCATTTTCTATGACTTAGTTATCTGGTAGGTTTCAGAAGGTTACTGAAGTTCACATAGCAATCTATGTGAATAATTAAATATTCTACCAAAACAATAACTTTTAAGATTGCCAGCACACACACACACACTTAAAATGTACAATTAAGTGGAAGTTGAAAATCTGTTTGAATAGTTCCTTTCTCAAGGTTCGTCCTCCAAACAGTAGATTCACAGAAAAAGCCTATATTCAATAAACTAATATCCTGCTCTTTGTGTTGGCTGCAACTGTACAGAGATGTCTAGATGACAACTACAGCACTAGCACAAGTAGTACAGTATAAACACTGACATTATCGAAAAATATACTGATAGTTTAGTGTGAACCTGCTTGCAATTTGAAAAATAACCTCTTTATGCTGACACAGAAAACAGAAACTAAGATGCCTGTGTAATTTGAACCATCACACATCATCCATATTAAGTCCCACTAGTTTGAATGGATCTTACTCCTAATTAAATATACAAAATATAGAACTTGCCCATCTTTCAGTGGCCAAACATTATTGATCAAACCAAGACATGTTTTGGTTGTATAGATGCCAGCTTTCCATCTGCAGGAAACCTTATTAAAGAAAACATTTAATGAAGGAGACCTGTGGAATTTCAGTCATGTTAAACTAACTTGGACTGCATAGTTCAGAAATTGTTACTCAGATAAAATATTTCCATTAAACACTTTACAGCTATATGTGTGATGATTACTTATTTACTGGTTAGATTTATAGTTGATCTTTCTTTCTGAAACTCGAGGAGGCATACAGAGCAATCTCTGTTTTTCCTCTCACTACAATCTTGTGAGGCAGACTAGTTTGAGAATGGCCCAGTCACCAACTGAGCTTCCATGGCTGAAGGTAAATTAAAATCTGCATCTCCCTGTTCCTAGACCAACATCTTAATCGCCCTATCAAGCTGACTGTGTTATTCTAAAACTACGCATTATTCTAAAATAATTCAAATCATACTGTGGACAGATAAAGCTTGAGATTGTTTTTAAGTTCATTTCCGTGTACTTTCAAAAGCTTCATACAAAGTAGACATTTTTTCAAAAAGAACTTTATTCAGGTCTAGATAGAAGTGCCGGGGGTTGGATCTGGGAATATTTTTCTGAAAAAAATATGTTCTACAGCAGTTGCAGTTTTCAAACTACAGTGTACTTTTATATGCTATAATTATAAGATATAGGTTCAAGGAATTCAAAAATGGGGTATTCTGATTTTTCCAGAAGTATGTTGACCCTCTTGTTTCAAACTCAAAACACTTCCTGAATGGTTAAACCAGCACTGGAATATTTCCAATAAGATCATGAGAGCTATTTTCAACTGAAAACTATGCTTTGTGCTCATATCAGTCTTCCTAGATCCAAATCTTTCAAATTTAAAATATTCTACAGATTAAAACAAAGAATCACCTTTCAAACTATCAATCCTTGTACATTTTGCATTACAAACCTCTCAAGGAAGCATGCAACATAACTTTAGAATTTACAAAAGGTTTACTTTATTAAAAATAACAATGCTCTGAAATAAAGGCCTATCCATAATTAAATATATTGTTTTGAATGAAGAAATCTAGTTAACAGCTCACAATCAAAACTTAAACAGGAAATATATACACACATACATACATACATACACACACACATATACACACACATTGCAGCCACATCCTATGCATAGTAATTTTAAATCAAATCCGCCTTTATTATTTTTTTAAAAAATAACTCAAAGCAGCAAACATACCTAATACTTATTCTCAAATACTATATAGGATTGAATATAAATCCATTCATATTTAAGCAAATATAGTTTTAGTTAAAATATAGTTGTTAAAGAGTAGTTATTTGCTAACAAAATATGAATATACTGCAAATTAATATGAATCTATAGAATTTAATACTTAACTGAATAGTTAGTAGCATTACTTTAATATTCATGTTATATTAAATGTTGACTATGCAGTTAAGAAATGAAAATAATTCCATGTATGTGAATGTATGTAACCTATTTGAAAACAATTAGAACTTGTCAGAGTATTACCTGAAGTTGCTCTCATGATCTATACTGAGACTTTTATACATTCTTCAAGAAAAATGGAATGCTCACAAATGTTTTTTTTAAAAATGATATCCCAGAACTTTTGCCTAAGTGTACAATTTAAGTGTACAATTTAAATTACTGTATTCAAACTAAAAAGTGTTACACTTTTTTTCATAGAGCAAGTTACTTGTTACTACATTTTAAGAGCTGAACATAAACAATTCTTCAAAACTAAAGCTCAACATTTTTACAATATGTATGCCCAACTGAACTCCAAGTAAGGTTTTTCACCAAGCATCTGCTGTTCAAAAATACTTGTCTATATTGACAACTAAGTTAGGAAAGATACTTTTATCAATGTATACATGTTATCAGAGAGCATGGAAAGAAGGAAGAATTGAGTTTTTTTTTTAAAAAAAATCAAATGTTAAGCAAGGGAGCAGTATATATCAAGCTGCAGGTTACTTGGTTAGATTCCCTAACCAAGGCCTACTGAGATATATGGGCCATCTGTGCACATATCACAGTTCAAATATACCTTGCAGGCTTTAATAAATCAACAACACAATATTCTCTTACTTTAACAAAATCATTAAAAATATCCCAGCAACTTCACAACAGAACCCACCAAACAATAGGAGCAAGATTTGAAATTGGATGTATTTAAAGTTTTCTACTTCTCCAACTTCAAATTAAGTCCAAACTTTGCAATGGAATCTATTTAATATAAAATGCTGTCCAATATATTCCTCCAAATTAATGAGATTTATATATACACATAAGTAGACTGTAGGATTGAGGTAGGATTCTTAACCCCTGCCTATATAAGTAGCAGTTCCTTTAGATAAGCATCTTTGAGTTTTAACTTCTCAAATCAAACAAATGAATCCTTAGCAGAGTAGTAATGTACATAATATCGAAAATAAATTCTTCATTAAATCCTCAGACGTTGATACATTAATTCACAAAATAAACAATAATAAATAGATATAATGTTATTTTGCTTATACATAACCATAAAAAAGGACCTGGGGTTCAAAAGTGTCATAACTTAATAAATGTAACTGTGGAAGAAATAGGTTCCAGAATTAATGTACTGATATTGTTGCAAAATACATAGCAAAATATTCCAATACTACTTCAAAGCAAAAATATCCAGATAACAGATTTAATCCATTTTCTACTACATAACCTGAATCCAACTTCTCAAGACCACCAACAGTAAATGCTCATAAATCTTTCTACCAAAAAACAAAAAACCGGTGGAATAGCTGTCGGAAGGACTTTTCTATCTCCCTGCATTCAAACATCACCCACAAAGCAAAAAAAGCCACCAATCTATGGCAGTTTGGGTTTCATTGGAAGCCATAAATATGCAAGGGCAAAATAAAAAAGAACCCAGTCATGAAAGGCTTCACTGCACACAACTAGGAGCAAAAAAATAATAATAATGAACACACACCTATCTACCTCCTGTATTAATTCAAATGAAACAACTGCCCCCCTCCAAACACCTTTCAATCTGTGCTTGCTAAAAATAAAACAGAAATCAAGGGACTACTTTTTTTCCCTTTCCCAGCAACACACGAACCGCTTGCTTCCCTGTGCTCAAAAGTAGAAACAGAAAAGAAAACGAGAGAAGGAAAGGAGGGAGGGAGGGATAGAGAGAATATCAAGAAAACAAACACCCTCCCACTATCCAGATCGCTTCGCCTCGGGAGTGAAATTGTGGGGTCGGAGAAGGCACAAGCTTGCCTTACCTCCCTTTTGCATATAGAGAGACCAGCTTACCTTGGCTGCACCCCACTTTTATTTCCTCTCCTGGAGCAGTGGAGAAAGAGACACACACACAAAGGGTAATAAAGGGGGAGGAGGGGAGAGCAGGGGGATCGAGGGGGGGGGAGCTGGTGAATTGGTGGCTGCTGCTCCTCTGTGTGTGTGTGTGTGTGTGTGTTGAGGTGTCTTCAGCCAGGGCCAAACAGCAGCAGCAGCAGCAGCAGCAACAACAGTAGTAGAGGAGACGGAGCTGTGTTGCTAAGAGGCTTTTAGGTCTCTTTTCTCCTCTCGTCTGACGACCAAAGCGGGGGAAGAAACTCTCCCTCTCACTAGGGTCTCTCTGGGATCCTCTAGCCAGGCTGGGGGTGGGGGAGAAACTCAAATCTTCTCGGAGCTAAGCTCCCCCCACCCCGCAAACCAATTCAAGGTGGAATTAGTGCTCTGTCCCTTTAACAATATAAATAAAAGGTCCCCCCAGTCTCCCCCTTCCCTCTCTTCTTCATCATCAGCTGCTGCTGCTGCTGCTGAGGCTCTGGCTCTCTCTGGCTGGGAGAAAGATGGGAGGCTGTCAGTGCGCATGCGCCCCGTGGGAGCTCGCTTGGGTTAAAGGAGGGGGAGGGAAAAGTTTCCTCCCACAAGGCCCCGCGCCTTAAAAAGCGAACCCGGAAAAAGATTCCGCAAAGATGGAAGAAAAGGAGGGGGGAGGCGGAAGCGGTGGGCGGGGAAAAATATCGGCGCGTCGAGCGGAAATGGGGATGGGTGTGTGTGTGTGTATGTTTGTGTAGAGGCGAGAAGGAAGAGAGCCTTGAAAAGGCCCGCGACGGACAGACAGGCAGGCTCGTTATGCAGTCAGGGTGTAGAATGGCCGTGACGCGCGTGCGCACACGCGGGAGAGCTGGCACGGGAAGCGCGTGCGCGGTGTTTGCTGGGAGGTTTGAGTGGTTCGCTGAGGTAAAAGGCGGTGAAAGACTCGCGCTGAGGGAAGAGTTTCTGCGTTTGGAACCAGAAGTCGGGAGGAACCCGGGGGTGAGGGGAGCTGAATGGAGCAGGGGCCGGTGAGTCCGGAATCCCGTGTCGCCTGGTCCTCGTTTTATGAACGGGATTTCTGAGAATGGCAAAGTTGGGCTCGCGGCTCCGAGGCGTTTCAAGGAGGCTTTTTGAGGCGCCTGCGGGAAACGAGCAGACCGGTTCTTCCCCCCCCCCCCCCTTTTTTGGGGTTGCTTCTGAGGAAACGGCGCTGTAAATTGAATCCGAGGAGTCACTTCCTCAGGCTAGGATCATCTCGAATGTAGGTTTTCAAAAGAAAAAAAAAGGCCCAGATTAAGATGATTGGAGCGCTCACGTCCTGAGGGAAGAATGGCAGGTTATCTTTCGAGGCGATATGCTCGCGTATCCTGCTCCTGATGTTTTAATCTCCCTCTTATAGACCTTTTGATAAGCGACTGACTTGATGCTGCTCCCTCAGGTGGAAGGAACCGGACGTTTTTAAGATGCTAAGTCTTGCGACCCGATTTCACTGACTTGGGATGGTTTATATTTACCAGGCTGTAGCTGGGCTGGTCGTTTATTGAACTCTTCAAAACGCTAACTAACTTTCAGCCATCACGGACCCCTTGCTGTTATTTTTAGCATAAAAATAGATACAAGTAGTGACTGTTTTGTGGGAGGTGAAAAAGTCATCTTCAATGAAATGGGTGGCTCGATAAATGTGTTTAATAAATAGTTGATAAATAGTTAACTATTAAACAAATTTATCGAGATTCCCATTTTATTGAAAATTACTTTTTGGATCACTTGTAGTGTCAGCAATTCCCAATCCTATTTTTCTATCTTACCAGGGGAGCATATTCATATATCAAATTGTAAAATGAAATTTCTACATACCTCTGCAATTCTGGTGTAGGTTTTTTAATGCCTTTTGTTCACAAAGCTTGGGGGGGGGAAACGGAGCAGAAATGTTTCCTAAAAATGAAAAATCTAAAAGATTATTTCTTTCATACTATTTCACTGATAGTTAAACTTATTGAGATTATTATAGTTATCTCAAAGAGGTATATGGAAGTTTCTTTTCACAATTTGATACATGAATATGCTCCCTTCATATGATACAAAAATAGGATTGGGGAATTGCTGATGCTACAAGTCAGTGGTGGATTCCAGATCCCAGTGCAACTAGTACGGTGCAATGGGGCTGGGCGTCCACCACATGCACATGCACAACATGCGCATGCGTACTTACCGCCTGCGACGCCTCTGCGACGCTTCAGCTGTTTGGAGTGTTGTGAAGGTGCCATAGGCTCCGTGCGTGGAAGCCCCAATCAGCTCAAATACAGGTAAGGAGCGAGCGGCAGGCCCTCCGGAACAATACCTGGTGCGAGCGGCAGGCACTGGTCATATCCCACCACTGCTACAAGTGATCCAAAGTTCTGTCTAAGTTACGTTTGAAAATAAACTCTATACTGCAAGTCTCAGACATTGAGTATTTTTAGCAGGTCTGTAAAGATAATGCAATCACAGTAGTAAAAAAATTGTACAGATATTATTAAGAATTGTTAGTATAGAATAAAGACTTCCATAGTAATAACGAAAACATATTGCTGTTAAGAATTGTGGCTACTTAAGCATTTTCTAGTAGTTACATGCATTTGACAGTAAACATACATTTCATTATCCAAACAAGGTAACATCAAAAATGCTAGTCAATTGTAGTCATAAGTCAAGGACTACCTGCATTTTATTTTCAGGCTCTTCTCTATTGTTCACCTCCTAGAGTCACGAACTTCACAGCCTTCAAGATTAAATTATGATATTCATTTATACAGAATACATTAGGTTAAAAAGATGCATTAATCTATTAGAAATGTGTGTATGTGTGTGTGTGTGTGTGTACTTGAATAATTCCATTAGGCAAATATATATAGAATTGTAGTTGCCTTGTTATAATGACATCCTTTTTGTCATATTTTTGTTACTACATTTTTGTGTTCTTTTTGACTATTACTATCATTTTTATGTTGATCTTTTTTTTCTTTGTTATCAAATATGAAAAAATAAAGCCTTCAGGATTTGGTTTTCAAAAGGCATGTGATTTTAAAAGTAACTGCAAGTCAATTTTTGAAGAGAAATCAGATAATTGAAGGGAGATTTAGATCTGAACATTTTTATAACTGAATTTTTAAGCTGAATAATGTGTAAACTTTTTTAATGACTCACAATTGCTGTTTGTCTCTGTCTAAATGGCATTACATGTGACTAACAATGTAGTTCTGTAAATATTATAAATCTATTTTTGCTATTCTAGGTTAAACAAATAGGGAATAATTATTACTTTAAACATGATGAAATTAAGTTCTGTAATATATTTTATCCTTTTAGAATGTGAATTAAAATGAGCAAACGGAAGTTGAAGGACGATAGCTTTACAAATGGGGAATGCATTTCAAAGGTTAGTAATATTCTTACTAACAATTGTAACATTCTTACAATTTCATTTTTAAACTACAAAGCAAAATACAGTTCAGTGATTTGTCCTAATATACAAGTAACTCTGTAAATTGAATTTCCCTAGCAAAGGGGACATTTGGACAAGGGTTTTTGTTAGGAATATGAAGCTGTGTGCAATGGAGGTCTTCCTATGCCTGGGTATTAGATTTGAAAACATTCAGAAATTAGAGTTTCTATGTTAGTTCCAATAACTTGAAGTAGACCATGATTGGGGGTTCTTCATGATTCTTGACTACTACTGGAAAGTCAAAAGGCAATGATAATCAGAGTCTTGTGCCCAGCTCTGATTGATATGCTATTTGCAACCCAACCTGCTGAAGTGATTTGTCCCTTCCGGGTTATTGTAAGAGATCTTCCTGTACAATAAGTCTGCTTTGAAGATCACTTGGAAATTGCACTTCATCCAGAATGGGCAGCCTACACTCAATACTCTGATCAAATGACATTAATTCTCTGTCCTTTACACTGGCTGCCAGATGCAATAGTATTTTTTTTCTGCTATGCCTTTTCATTAGTTAGTTGCAAAACAATCTCTTTCAATTATTTTGATATATCAAAAAATTGTCACTTGGGAGAAACTTCATTGAATTCAGCAATCCTTGTGAGGGGGACTCGAGGCATGGAGATGGTTGTCATGACTGCATTCACTTAATTAAAGTTTATAATCCTCTGGCTCATCCTTTTGGAACAGCCCAGAAAAAAATAGCCTCTTTGTCCAAATCTTAACAATTTACAGTTAAGAAAGCCTCTTTAAAGTCAGGAGAAGACAGATCTAATGTCCTCTAATGAGCTATCATCTCTGGATCAGCTGAGATGCTTTTCTATGGTAGCCCTGGCCCTATGGAATATTTCACCCTGGGTTTAATGAATTTTTTAATGTTTAAAGTCCATTTACTGTTTGGACCATTATGTAGGATATGGAGTGATTTCTGGTTTAGATTTTGTGTTAGTTTCTTCCATAACTACATAATTAAAAGATGTCATTTTCACAAATACATCACCCAAATCTCAGGTCTTTCTAACTCCAAAAGCCTCCTGTTTCTCAGGAACACCTACTCTTTCATCTAAATCAGGTCTGTTGAATTCATGGCCCACGGGCCAGATGCATCACTGTCCGGCCACACCCATGCCCAGTTTACCAAAAGGGGAGAAAGTTGCAGTGCGTCATTTGATGCCACCATGGCGATGCAAATTTGACACCCTTGATCTAAAACAGCAAGCTACAAAATAAAATCTTAAATCAGGTAGACATACCGTATTTTTCGGAGTATAAGACGCACCAAGGTTTTGAAGAGGCAAATTATAAAAAAAAGGCAGGTAGATAGAAGGAGAGAGAGAGAAATACAGTAGGTAGGTAGGGAGAGAGAGAGTAGATAGGTAGGTAGGTAGATGTTTCCAGATGTATTTATCCATGTGCTGGAGAAGGAAATTGCTGACAACCTGCAGCACCTAAAACTTGTTTCTGCTGGCACAGCACTTGATCAATGTAATTCTCATCAATCACTCTAACTGAAGAGCTTTCTGAAAGGGAAAAAAAAAGGGTTTTGCACTCTGCAAACCTCACCAAAACGGCCCATTTTTTTGTGAAAGTGGGCCCGTTTTTTGTGAAAAAAAATTGCATGCATAGTCTTATAGAGGCTTATAGAGTGCTGATGGGGGGAGGGCAAAAACAGACCTTTTTTGCTCATCTCTGCCCTCCCCAGCCCCCAGAAGCTCTCTGAAAGCCTCCATAAGGATATGAACGGTCATTTTGTGAAGGGGCGGGGCTTCGGGAGGCAAAAAATGCTGTATTCGATATTTCGAGGGAAAAAGGTGCGTCTTATACTCTGAAAAATATGGTAATCCTCTTTCCTTTGCCTCTTGTAACCGCTTCATTTAACTTATTTTTTTCTCCTGCTACATACATTTAGATGTATCCTGTTTAAATAGTGCATCAGTTGTCAACAAAACAAGTATTGTCTGAAAGAAAAACATTCTTGGAAAGTCATTTATCTTAATCATAGACTTTCTTCCCAGCAATGTCAATTGTAGTTTCTCACATTTTAGCATTTATTTTTTAACTTCAATCCCTGTCTTAACATAATTATTTTAAAATAACATAATTCATATTTGCCAGAGTGACAATATTTTTTTTCTAAATTTTAAAGCCCATTTTATTCATCAGTTCTGTTTGATCTTCTGTTTTCATGTCTTTGTTAACATTTTTATCTTCTTTTTGTTGTTCAAAACCTGCTAATGCACCAAATTATATTAATATTCACAATGTTTCAATTCACTTTAAAGGATCTTACAAAATCAGCACCAAACCATCTACAAAGGCCTTAATTTAGAAGTCTTTTTTTCTTAATCTTTACTCCACAATCCTCTCATCTTGTCTTAAATCTTTATTCAGTATTTCAAGAACCCAGATAAATAAGAGAGGAGATGGTGCACTCTTGTTCTTTTTGGTATCTTACAAAGCTTTGTTAAATTTCCATTAACAATTATTTGAGCTTTTTGTGAAATGTAAATCAACGTTATCCATTTTATATTTTTTCCAAAGTTTATATCTTCTAAAACATTAAACAATAAAGCCCATAACCCTACCCCTCTAAGAATACATCTACAAAAATCAATATGGCTTGTTTTTTAATTATGTAGCGCCAAATATTCTAAAATGTTGAACACATTTCTAAGATTATCCTTTAATACTCTTTAGGTAAAAACCTACATTAATCCTCATGAATAATTTTTTGCAAAATTATATTTAGCTTTTTAATGAAAACACTATGAAGCTTTAGAAAATAATGGCATGGCCAATTATATTTCCACTTTTCTCAAATTCTAATACTCAGAATTATCTGTAGGTTTTTTTAATCTTATATAGACCTGGAAAGGTATAAATATCTTCCTTTACAAATATTACTTTTTAGGTACTAATAAATTATATTATTTTCTGAACATGCTTTTTAATATGGTCTGAACATCTTTGTGAGCCTCATAAAGTAAGGAGAAAATTGTCTATTAGTTTTATATGTTTTAATAACATGTCTAAATATTTATAGGTACAAAAAATATTACATGAAAGATTCTGTCACCTGAATCCAAATGGAAAGTTATTTGGACTTGAGCATCAATATAAGTAAGCAAAAATATTTTTCCTTTGTTTTTGAGAGTTTCATAATGAATCTCCTAGGGTTTGAACCTCGTAGTTTTTAGAGATCTGTCCTTCCCCAAATTAGGTTGGAACAGAGTGCTGCAAATATGATACCACTGTGTAGAGAAGAGGGATGTAATTTGCCTATTTTCTCTTTTCCTATAACTCTATGGCTGTTTACAAAAGAAGATATGCTGTTTGAGGATAAAGGAAAATAAAATAAGCAAAAATATTCTTCTCACTAAAATAAGTTACTAGAATGGAAAGACTCTTGTAGATTTAATTCATTTTTGCAATCAGAAGGATCTCCCCCCATTTCTGATAAGGTGTTCTGAATCCAATTATATTGCCTTGTACAATCTCATAGACTTACTAAAAAGATAAAAAGTAAAAAGGAGCATTCCTGGTGGCAGTTATTCAAGATATCAGATGTTGCTTTTCTTGAATTATCTCAATAGTTTCCATTGTGCTGTCTGATTCTAATAGAACACTTCACTTGTTAGAATGGGAAAGAACACATTCCTGGGGGTTCAGGATCTAAATCTAAACCATCAATCAAACTAAATCTGTCAATCTAGGTAAGAGATAGTCAAAATCTGGGAAAATCAAACATTCAGCAACCAATGAGGAACAAGAAGATTTTTCTCCCAGGTGGAATTTTTATAAAAAGGTGAGGGCCAGCTCCATTTTACTTTGCCTTCTTGTGTTTTGGTGGTGTTGATGGATGCAATATGGTTGGGATGGAGTGTTTGAAGACCCACATATGGAAAACAGAGGATCCCACTTTATTATATCCTATCCTAAGTGCTCTGATTATATCTTATAAATTACTGGTTTTTTTTGCTCCATAAGATGCTCTTCTCTTCCCCCCAAAAGTGGGTGGAAACAATGTTGGTCCTTTGGTGAATAGCACCGCGGTGGCAAGGTCCTTTTACAGTGCTAAACCTCGCCTCTTCTGTCTTTGTCATTGCCCACCTCTTCTGTCTCTTCTCCGCAGTATAGGAGTCAATAGGCAGAGCTGGCACATTAGAGGACACCTATCTGTCCTCTCAGGCTCCACCTGATATTTTTGTTCTTGTCCTCCTCTAAACCTAGGTGCGTCTAATGGTTCAGTGCGTCTTACAGAGCAAAAAATATGGTAATACCCAATTCATTTGATTAGTATTTATTCAGCCTTTCTATTAGAGAGATACTTAAGAACTTGGTTTGTTGGCTTGAGTATTAGGAGTAATAAGATGAAATGACATCAAGGGATTTGTGAAGATGAGTTTTCAAAATGATTTGATATTCCTGATCTAAACGATCAGTAAATCCCTTGGCCCCTGGTCTCCCAATCACCCATTGATTCCTAAAAGACCTAGTGGCAGCGTTAGGTCATTAACAACCTGGTCAAGGCCACAGCACTCATGACCAACATCAGTCTAGAGTTAGTGTCAGCATAGTTGTACCTGCAAATGTTACCATATATGGATATCTGTTGCTTAATAGCTGGAATCTAGTTGCTACATCCAAATAATTTTGCTGTTAGCCAAGTATTTGTCCTGTCTTGGAGGACATCTCCTTGGCAATTTTTTTCTCTGAATGCTGTATTGAGTGACACATGCCCAGGAGCAACATGATCCTTAGTCTTTTAAATGATGCTAGCTTGGTTATAGTTGAAGCTTTTTTTAGCAGACCTGGAACAAGTATTGCATTATTTATAAGCTTACTCAGTGAATAGTTACCACTTTGTTATGAACCCTTTGTCAGATGCAGCTATTCTGTATCTACAGTTGGAAAAAAGCTTTATTTTCTACTCTGGATAAATGGTAGATAGACAATCTCCTTCCCATTAAAGATGGGAGTTTTTTCATTCTTTTCAGTTATTCGTACTCTTATCAATCGTATAATGAATACGAGTTATAACTTGGCCATATGATTGGAAGACATGTTCATGAATTTAGTAGTTTTGTTGGGAATTTTCAGGTATTTGCTGAAATTTGGTTCTTTGGGTATTTGTATGTTTTAAAATGGTTGGATGATAATTAATTTTCTCTTGAGATGAAATTGAAATTCCCTAGATATGTCCTTGTCTGAAGCTGAAATGTGTGTCTTTTCCCACAGACAGTTACTTGAGCTGATAAAACATACTGCCATTAATGGGGAAAGCAATTCTGTACTTGTTATTGGACCACGAGGGTCAGGAAAGACTCTGGTAATATTTTTAAATGTGCTTATATTTTGTATATTAGATAATTGTCGTTCAGAGCATTTATACCTATTAAGCCTTAGCTTTCCCCTTTTAATTACATATTTAGTGAAGTACCATATTTTTCGGAGTATAAGACGCACCTTTTTCCCTCAAAAAAAGAGGCTGAAAATCTTGGTGCATCTTATACACTGAATAAAGCATTTTTTGCCTCCCAAAACGCCGCCCCTTCACCAAAATGGCAGTACAGGGCATGGATAGCCTCTAGGAATTTTAGAGAGCTCCTGGGAGCTGGGAGGGCAAAAATGAGCAAAAAAACGGCCTGTGTTTTGCTAAATTTTACACCCCCCCCCCCCAGTCCCCAAGAGCACTCCTTCCTAAAGGCTATCCATGCCCCCCCTTTTTTTTTTTGCAAAAATGGGCCGGTTTTTGCTTGCCCCTCCCCTCCTCCCCCTCGGGAGTACTCTGCAAACTCCCTAAAGGCTATTCATGCCTTTTTTTGTGGGGGAAACGGGCCAGTTTTCACGAAAAATGGTCCGTTTCTTTGGAGATTTGCAGAGTGCAAAAACTTTTTTGATTTTCCTCTTCAAAACCTTGCTGCGTCTTATACTCCGAAAAATATGGTAACTACTGATGGAATACAGGTAATCCTGTATTCGTACCTATAGGTACGATCTTTCTTGACACCATTCTTAAATGATTCACTGCAATTCTTAAGTTAGTAGCATGATTGTTAAAGGAAACTGACTTCCTCATTGACTGCTTGTCAGAAGGTTGCAAAAGGTGATCAAATGACCCTGGGACACTGCATCCGTTGCAAAGTGTCTGAATTTTGATCACGTGACTATGTGGATGCAGCAACTGTCATGTGAAAAATGGTCAAAAATCACTTTGTTTAGTGCCATAACTTTGAACAGCCACTAAATAAAGGTTGTAAGTTGAGGACTACCTGCAGGGTTCATTTGCAGAATGGATTGTTTCTTTAGATTTTACCTACCTCCTTTGCCCCAAGACTCCTCCAAACTTACTACAGTGACTCTCAGATTTGTGAGACGAGGTGAAGAAGAGTCTGAGCAGAAGGCAGTTAGTGAAATATTCGATAAAATTCTTTAAATCCGATAATATCAATTGTTTTAGTTTATTGTTATATGTTCATCTTTCACTTTTAAGTATATGCAATTTTATGCAAGATAGCTTACAAAACTTTTAGAGTAGGATAATAACAGAAAAAAACTGTTTTTTCCTCATGGATTAGATTTTTCCTCATGAGTGGTGGTGAAAAAACCCTATAGAATTATCCATAATCCTGTAGTGTAACCTATGATGCAACTAGAGTTTCTTCTATTCTCCTGTAATAGATAAACAAATAGCACACAAAACAGTGTGCTGTGTCATGTCTTTTTAAACAGTTTTTTTCCCTGTCACAAAATGACTCTCAAACTATCATCCGTATACATAAATAGCATTGATATGAGTATGACATCCTCTCTTCCAGTGGGTATTACTATAACAAGCACTGTGATTTTCTCTTGATTTCTTCATGTGTCCATATATCAAACAATATTTCAGGCGCTATGTGGTAGATATACTTGTAAAATATGCTTTTATTGAGAACCCGAAGTATGTTTCATTCCATATATGTAGAGGTATCAAAAAGGTATTTGGATTCCATGCAAGTTTCTTCAAAGGGAAGGAAAGAGGATATTTTTCGATATTCCCCTCAGATATCACTATCTGGCTTTCTGATTCTGATGTCCAATCATCTGAAGCAAATTTCAAGTTGCACAGCTTCACTGGGAAGGGAATAAAAGAAAATATTCTATTTACAGCCCCCAAATTTCTGTTCTCCAGAGCAATGTGTGTAATGATTGCGTCCCTTTTTCTTGCAGTAGGCACCTATGATGAATTTCAGACTTTCATGAAACTAAGGGAGCCTCCACTCATAAAAGAATCTGGGATCCAACCAAAGAGAAATAATCATAATACTAACTTATATTGCTAGTGCCAAAAAGCTTAATTATTTCTGAATACTGACAGTGTCAAATATATGCATATATATACACAATTCTGTTTTACCATAAATGATTAATTAACTAATCTTTTTTCTAGTTAGTTTGCCATGTCTTAAAAAAACTTTTGGAAATAAAGGAGGTGAAAGAGAACATCTTGCAGGTACATTTAAATGGTAAGTAATATTTCTGATTATCATACTTCATTTTCTTGAAGATTGTGTCTAACTTTAGACAGTGTATTAAGTAATAGGAAACAAGAACTGTTACTGCAATCTATGGTAGCAGGGATAGAATAATACATAATGCTTTCTATCTGCCATTTCAGTGTAGGATAATTTTATGAAAATTATGATTAGTTGACTGAACAAGTTGTTTTAGAGGCAACAATATCTAAATCAAGACATGGCAGCTTTGTAAAGGTTGCTGCAATATAATTCCCAGTAGCTCTAACTAATATGGTCAATAATGAGAGATGCAAGAACATATATTAGGGAATTACTTTATGCTCAAGTGAAATTATTTCATGTGGTGCTTTCCTTTAAGCTGGACCTAAACACATTAAAAACAAGCAAACATAAACCCAATTTATGTCAGTGCAGTTCTGAACTTTATTTTCCCTGTTGCATATATCTTGTTTTTTTCTGTTTGAAGATAATGTGTATCAGCTAATAAGTGAAATCAAGAGAGAATAATATATTTCCTTTTATCTTGTAGGATTATTACAGACCAATGATAGAATTGCTTTGAAGGAGATGACAAGACAGCTAAATTTGGAGAATGTGGTTGGAGATAAAGTTTTTGTAAGAAAAATAAGTTACATTTAGAATTGCATATAGCTTTACATGGTAGTATGAATACTAGAATAATGTATTAGGTTAGTATTACAATAATTACCATTTGAGATTGCATGTGTAGGTTAGCTATTGGTTCTCCTTTTGAGTAAGTGGAGAAAATAAATAGAAATAAGAGTTTCTTATCTGAAACAACATGGAATTAAATAATGACTAGTGAGGTAAAAATGTTTATTAAGCAATATTTTTAGGATATGAAGGATAGATGTTCTAAATAAGTTTATTTTTACCTTTTGGAAAAAAATCTAACATTTAATATATCATTATGTAATATTGTAATTGATTGTATATATTAAAGGGAAAGGTAGAAACCTGGATGCAAACCAAATCTCCACCAATGCTACCAGGGCAAGCTACTGTAAATATACAGGGAGCAAACCCCACACTTATTAACATTAATGATGTTGCCTAGTCAGGTAATGAAACATCTGCAAGCAAACAACTAAGTTCAGAGACCATCAAGAACTTCACAATTCAATCCTGAAATTCTAGTATATTTTTTCCCATTAGACTAAACAACAGATTTTTTTCGGAGAGGGGTTTGAATTGAACTTTTATTAAATTGTATTATTTAGACCAGATTCCTGAATTTGTGATAATAAAATAGAAAAGTCAGTTCTATCTGAATTTTGGGTAATGCGTTGCACCACATTTGAGAATCTCAGTCTTATTGTAATAATGCATCTTTTTTAAAGAGGTGTCAAATTCTGATTCTGTAAAATTTGATATTTTTTAATTTAAAGTGCTAAAATTATGGATTATTGTCAGAAATAGTTTATTGTTACCATCATCATTATTATTTAAATTTATATGCCATTCAACTCTGTGATTTAGATATTTAGATAACACTCTGTTTCAGCTATTAAAATCCTTGGCTTTTTCCCTGCTCCCTTCCTATGCCACTTCTGCTCAGAACAAAATATTCAAAAGTTGTGTCTGAATAGAATGTTTGGTGTGCAAAATAGTTGGCACATCCTTAATGTCTCTCATATCTAAAAAAGAATTTCAGTTGTTCTTGAAACAGAAATGAGGGGAAATTTTTCTTTTTATACGAAAACAAAATTAAATGATGCATGAGTCAATAGTGCATTCCTTGCTTCAGGATGATGATTGAAATATAAGAAAGTTTAGGGATTCCAAAGAACATTAGTCTTAATAGTTTAGCTATTTTGTAGCACAAATGGCAGCTATTGTCATACTATAAATTTCCAAAAAATATAATTTGTTGTTCAAAATTTTAGGTAAAACAAATTTCTAGATAGCAGCTACAGTGTTACAATTTTCCATATTTCATATTATAATACACGAATCAATCTTTGTAACTTGCTTGTCTTTTAGGGTAGCTTTGCAGAAAATCTTGCATTTCTTCTGGAAGCATTAAAGAAAGGTAAACGTATCCCTTTGATAGTTAATAGCATAAAATGTATGGTTTACTTTGTCACTGAAAGTTAGAAAATTTACAGAGGTGAGCAGAAATTAGATTGCACCTGGAAAACTAGATAAAAGTTTAACATTTACTGCTATAAGGCTTCTGAGTTCTCAAATAATTAAAATGTATATTTCAAAAATATAAATATGCTCTCTGGTTACTGAGGCGTAAAGTTTTGCGCAACATTTTGCCAACAATGTTCCTGACATTCATGGAAATCTTGGCTTTTTATGTGGTGACCAGAGTTACATCTTGTCATGTTGTCTGGGATTTCTAGCCTATAGAGGTCAATAAAATGGTTAGAGTGCTTGGTAATATGTCTTCTGCCACTTATGGGATGCATCTGTGTCCCTCTGTACTCTTAAGGAGAGCTGGGAGTATGTGATCAGCTGGATCTGGGAGGTAGTCAATGCTCCTTTATGGAAGGGGTGTTTTCTGCTGCCTTAAATGAGGAAACAGTCCTTGTTTAGCGACCTTAGTTGGGACCAGCAAACCAGTCATGCAAAGTGGTCACTAAGTGGAACTGTGACTTTGCTTGTGACCATTTGCTTTTTCTGGCTTTACAGAACTACAAAAGTCATAAATGTAAGGATTTGCTATAAAATTACTTTTTCATCACCATTGCAATTGTGAGTGGTCACTAAATGAGACATTCACTAAAGAATAAAATAAAAATGTAATAAATGTGCCTTGGTTTGAAAATTATTTTCAATAGTTATTATATTTATTGCCATTATATTAATGTATGATTGGTTTTTTTTTCTTGTAAGTGCTCAGAAGTGCATGATTATGGTGGTCTAAAAGTCCAGTAAAGCAGAAAATAAATAAATATGTACTTATTTGCCACCTTTTAAATAGAAACAAATGCAGCACGATCTGCCTATTGTGTTTACAGTAAAATGGAACTTTACATTGGCTCAACAATATTTCATGCATTTTATAATTTTAGATCAGTGATGAATTTATGAAACTATTGTTCACTTTTTTTTGTCAAAACTAGAAAAAAATAACAAATAATATTGCTGAAATACAATAGTGGTCATTATGTTGAAAAGTGTGGGAAATATTTGGCTGATTAGTAGTTCAGACGTATTTATTCCTTGAATTGTATGAGCAAACTTTATAGATCTTTTTCCCCCTCAGTGCTTGTTCTGCGTGGTTGCAGGGTGCCTTGTTTTTTGCATTGCACTTGCCTCACGCTTACAGTGGAGTTATCAGTGCATGATGCCACAAAAGGTTTTGTTTATCAACCAGCTTGTCACAGAGCCCAGTGCTTTATTCAACAATAAAGGAAGAAAATGTTGATTAATTATATAGCGTGTACAAGTACTACTTAAAGTTATTTATATAGTAAATAATCAACATCTCAGTCACTTATACAGAGATTTTCTTAACATCCAAATTGTAAAGTAAGCTAAAATGCAGATGAATGTAATAACCTTAAGATGTCTTGAAAGTTCTAATATGTACTAATTTGATTTTATGTTTTAGGAGATCGTGACCACAGTTGCCCTGTTTTGTTCATTCTAGATGAGTTTGATTTGTTTGTCCATCATAAGAATCAAACGTTACTATATAACCTTTTTGATATATCACAATCTGCACAGACACCTATAGCTGTTATTGGTCTGACTTGTAGGCTGGTAAGACAATACAGTTTCCCCCCCCCCCCCCCCCTTTAAGTCATTGGGAGTGTGCAAGTTCAAATACTAAGTTATGAAACTATTTCTGGTTTTGATTACAGGTAGTTTTTTACTTACAGCTGGTCACTTAGCAACTTCAAAGTTATGATGGACTCCCTCCCCCTAGCCCCCCTCTTCCTAATTTTGAGTTATGTGACTGATTTTGAGTGCTCAGTACCGACCTGCATTTATGGCTATTTACAGGACCCTCATGGTCACATGACTCCAATTTATGACAGTTTTGCTGAAAAAACGGTGTTTATTTCTGGTTTCTGGCACAAACCAGCTCATGGCAGACAACAGGTTGCTTAACAACTGTAGTGTTTGCTTAATGACTGCCACAAAAAAAATTGTAAAATTGGGTTGGTCATACCATGACTTAACAGTGGTAATTGCCAGAGCTCAATTGCAGTTGTAAGTCAAGGACTACCTGTAAATGCAAGTAAAGATGCTTTCAGGAGTTGTGAATTGGTTTCAGGTATGAAGCTGTTGTCAACCCTGGAGGCCATCTTTTACTTTGGATCTTTGGGGCTACTACACTTGGTGGATGCTGGCATGCTGTGGGAAACGGGAGGGGGGGTGGATAGAGATGGGGAGATGTATAGCCATAATAACATTATTTTCCCTCGGAGTCAAGGACATTCAGCCTGCACCTGGAGAGGCATTACTGGGAAGTTACTCCAGTTGGGATGGGGACATGATTGGACCATGTGATGGACATGTGTGGGCAGGGGAAGGAACTTTGATCTTAATTTGGGTGGGGAAAAACTGGAGACCTTCAGATTCAGGTTTTATTATATGTGCCAGTATGACATCTCTAACAAATGGAACTTTGAGGAAAATGCCTGCTTTGGAATTTTACTTCTGTTGGGGACATTACTTGGAACCCTGACAGCTGTTTCACCCGTAACAGTTCATGAATAATATAATAGGCAAAAAGTACTTCACTTGCTACTGGCTTAAGGTTTCTTCCTGATGAATTTTGAAAACTGTCTACAAAAAATCGTTCATACAGGTAGTTGTTATGTTGCTTTATTTGCTAACCATAGAGCCCTTAGTGTCTCTGAGCCTGATTGTTTCCTTGCAGATGTTTCATTGCCCAACTAGGTAACCTCTTCAGTGCTAGAAGGCACTGGGGTTTATACAACTGATGATGTTTATCTACCGTATTTTTTGGAGCATAAGATGCACCTTTTCCCTCAAAAAAGAGGCTGAAAATCTGGGTGCGTCTTATACACTGAATACAGCATTTGTTGCCTTCTGAAACCCTGCTCCCTTCACCAAAATGGCCGTGCAGAGGCTTTAGGAGGCTTCCAAAGTGCTCCTGGGAGCTTGAGAGGGCAGAAATGAGTGAAAAACAGGCCGTTTTTTGCTTAATTCCCCCCCCCAGCCCTCAGGAGCACTCTATAAGCCTCATAAAGGCTATGCATGCCTTTTTTATTTACAAAAAACGGGACCGTTTTCACGAAAAATGGGTGTGTTTTGCTTGTTTTTGCCCCCCCCCCACTCCCCAGGAGCACTCTACAAGCCTATTCATGCCCCTTTTCTGAAAAAAACAATGGGCCCGTTTTTGCACTTAAGAGGCATTTAAGAAAAATGTGCCTCTTCAAAATCTTGGTGTGTCTTATACTCCGGTGCATCTTATACTCCGAAAAATACGGTAGTTGTATAATAAAACATCTGCAAGAAAAGCTCAGAGAACACCAAGTACTTCCCATAGTTGAGGACTGAGCTACAAATATTATCTTCTGCAGATATTTGCTAAGCCTCTCAGTGGCTTAGAAGAGTAACACACACAAAGAAAAACCAATTAACAAAAGCAGAACCATTCAAAATATGGATTGAAAAAACATATTATTCTGAGCAAGGGACTACATTTCTTCTGTTCATGTTTTTGATGCTTCAAAACATCTGTTTAACATCTCTGTGGCATGGAATTCTAGACTAGATGGGCAGTTGTGGCTTGATTTAAATAGCTCTTCTTGTTTGCAGTGTATGAGGGTTTATTTTATTTTAAACTTCAACATTTTAAACTATCATTACAAGGTCTTAATATTTTATGATACAGTGGGGCAAAAAAATATTTAGTCAGCCACCAATTGTGCAAGTTCTCTCACTTAAAAAGACGAGAGAGGCCTGTAATTGACATCATAGGTGGACCTCAACTATGAGAGACAAAATGAGAAAACAAATCAAGACAATCACATTGTCTGATTTGGAAAGAATTTATTTGCAAATTATGGTGGAAAATAAGTATTTGGTCACCTTCAAACAAGCAAGATTTCTGGCTCTCACAGATCTGTAACTTCTTCTTTAAGAGGCTCCTCTGTCCTCCACTCATTACCTATATTAACGGCACCTGTTTGAACTTGTTAGCAGTATAAAAGACACCTGTCCACAACCTCAAGCAGTCACACTCCAAACTCACTATGGTGAAGACCAAAGAGCTGTCGAAGGACACCAGAAACAAAACTATAAAACTGCACCAAGCTGGGAAGACTGAATCTGCAATAGGCAAGCAGCTTGGTGTGAAGAAATCAACTGTGGGAGCAATAATTAGAAAATGGAAGACATACAAACCACTGATAATCTCCCTCGATCTGGGGCTCCACGCAAGATCTCACCCCGTGGGGTCAAAATGATCACAAGAACGGTGAGCAAAAATCCCAGAACCACATGGGGGGAACTAATGAATGACTTGCAGAGAGCTGGGACCAATGTAACAACGGCTACCATCAGTAACACACTACGCCGCCAGGGACTAGGATCCTGCAGTGCCAGATGTGTCCCCCTGCTTAAGCCAGTACATGTCCTGGCCTGTCTGAAGTTTGCTAGAGAGCATTTGGATGATCTAGAAGAGGATTGGGAGAATGTCATTGTCAGATGAAACCAAAGTAGAACTGTTTGCTAGAAACACAACTCGTCGTGTTTGGAGGAGAGAATGCTGAGTTGCATCCAAAGAACACCTTACCTACTGTGAAGCATGGGGGTGGCAACATCATGCTTTGGGGCTGTTTCTCTGCAAAGGAACGATTGATCCGTGCACAGGAAAGAATGAATGGGGCCATGTATCGTGAGATTTTGAGTGCAACCCTCCTTCCATTAGCAAGGGCATTGAAGATGAAACGTGGCTGGGTCTTTCAGCAGGACAATGATCCCAAACACACTGTCCGGGCAATGAAAGAGTGGCTTCGTAAGAAGCATTTCAAGGTCCTGGAGTGGCCTAGCCAGTCTCCAGATCTCAACCCCATAGAAAACCTTTGGAGGGAGTTGAAAGTCCATGTTGCCCAGCAACAGCCCCAAAACATCACTGCTCTAAAGGGGATCTGCATGGAGGAATGGGCCAACATACCAGCAACAGTGTGTGCCAACCTTGTGAAGACTTACAGACAATGTTTGATCTCTGTCATTACCAACAAACGATATATAACAAAGTATTGAGATGAAATTTTGATATTGACCAAATACTTATTTTCCACCATAATTTGCAAATAAATTCTTTCCAAATCAGACAATGTGATTGTCTTGATTTGTTTTCTCATTTTGTCTCTCATAGTTGAGGTCTACCTATGATGTCAATTACAGGCCTCTCTCATCTTTTTAAGTGGGAGAACTTGCACAATTGGTGGCTGACTATAAATACTTTTTTGCCCCACTGTATCTACCTGAATTTATAGATGAACTAGAAGCTTCATTCATAAACATCTGAGTTTTGTTCAGAGCTACTCTTGAAATTTATGAGCTCTGCAGAATAATAGCATTAGATATTTATCACTAAATGTCCAATATCCTTGGACTAAATGCTAATTGCAAACTATATTTGTAATCTTTTACTAGGATATTCTAGAACTCATGGAGAAAAGAGTGAAGTCAAGATTTTCCCACCGGCAAATATACTTAATGAATTCCTTTGATTTTAAAACATATTTGAATATTTGTAAAGAACAGTTATCCCTTCCTCCAGAATTTCCAGAAAAGTCCTTTATCCAGAAGTGGAATAGACACATACAGGTAATTTAGGCATAAGAAGCAACTGAATTCCTTGCTGAAGGTTCTCCAGATAAACTCAGGAGAACAGAAATAACATTGACAGTTTCCAAGAATGTGTGTGTATTAGTGTTAATGAGTATATTGGTTTTATATATGATTGGAAAATTAGCAAGGCGAACCTGGATCCAAGAACAGTTCCCCTGGGAAGCATTTGGGCTATTTTCTCCATTTTTTGGAATCCTGTAGATTTCTGAGGACCAAAAGAAACAACAAGGAAGGAAGGCCGATTTGCCCATTGTTGCTGTGGCCTGCAAGATCATTTTGTTTGCACAGTTAGTATTAAAGGGAGGAGAAAGTGAATGTGCAAATCATTGTGCTTGATATTTTGCTCCTTTGGCTTTTTATACATACACACTTTTTTTTACTTCCCACCTTTATTACTTCATAAGTAACTCAAGGTGGCAAAAGTACACAATGCTCCTTCCTCCTCTTTTCCCTACAACAGCACCCTGTGAGGTGGGTTGAGCTGAGAGAGACTGACTAGGCCAAAGTCATCCAGATGGCTTTCATGCCTAACCAGGCTATATAGAGGTGCTTTGCATTTCATTTGTTTTGTGAAGCAGCTATGCATCCACATACAATGTGTAGTCATCAGTGGTATAAAGTATAAAGCAGCTCCTTGAACCTGGGAAAGAACACCGCTGCTTTATTAATTTCACGGGAAATGTGCACAATCTGTAAATTTAACTGTAGCCACCATGAGCCATAATCATGAATGTTTCATTACTACTTACTTCTTCAGCTAAACTTCTGAGAGCTTCTGTGGTATGTGGAATTGAAGCAATTGAATGAGTCATTCAGGCAGTGAGTCATTGTAAGCTTATTCAGCTCCCTTTCAATCTTGTTCCTAAAGTTCTCTAAACAAGATACATTTTAAGTGAGATGTTTATCTACAGAACCTGCTTAAAAGTTTTGAGTTTCGAAATAGGACACAAAATACCAGGTCTTAGAATAGTTAGTATATAGCCTGAGAGGCAACTTTTAAACCCAGCTAACATGATGGATTCAATTCTAAGTAATTTATTTAGCAATTGTTAAACGGTTAAACAATTGCCTTAAAATTTAATTTAATTTCCTGCTAGTAACTCCCTCATGTATTCCTAAAACTATTAAAACATGATTTATATGACTTCGTTCTTACACGCCTTTGTTATACAATGAAATCTTAGTTTTGCAGACATTAATACAAGAGACTCAGCGTGTCAGGAAGCATATCTTTGTTTTAAATTATATAAATTATGGCAATCCCATGCCTTCAAATTGTTCACGAATTTCAGGTTTTTTAAAATAAAACTAGTGTGCCTTTTTCCAATACAGAATAGAACCTATTGTGTGCCTAATGGCCATTTATTTTGCTTAAATAAGTATGAATTTGTAGAAGAATTGAGCAGATATCTTTTCTCCTGCTTCGATTCAGTGACATCTTTCCCCCAAAACTGCAACATATTTTATAAGTGAAAATAAGGAGTAGTAATGATAACTCTAATCAGAGAAGTCTTCAAAATAGCTGCTTACTACTTATGAGATAAACATTCATAATTAAACATTTAATTCAAGTTTCTTGGACTGAAATAATTGCTACAGAGAAAACTAAAACTTTACCGTGTCTTTGAGGGATATTCCACAGGCCCTTCAAAGTTTTCCCCTGATGCTGGAGCAAAGGAACCATTTTGTAAGCATTGCTGAAATTTCAGACATAAATATAGCAAGTGTTTCTCTCAAAGCAGAATACATAAAGTAGGGAGTTTCATTAAAAGTTTTGCATCTTTCTATCTGGGCGTTCTGCATAAGTCTAAGCTATCAAAAACCACTGTTGATTGTTGTCGATGTCTGAAATGTTCTGGAATCCCTTTCTTTCTCTACCTCCTCACAG
The DNA here is from genome assembly GCF_051295495.1 of Thamnophis sirtalis. Lineage (NCBI taxonomy): Eukaryota > Metazoa > Chordata > Lepidosauria > Squamata > Natricidae > Thamnophis > Thamnophis sirtalis. Next base: position 36,595,919 of record NW_028261381.1, read on the forward strand.
TGCCCATAAAAAAACCCCTAGAACCATTGTATTTAAATGTGTGTTTGGTCTTGGGTCATTCTTCAGCACTCAGAGCCTGTCAGGATTACATAATAAGTAAATGAGAAATAAATGAACAAAGTTAAATGCTCATGGTGATCATTAAGACATTTGTAAAACAAAACCCTTTACAGCTAAATAAAAAGATAAAGCAGCACTATTGCTATACAGCAAGGGTGTCAAACTTGATTCCATTGAGGGCTGCGTCATGCTTGTGTTTGACCTCGGGGTGGGGGAACGCGTCACCAGGGTAGGAGTTCCTTTTCGCTGGCAGAGGCACCATGTGCTGGTTCTTTGCCGTTTCCAGGGTGAGTTCGCAGGCCGGATCTAAGCACCCTGCAGGCCAAATTTGGCCCCAGGGCCTTGAGTTTGACACCCCTGTTATAGAGCAAAGTATTATAAAAAGTTCTGCCTAAATTTCTCCCTTTCCTATCCCCTCTGTGGAGAATAACTTGCGCATTCAATTACCTTAATCCAAAATGTAGCTGTGTTTTAATAATTTATAACTGATAGATTTAAAAGGAGGTTTGAAATTGGTTTAGATTTTCTAAAATTGTTACAGAAAGTCCTCAGATGACAATGGTAACTGAAACTGCAATTTTTATTGCTAAGTGATATAGTTGTAAATCATGTACACATGTGACTCTGCCACTTATTTTTGCAAAAATTCTGGTACTTCCCATTGCTGCTGTCAAATTCACAATAGGTTGTTAAATGAAGACATCACATGATTGCCAATTTCCTGATGGCTTCCTCATAGACTTTGCTTATAGGAAGCCAAATGAGGTCGCAAATGGTGACCATGTGACTGTGGGATGCTGCAACATCGTAATTGCAAGTTCACAGTCATGGGGATATAGATGGTAACTATCACATTCAACACAATTGTAAATTCAAATGGTTGTAGAATAAATGATCATTAAGGAAAGACTACTGTATGCCATTCTCTCTAGTAAGGCGTATTTGTGTTATTGATAAATATGTAATCTTAAATGTTTTGATACATAATTTACATGTAAATTAAGCAACTCTTCATCTTTACTTTGTACAAAGATGTTACAGTAATCAGTTATTTTAAAATTAATTTTAGTCTCTTCTAGAAGACATAAAAGTTCAAGATGTTCTACAAAATCAATTTTATTATAATAAAGACCTGCGGTGTCTATTCATGTTGCTGGTAAGATGTTAGTATTTTAATTTATTATATCTAATCAAGAAATAAACTAGCAATTCTGTTAAATGGAAAAAAGTATTATTCCTAAGAGAAAAAAATCTGACTTTATGCTAAAGTTTATAATCAATACATGATAAATGGTTTAGATATTTATCCTTAAAATGTTTATAAACTTTAGCAGATAAAACAGAAACCTAGAAGTAATTTTCAAGGAAGGAAAAATAATTTAAATTAATGCAATAGAATGTTAAGAACAATGGAATGTATTCCAATTAACACCCTGTGTGAGTCTGAGCATAAACGTTTTTGTGATGAATCTATTGCAAGGATAAAATTGTGGATTTTTAAAATGTCATTTAGTTAGGACTACAATTTAGGTGCAGAATTGAAAAACGGATTTAACATGCTCTGAACAAAGAGACACCACTCAGAAGATGACTTTGGACCATTCTGAGTGGGGCTTCCTACAACAAAATAAAAATCTACTTAAGTTGTCTGATGTAGAAAACCATGGGAATTTGCTCATTTATTTGCCTGTAGTGGTAGTCCCATGTTGACTGCTATTTGCCACCCAACCTCTATAAAGAGATGGTGTGATGGAACCATGCTGCTACTTTCAATTCCAACCAAAAAAGACAAGTACAAATAAACCTCAGTAAAATATCTAATCTGCATCACAAGATTTTCACATGACTCAGCTTTATGCCAAGCAGATACTTACTATTGATCCCTGGTTCTCTAAGTTAGCCAATTTGAATTTTTATTTTTGCAGCATACTTTCATCTTGCGATTTGTCCTGTCTTGGGCAATGTACAGTGTATTTATTCAGAGCAACAAAAATTATTGCACCTTTTTCCTGCAGTAATAATCTGTTTATTATTAATTTTTGTGAGAAATTAGATATTTTATTTTGGAATGAAAAATATTCTCTATTTGCAGATGCTTGCTTCAAATAATATAACTGCGTCCCACCCTTATATTCGCGTCTCTGACTTCCTGGAAGCCAATAAAGTATGCAGAATGGACACAAAAGCAAATATTGTGCATGGTAAGATAATATTTGAAAAAAAATGAATGTATAAAATTTCAGCACAGGTAGTCCTCTGCTTACAACAGTTTGTTTAGTGTCCATTCAAAGATACGACAGCACTGAAAAATGTGACTTATGGTTGTTTTTCAGTTATGTCCTTTGCAGTATCCCCATGATCATGTTATCAGAATTCAGATGCTTGGCAACTGGTTCATATTTATGACAGTTGAGGCCGTAAACATGAACCAGTTGCTAAACATCTGTATCCCAAGGCCACGTGATCTCCTTTTGTGACCTGACAAGCAAGTCAGCGGGGAAGCCAGATTCACTTAGTAATTGGGTTACTAAGTTATTAACTGCAGTAATTCACTTAACAATTGTGGCAAGAAAGTTTATAAAATTGAGTAAAACTCACTTAACAAATATCTCATTTAACAACAGAAATGTTGAGCTCAATTGTGGTCATAAGTCAAGGACTACCTGTGTAACATTAAGGGAGGAAGGGATTAATACATACCACATTTTTCACACTATTAAGATACACCAGACCATATAAAATGCACATTAGCTTTAGAGGAGGAAAACAAGAAAAATTCTGCCTCTACCTCCCAGCATTCATTAGGTATTTATTTGGCTAGCATCCTTGCAGCAAACTGCCTGGTCAGCTTCAGCACGTTATCACAGACGCAGCATGTGGCTTGTCAGGGCTCCGCTCCATTGCGCCCACCACCGTCAACCGAGCTGAGCTGCTGCCGCTGCCAGGCAACAATCAGCTGATTGGCAGTTGGATCGGTATTCTGGGAGGCTGATCCAACCGCCACCAGCTGCTTTGCAGCGAAGGCTCCAGCATTCCCCGGCGACAGCAAACGGCAGCATCAGTGACAGCCAGTGGCAGTTAATGCTGCCACCGCACCAACGCCCCTCCCCCCTTGCCACAATATTTGCTCTATAAGATACACAGACATTTCCACCCATTTTTTGGGGGGGGGAGTGCATCTTATAGGGTGAAAAATACAGTAATTTATGTGCAATCATAAAATTATGTGGGTACAAACATCCATCATAGAAACATGTTTTCTCCATTCCTTTTGAAGCTTGATGAGTAGGCTTACTAAACCAGAGTTTTTCTCCATGAAAGAACTAACATAACTCCCCCACACAGAGACACATATCCATAGCTATGTACATTTATATATTTTTATTAAAGAATTTTAAGAGAATACAAGCAATGCAAAATTTGAAAGAGAAAAAGTAAAGTAACAAAAAATGCAAAGAAACAAAGAAAGGAAAGACAGAAAACATTATAAAGATTATTATCCTTTCTATAATCAGACAAGTCAATTTTACCATCTTTGCTAATTCTGTCATCTTCACTAGTCATTCTCCATTTGGAGTATTTCAGAGTCTTTCCATTTTTTTCATATAATAATCTCATAGCAGTTACCATATATAAAAATAATATTCTATTTTCTAATTCTGTATTGATTATTCCAAGCAAGAAAAGTTATAGTTTTAACTGAATATTAATCTTTAAAAACCTTTGTATTACTGTATTTGAACCCAGATAAGCCTTCATATTTTCCAAATTTCCAATATAGGTTTGATGTACTTTTCTAAGTTCTAGATAATTTTTCTGCAGTCGTGCATTTTAGGTTAAACATAATATAAATTTCAGCCCTTTTAGCCACATCTTTTCCATCATTCCATTAATATATTATGTCCAAAGTTTTTAGTCCTTTTTACAAGTGCTTTCACTTGTTATTCTTTCATTTCAAATTTTGACAAACGTTTATACAGTTTGGCAACTATGTGGTCATCATTTGTACGTAATTCAAATTGTTTTATGCTGTTCAAATGTCCTGTTACCTATTTTAAATCTTTCTCTTAACTATACCTAGGAAAACCACTGAAAGCTAAATCCCTCCATAGTCAATCTCTTGATTTTCATTTTCTAACAGCTCTCTCTATATTAACTATTGAAAAATAATATTGCCTGCTGTTTCTTTTCTACAAAATGCTTGTGCATTTTTGGGCACAATCTGAGTTTATATCCGTATTCAATATTATTTTTCAACTGTCTATAGAAACCACATTGATCTTCAGCAATAAAGACAATTTTCATCTTAATAAAATAATTTTGAATAACTAAAAACTGTTAGGATAACCTTGAAGGTCCAAATGCACATGACAAATGACATGTATAAAAAATGATTGCAAGTCCAAAGCCTGCATATTCTATTTGAACACCAAAATTATACTTTGGATATTTTAAAAGGTGCTAATTTTTATCATGTTTCTCTTCTAGGTTTGTCTGTGCTGGAATTGTGTCTCATAATAGCTATGAAACATTTAAATGATACTTATGAAGGAGAACCATTTAATTTTCAGATGGTTTATCATGGTGAGTTGATAGGTGTTTTTTAAAAAGACATATTGTTCCCCTAAAGCTGTAAAGTAATTAATACATGTTTGTTAATGCAGAATATCAGAAGTTTGTACAGAGGAAAGCGCATACTGTGTATAATTTTGAGAAGCCTGTTGTCATGAAGGTAGGTGTAGTTTCTTTTCTAGAAAAAGCTGGTTTCTACTCTATTATCATAGAACATTACTGTTCCAGATTCTTTTAACATTTAAACATGGTTCTTCTGAAATTTTGGTGCTGAAAAACTCTTAGCTGAATTTGTGTATTTGACCATTATGCTTGGTGTTGTACTGCCCTCTGGTGGGCAGTTAATGCATTGGTGTAGCTTCCCACTTTAATTTAGGGCTGATTTTGATACGGTGACTCAGTGGTAAGACACTGAGCTTGTCAATCAGAAAGGTCACAATTTGGCAGTTCAAATTCCTAGTGCCGCATAACGGAGTGAGCTCCCATTACTTGTCCCAGCTTCTGCCAACCTAACAGTTCGAAAGCATGTAAAAATGCCAGTAGAAAAATAGGAACCACCTTTGGTGGGAAGGTAACAGCGTTCTGTGCGCCTTTGGTGTTTAGTCATGCCGGCCACATGGCCACAGAGATATATTCGAACTGCGCTGGCTCTTTGGCTTTGAAACGGAGATGAGCACCACCCTCTAAAGTCAGGAACGACTAGCACATATGTGCAAGGGGAACCTTTACCTTTATTCTTGATATCCAATTAGAGCTTAGATGGCTTGTGATTTTAATTTTCCTCATACTTTTCTGATGAGTTATCTTTTAATCTACAGAATATAGTTTAGGCTGAATCTACACATGATTTGCTTGTATTACTTCATTTTTAGGCCTTTGAACGCTTGCAGCATCTTGAATTAATAAAACCCGTAGAAGGCCCATCTAATTCTGTACAAAAAGAATATTTGCTAATGAAACTGCTCCTGGACGACAGCCAAGTTATGGAAGCTTTGCAGGTATATCCAAACTGTCCAACGGATGTCAAACAATGGGCTACAACCTCAGTTCATTGATTATATATATTTAATAAGTTTGAGTTGCATTGAAGTTAACCAGTCTTCAAAACCAGTGATTCTTAGGTGAATAAAATTGACATTAAAGTATCTAAAAACTCATGTGTTCTGTTATAGTTCGGTAGGGAAGTAAGGTTTTTTTTTCCAGAGAGTTGAACAAACTCAACATCATTTTGTGAACATAGTAGTAGTTACTCAAGACACAGGCACTACTTTCTTATTTTTAAAATACAATTCCAATAAAAATCTAATTTTGGTATATTGCACATATTTGAATATTGTAGTCCCTGACAAAGTGGCATTGTAAGCAGGAGCAACCTAGATAAGACATTTCTGTTCTCTATAAAATGTGATAATATTGCAGACTTGGGAGCTAGGACCATAAGAAGAAATCTTTTAATAATAGAGACATAATTCCTATCAACTCTTCATTGAATTAATGCATTGTAAAGTTAGATATTAAAGGCAATCTTGTTTGTAAATTACCAGATTATATGGTTATCTACCTAATGAGACTGAAAAGTATAATTTGGTTTTATGGATTATTCACATTAAAAGATCTGTTTTCAGATTTAAAAAGGCTGTTGGTGTGAAATTTTTGTAGGATGGGCAATTAGTTTAATAAATTGTTGCAATAAAACAACATTCAAAATATACTGAGGCACTGCCTGATTCATCTAATAATACATATATGTATTCACATATATGAACTGTGTAGTTCCAATCATTTCCATTGGTTTTTACTGCCATTTGAAGCAAAGCCTCAAAACTGTCCTCATTTTAAAACAAAATAATACAATTAAATCTGAAATGCAAAATGTACAAACAAAAGTTAAACCCTAATTGATAAACACCAATCAATAAATGTAAGCAGACTGGGGCATCCCAGATTTGTTTCTAATATATGTTTTTAAAAACTTGATTTGAATTTAGTAGATCCAATTTTTGTCTTTAGGTTGCAGGTATAAACCTTTAGTGCTTTGAACTAAACTCCTGTTCCTAGTTATTTGTGCCTGACAGTCATCACATGACCCTGCCTGATTTTACAACCCTATTGCCATGGTTGTTAAATGAATCCAATTTCCTGTTTGCTGCAACAGCCATAAATTTAATGACCAGTAGTCATGAATCATCTTTTTTATAATTTATATTTTTTTCTTTAACATCCAAAAGTGCTTAGTGAACAGTGTATTGTCTGGGTCAATATACTTTACTCAAAATTCTAATAACGATAGTACCATTTAAATATATATAATCATTATCTTAATCTTTCAACTTCTAACGTTTGTGAATACATAGTAATTATAATATGTTCTATTATATTTCAGAATACATAATACTATTTTCCCAATTTCTACTTTCTTCTAACACTTAACAAAATAACCACCATGTTAAAAAATATTCTATATCTAACCATCATCTCTTACCCTTTTTAGAATTTCAACTTTTATTAACTTTTTGGTGAGTCATAAGTAATTTTTTTTAGCATTGTCATAACTTTGAACAGTTGCTAAACAAATGGTTGTAAGTAGAGACTGGTAAAGGAAACATAGTCATAGGTAACTAGTTAGGCAGGTTTTGTCTGTTATGGACCCTTTTGTCACATCTGGATTAGGCTTGTTACACAGGTCTGCAACTAAAAAGCTGTTTGATTATTTTCATCTAATTTCTATGTATTTTGGTGTGCTGAAAACATAAAATATTGAAAAAACTCCTAGACGTCATGATTTGCCACAACATGCAAAATTGTCTTCAAATTTATCATTTTTTAAAAATTTTGGTATTTTTTTATATTATGGGTTTTTAATCAAATTTACTATTAATTACTATTAATTCACATGTGCATTTAAGATATAAAATGCCAAAAAAACCTTAAAGGGTTTGTCTGAGTTATGTAAAAAAAATATAGCACTGTAAATCTGAGGGTCAGCAATATATACATAACCTAAGCAAGTTTTAAGTCTGTGCTTCTAATGGTAGAAGGGGTTAATCTTTCCTGAAGAATCCAGTAGGAAGGAGACACAGGGCAGATAGCAGCATCTTCGGTCAGTGCAGGAGGCATGGCAAGCACTATGACGTCTCATGTACAGACACAGAGCTGCTTTCTTGCATGTCACATTTGTGCACGAATCATCAGGTTCTTGGTTCTAGGCTCTTCACACTTTTTCATCACAATTCATGTTAGCTTGTCATTCTTCAGTTATGGCTCCGTGAAAGTATTAATTCGCCAGACAATTTCTGTTTCATCTGTGGTGAATATACAGTGTTGAAGCAACAGCAGAATATTACAGACTTTATGAAAAAAGTATACTTTGCATACTTTGGACTAAATATTGGAGATCAAGATAAAGTTTGGGCGCCTCATAAAGTGTGCAAACGGTGTGTTGAGGACCTCCAAAACTGGTTCAAGGGTAAGAAAAAATCTTATGGGATTCCTATGGTATGGCAAGAGTAAAAGAACCATAGGGATGACTGTTACTTTTGTTCATGCAATGTGAACGGGTTTAATTCCAAATGGAAGCATTCCATTTCATACCCCAATCTTCACTCAGCAATTTGTCCCATCCCCCATGGCACAGATATACCAGTACCCAAGCCCCCTGCTACCTTGGAAGAGATACGTAGTTCTGATGAAGGTGAAATCATACCTGAACCAGATGATGAATCAAGTACTGACTTTGAAGATGATACAAGACCAAAATTGTTTTTTCAGGAGGAGATGAATGATTTTGGTAAGAGACTTGAATCTTCCCAAAGATGCCGCTGAGTTACTCGGATCAAGGCTGAAAAGCAGGAATTTATTGTTGCCAGGAGTGTCGTGGTTCAAACATCGTGAAAAGGAGTTTGTTCCTTACTTCACCCAGGAAGACAAGTTGGTTTGTTGCATCGATGTCGAAGGTCTGATGGGTCAATTTAAAATCCAATATGATTCAGAGCAATGGCGTCTTTTTATAGATTCTTCAAAAAGAAGTCTCAAAGCAGTTTTACTCCACAACGATTTTTACGCTTCCATACCTGTAGGTCATTCCGTACACTTGAAGGAAACCTACAAGAACTTGGAATTGGTTCTTCGTAAACTTAAATATGAAGACCATGGTTGGCAAGTGTGTGGGGACTTGAAGGTCTTGTGCATGCTGCTCGGGCAACAAGCTGGGCATACCAAATACCCTTGTTTTCGTGTCTATGGGACAGTTGAGACCGACAAAATCACTGGACCAAGAAGAGTTGGCAGCCGAGGGTGCTAACAGTCAGTGAAAAAAATGTCCTCCAAGAAACTGGTTTCCCCATAAAGTTCTTTAACTTCAACTCCCATAAAGTTCTTCTACCACCTCTCCACATAAAATTGGGATTGATGAAGCAATTCGTAAAAAGACTTCCAAGAGATGGAGAATGCTTCAAATACTTGGTCACCAAGTTTCCATGCCTGTCGGAGGCAAAATTGAAGGAAGGTGTGTTCGTCAGACCAGACATTAGAAGGCTTATAGTTGAGCAGAGTTTGTCAATACCATGACGGATCCTCAAAAAGAAGGGTGGTTGCATTTAAAGAAGTAGTACAGAAATTTTTAGGCGATAACAAAGATCCTCACTACAAAAAGATCGTCGGAAGAATGCTGAAAGCATTTCAAGCTTTAGGTTGCCTGATGAGTTTGAAAGTGCATTTCCTCCAGTCCCACCTTGACTACTTTCCTGAAAATTTGGGAGCTGTGAGTGAGGAACAAGGTGAACAATTCCACCAAGACATTAAAGAGATAGAAAGGAGATACCAGGGAAAATGGAGCATTACAATGATGGCAGACTACTGTTGGATGCTTCAGAGACATTCCAGATGCTACTCACAAGCGTAAATGCACCAAGAGGAGCCTCACAAGGAAGAAGAATCTAGTTTAGATTCTAGTAGGTGAGCTCATTTCAGTTCAAAAAAGGATTTTCATGAAAATATAGTAATAAAACTTTAATTTTATAAGTCTATTTTCATTTATTTTGAGGTATTGCCTTATTTAACATAGTTGCCTAAATTGTCAGGAAACGTGATGTCCTATGACAAAATGGAGGTCATTTTCGGATTCAGCGCACCAAAAAACATAGATTACGTGGAATAACCAAAACAGCTCCCCCCAAAAAATTTTTTGTAGACCTGTGTTACCTTTAAAATTTTACAGTCTCCTAGGAACTAGCTAAAAGGAAATAGTAGAACTGTTTCTCATTAGCTATTGAATGAAACTAGCATAATATTTTGAGACCAACAGATATATTGGGAAGATATTGGACACTCGCAACAGATGTCGTGAAAAGGAGGAAGGCAATTCTAGCCACCAAATGGATGTGATGAACAGTCACAAATACACCTTTGAACATAAACCAAATGAAGGTTTTTTTAATTGCATCTCTCCCAAAGGTGCTTTTTCAAGAGGCAATTGGGCTTTGTTTTTTCTCTGAAGACATTTTGCTTCTCATCAACAGAGCTGAAGAAGCTTCTTGGATGAAAAGTGGCATATTTTCTTTCTTTTTTAAAAAAAGTTTTTATTGAGTAAACTTTAAAAACGTTGGACATAGTGCAATGTTTCTGGCATAGTCATTTTCATGGAGTTTTTTGATCAACAATAACAGTTTGTATCCATTACATAGGATGTTAAGCCCCTTCACGGCTCTTAACAAACAGCAAGACGAATAAACTTAAAAGGAACTTTCTTTATCAGTTCTCAGCTCAGACTGGCTTCGAGCCCAAAAATAACATAAATACAGTCTCGAACGAGAGAACAGAATGAAAACAAAACAACTCTTGCAAGCAATGCACTTTTCCAAGTGTAGCCTTGAATCAGGGTTACAGGAAACACCAAAGCACTTATCCAAGTGTATCAAGCAATGTTGTACGCATGAAGGAACGTTGACTCCTGCGACTAGGGCGTGGCAGCATCCGTCCTTTTATCTCCAAACCTGCCCCTAACAAGCCCCAGCTGCATAATGAATCTTGTATCCCGAAAAGACTCACAGCAGACATCTGCTGAGTCACAACACATAGGTATGTGTGGTCAAATTATCTACACATTAATCCCTTTCATGATATAGTTACTATCAGTACATATACATATCCAATTCCTACATTTCGTACAATATTAATACCATATTTTCCAATTCTTATCTGTGTTTCTCTGTCCCGACTTTTTTCCCCTCGTTTCTAACCATCAATACCATTTGTCCTAGATTTCGTGGTATCCCATCTCACCCTTGTCTTTGAGTTCTAGAGTCAGCCTGTCCATTTCTGCGCATGTCAGTCTTCTTTATTATTTCTTGTTCTAGGGGATCTCTTGTTTTCCCAGTTTTGTGTGAAGACCAATCTTGCTGCTATTAAGATGTGCAACATTAAATATAATCCACTTTTGCTATATTTTTCTTTTATAATCCCTAACAGAAATAGTTCTGGCCTCAACTCTATCCTTTGATTTAACATCTCTTCCAATCACTTTCTTGTCTGGTGCCAAAAGGCCCTGGCTTCCAAGCACTCCCACCACATATGGTAAAAGGTTCCTAGCACAGCATTGCAATTCCAACATCGTGGCAATAAGTTTTTATTAATTTTGGCTGATCTTGTGGGTGGGATGTGCCACCTATAGAACATCTTGTATAAGTTTTCTTTATACAAGGTGGCTAGGGTTAACTTCCTATTTCTTTCCCATAAGTCTTGCCAATTGTCCAAATCTATATTCTAAAATTCCTACTCCATGCTAGCATAGTTTCCTTTACCTGCTCTTCCACCATTGTGTATTCCATTGTATTGTATTGATATTTTGTAATCATTTTCTTCTCTTCACCTAATAAAATTTTATCTAATTCTGTGGATTCTTTCTTGATGTCCCATTCTTTTTTGTCTTTTACATATTGTGCCTGAACTTGTAGATAAGCCCACCATTCTAGTTCTAATCTTTCCTTGTATAATTCTTTTCTAGATTTTAATTCACCTCTTTCATTTAGTGTATCCTTGTATGTAATTACTTTCCCTAGATTAATAAAATTCTGATGTTTCCAAAGCCGATAACCAATCTGGAATTTCCATGTAATTTTGATTCTTATCCATACATCAAGTAGAGCTTGTCTTATATGATGCCTGTGGAAGTACTGATGAGCCTTGTGTTTTCCATCCCATAGGAAGGCATGCCACCTCATTTGAATACCATGGCTTTCCAGCACTAATAGCCTTCTATTTTTTAGTCCTATCCAATCTCTCACCCATGTTAAAGCTGCTGCTTGGTAGTATCTTCCCCAGTTGGGCAGTCCAAATTCTCCTTTTCTTGAAATCCTGTAAGAGTTTCAGTTTGATTTTAGGTCTCTTTCCTTGCCAGATAAATTTTAGATACCGATTTATTCAAATTTCTGAAATACTGTTTCTTCAATCTTATTGGTATATTTTGGAATAAAAAAGTATTTTGGGTAAGATGTTCATTTTGACTGTGGCTATTCCCCCCATAAGGGAAAGTTGCAAATTTTTTCCATCGTTCCAAATCCACCTTAATTTGGTCAAATAGTTTGTTATAATTATCTACTTTGAGTGTCACACATCTTGCTGTTAATTGTATTCCTAAATATCTCACCAACCAATTCATTTTTGTCTAATTGTCATATTTTTTGCTAACATTTTAGTTTTTTCTTTATTTACCCTCAGACCAGCTGCTTCCCCATATTTTCCCAGTACTTATATTAGCCTCATACCAGATCACAGTGGTTCTTCCATAATAAACACCTGCAAAAGCTTGCAACTTAAATAATTCCTTTTTGATTTCTAGACGATTAATTTGTTCATCTTTCCAAATTATCCTAGATCTCCAATGTTAATACAAATAATAATGGTGATAGTGGGCACCCTTGCCTTATGTCTTTTTGGATTTTAAAGCTCTGTGTTGTTTCCCCATTAATTACCACTCTGGCCAGAAAAGTGGCATGTTTTTAAAGAAAACCCAGAAAGTCCAGTTGCCTCTTGAAAAAGCACCTTTGGGACAACCATGACCTGGATAATTGAGAATCTCCATTCACATACTTTCTACCCTTTTTTTTTTTCCTGAACACATAATCACCACTCTAAAATATTGCATTGTCACTGCCTGGAATTTTGACTTCATTTCTTTCAATGTTGCTTTAAGACCTTTTTTTTTCTTTTTAAGAATTCATAGATCAGGGAATATTGACAGGTATAAAGTGCTAAGGAAAATCAAGATATTTCATTGCTGCCACTTTGCTAGAATCTTGAGGAGAAAAATTCAAAGTTATTTTCCAAATGCATTCATGGAATGAGACTACCAAGATTGTTATAGGATGCTTGTTTTTAAGCAACTTTGCAGTTTCTACCAAGTATAATGTTGCAAGCAAAGCATTCCATTATAAATGAAAATTGATGGTCTGAAAATCTTTGCAATGTATCTCTGGTGAACTTCAAATATACTATAGTCTGCAGCAGGAAGGTCATTCCGTGTGTGTGTTTGTGTGTGTGTGTGTCCATATGCACCGGAGATACCATGTTATATATTTTTTTACCTATCCCTTGCTTATTGCCCCCTTTTGAATTTCCTTTCAATGCTATTTAGTAAATCTATATCACAAGCATAAATGAAATGACTACTGTATATAATGGGTTGTTGATCTTTTTTTGTTGAATTGCTTAACCAAATTAATTTACTATTAACTAACAAGTATCTCCTGAAAATTTTTAAGGCCTAGTGAGATAAAGTAACTATGTCCATAATTCAAGGAAGTAAAAAAAATATATCAGAATTCAATTACACATGAAAGGTTTACCTGATGCTTGTTACGTCCCTGTTTTTCCATGTTTATCATTACAATATTAGCTTGTTGCTTTAACAACAGGCTTATTCAGCCAATAGTTATGCAGCCAATAAAGATCCTGTGGTGGTGCAGTGGTTTGAATGTAGCATTGCAAGCTAACTCCGCTCACAGCGGCAGTTCAATCCTGATGGGGCTCAAGGTTGACTCATCCTTCCATCCTTCCGAGGTTGATGAAATGAGGACCCAGATTGTTGGGGGCAATAGGATAACATTTGTAAACTGCTTAAAGAGGGCTGTAAAGCACTGTGAAGAGGTATATAACTCAAAGTGCTATTGCTATCCTGAATATGTTAATTATCATAATTATAAAAGAATTTAAATCCATAGAATTGTACTTATAAAACTCTTCTTCAAGCAAGAATTGGGGAAATAAGTGTGTATAGTTCACACATGCATTTTGTGATATAAAGTTGAATAGGCAACATCACACTCGTTATATGATTATTTGCTGCTACTTAAGTTACTGCTTTGTGTGCTATTTTCTTGGAAAACCTGTGAAATAAAGTTTCAAACAATCATAGACTTTTGTCAGAATAAGAAAACTAAATTGAGTTATCATTGAAACTTGGTATAGAGTGGGCATTGGCTACTTGCCATCAGATTAATCAGTAAAAATTAAACCATTCTCCTCCTGTAAATGAGATGTTACTTTTCCTCTTACCAAAGAAAGGGAGTGAAAAAGAGTAAGGTGACAAACCTGATCCCATTTGTGGCCGTATCAGGATTTTGTTTGCCCTTTGGGGGCTGGGATAGGTGTGGCCTGGTCATCACAGCCCCAGGACATGGGACAACTCGGTGTATCGTGGGATGGATTTGGCCCACTGGCTGCGTATGACAGATCTGATCTACAGCATGGAGGGTTCCAACCTTTTGTCTGGCCTAGGCTGTATTGAGTGAAGATGAATTGTCTTGAGTCACTTATATAAAATATACAATGCATATAAATCACATATTAATGCTAAGTTTGCAATTTTGTGCGGCCACATTACTTGTTGTCCAGGGCTGCATGCAACCCGTGGGTTGTGGGTTGGATACGTCTGATCTAATGTTTTTCACAGCATGCACAAATAGCCCATGCCCTTTTGAAGATTGCTAAATTGGGGCTCTTAGTTGCCCAGGTTAGCATGTAAAATAGGGAAAAATAATACTTGTAATTGTTCAACAGTATCTATAAGTCCTGGGCTTCCTTGAAGCCCCACATTTGGAAGATAAGTGATAATTTGGACCTCATCCTTAAAACAAGCAGTATATTTATATACCTTTTCATATAAACTAATGTACACTGAGGATCACATGAATTGACCTACATAGTTTGCAATTTTTAGATGTTTATCAGAACTATCAAGATTTTTAAAGTTCAATTATATCAAAAAACAAAAAGAATGGAGAATTTCTTTACATACATTATTTAATTCCTGATTTCCCATAAGATGTAATTCCCTCAGTAGCACTTTCTGTATCTGTTTTGCTCTGGGTGATGTACACTCTACTTCTGCAGGGCAAATGTGATTGTAAAGAGTTGCTGCTAATATTGTCCAAATTAATTCATTTCTACTATAAAGATATTTTCCGTTTTAATTATTCCTAGTAGCCAAAAAAAAAAAAAAAAATTGAAATGCTGCTCTTAAGACTTTCCTTCTGCCAAAGAACATTTCATTTGTGATTGCTGAAATACAATTATAATTCACTGTTTCCAAATTGGCAAAACAAAATCTGAGAAAAATAACCATTCTTATGTGCAATATAAAAGATACTTCATTTTAAAGAACGAATCAGAATAGTGTACAAGTCATAGTAGTCACTTAATTTTTTATTCATTGTTCTGTGGGAATAGGGAAAGAGAAGCATACATTTATACAATATTTCACAATCACTTTTATTCAAGATGGGGTTATTCTTAAATACTTGCCGAAAAATAGCAAGAGCAATTTGACAGTAGTACAACAACCTGTGCCCAGAACACTGACAAGTACCGAGTAAAGCTAAAATAATTGCTTACCAATATTTTGAGAGGTAACATCTTATATGGGCTTGAGTGTGCATTAAAAAAAAAGTACTGCTGGTTGAATATATTGAGGTAAATGGTGTTCCAACAAGGATACTATTTTTATTCCTTGTTCGTAATCCTGTACATAGCTTGCAGAATTTTATACCAAATATTCCTAATAAAAATGCATTAAAAAGTTTAAAAAGAGAATTGGAAAAAGGTCAACCAATCAGTCACCTCACTTTGTTAAACTACGATCAGCAATTTTATTCTGTAGAACAGTAGTATGAACACTATTTATTACTACTACATCTGATTACACCTTAGTTATGCAAGAGCTACTCCACATGGATTTTGCTATCAAAGAAAGTATAAAGTTGTGTATTTTAATCCAGACGCATTTTCAGAATACCACCATGAATGAGAACACTAGGTCAAAGAACTCCAACAATTACGAGGCACAATCTGTTCCAAAAATGCTAAGGTATATTTAGCGACTGTACAAAGAGTAGTCATGCATCATGTGATATAAAGTTCTTTGCATCTAACACAAACTGAAAAGGTATTGCAAAGTTTAGACTTTAAAGTTGTTCACAAAACTGATCAGTTAAATCCTGCGGCAATTATATGGCAACCAACTAAGTAGTCACAGGCAAACCAAAGGACAATGAAAGCTCGAGTCTCAGCCCGGGCTTTCCTTCACAAGTCAAAGATACAAGGTAAATCACCAGAACTGGCCAGATCAATACAAGCTGTATGGTTCAAGTACAAAAAGCAACAACAGCCACAATATCTGCCAGAAAGCAGAGCACTTTTCCTAGCTCAGACATTAATGGGTTAATTCCTAGGATAGATCTTGGCTTAAGCATTTTTGAGAAAGAACCGTCCACCTTTAAATTTTCCAAACAAAGAAGTCACAATTCCGTGTGAGACTATTTTGGTGGATTTTTATTTTTTGGCAGTTTGGTGGATTTTAATAATTTCACAGATTCTACCACAAAAAAAGTTTTCTGATGAGAGGCATCTTGAAAAGCCATGTCTAGTTAGGGGGAAGCAAGGAAGGGAAGTTTTGGGAATTTTTTTTTTTAAAAAAATCTTCTCACGTAGACATGGTTCTGGCTTGATTGTCAGTTTTGATATTTCCCCTATATGATCTGCAATTTCAAATGCATTTGCAAAAAACTTACGTGAAAAGGTCTTATTTGGCTTGAGTCATATTGATGGAAGCCTATTTGATATTTTTTTAAAAACCTCTCTATAAAGCTGTGGTGGGAGATTTGCCACCAAGAATGATGTTTGTAGGCATGTGCTTTTAAAAATGAACACTGATAAAAGTTTACATTTTCCTAGTATGAATATTTTCATTTTGAGGGGAAAAAACTATATGTGCCAATTGTTCCTATTAATTTTAATGCTGTTGCAAATCAACCCCTACAAGTAGAATCAAGCAAATCATCTTTTATTCAAAAATACATCTGAAGAACAAATACTGAGTTTGCTAACAAAAGTAGCAAGTTATGCCCAGCAACATCCATAATCAAATTATGGCATCAAATTTGGTAACTATGAGACCAAAACATGTCTCTATAGAGTATGCCAGTTTGTGGAGGAGAAATCCTCTAATACTTGTCTCTGTTTAGAACCTGATATCGAAAATCTTGCTTATAATTATTTCTTCTACATTTTCGCAGACCGGTACAAACTTAAAAAAAAAAAAATCTCACTGTGATTTCATAAATCTTGAAAATGACATTCACAGTGAACACTTAACTATGACCACCTTTTCCCTTATAAATCTAATGTATTATTTAAATATAAAACTGCCTAGAATCTGATAATACTGGCTACTGTTGGTTCAGTACTTTCGTTTTGAGAATTCCCTTTGGCTTGTATACATACACACTATTCAAATGATCGTAGTGTATTATTACTGCCTTTTAAAAGTACTTTGGCACCTGCCTACTTTCTGCCCCTTTTGCTAGAGTGTTCTTAATGGATGGGCTCCACATCATCAATCCCTATAACTCCTTCAATTCAGTAGTTCAAAGTTTTCTCTCTCTAGACTGCTACATTATCATTTCCATTGAAATAACTGCAAATGTTAGTAAGCTTTTTTTTAAAGAAAGTCTGTATTTTTAATTTTTTTGTGATCACAAGTTAAACCTATGTATCACTGATCAATGTTCCTCTGACAAGCCGGCACAAAAAAAAGAAAAAAGAAATCAAGTGATGTGAAAGGACAAAAAGGCAACAGATATAAAATGTGTGGAGTTCAAGGTCATGAAGCTTCCTGAGGTGATCCTGAAACAACAACACAGTGGAAATAGAGTTATGTCCAAGGCTGGACCCACACACTGGGTGGTTGGAAACATTCCCCCTGCCACCTCTTTCCAACAGCAGCCCCCCACCCCCAAATAGCTGGAGGAGTTTCTGAACCCCTTTTGCACGGGGCAGGGGCTGGGTTGCTGGAGAGGGAAATGGAACGAAGGGTAGCTTCCATCATCTTGTTGCATGTGTCTCTGGATCAACCCACTGTGTCGTGTTTAGTAAAATAGAAAATAACACTAGACAAAATATACATGAAACAGCAAAAAGCTTCTTTGAAAGAATTAATGTTAAGAGCTTTTCAGTGCCATAGCTCAATAAAATAATAATAATAAAAAAATCATGCTTAAATTTTCAAATTCCCATCAGACACAGCAAACCTAAATATTTAGTAAAATAAATGTATACACTATTTCGGGAACTGGAGATAAAGCTTTTAACTAATTGGGGAACTCGAAGTTGAAAAGGCAATACATTTTTTACACATAAGCTAGAACAAGGAAAGACTAACACACCATTTTAGGAATGGCCATGGCCTGTTGGCATGAAGCACAGCTTATAACCTTTAAAAAATACACCATGGATTTTTTTTAATGCATCATTTACAAAATCTGGATCAATTTATTATTTCAGTTTTATTAGTGTTGTCAATTTAGCATAGGTGGAACTGAGGTATACCTTGTTGAGGGAGGTTAAGTAATGCTTGGAAGCCTTTTTGCTAGATCCCACTTTGATTACATAGAACAGCAGCACACTAAACATTCACAAGCTGTGTCATATTGGCATTACAATAGTCATTTATATAAACACAACAGCAAATGCAATAAAAACAAGTTACCCTTTTTCTTAAATCTGAAATGAAATGTCTGATTTAAAAAAAATAGCAGTAGTTCATTTTAAGGAATTAGTCTGACATGTTAAGAAATACAATGTCAGTTTTTAAAATGTCTGACAAGCCGAGATAGGTCCATGTTCTTCAGGTACGTTTAACATTATCTTGCCATTTTCTCCGGCATATGCAGTACGTCTTCTGGATCCAAGTCTGGAGAAGGACGAAGAGGAATCTTCCTACTGACACTTCAGAGACGGACTTACCATTATTTCATGCTGAAAATGACTGACCAGAAATAGGCCAGTTGACTTGGCAGTTCCAGTGCTGAGTCTTATTGGTCAAGAAGAGTGACCGCTGCTACTATCATAGACTAGATTCTTTGGGAGGAAAATCCACATTTGTCACCATGGTGACCACAGTCACAATGTCTTCTGTTGTTATAATGTTTGTCAGTCTTTTCATTTGGATAATCCTTTCCTCTACGCAGCCTGCTGATAATCGAGCTTCTGCATCATGATCCCAACACTCTTCTATTGTTTCACAGAGCATTGCCATTCCCTAAAAATAACAAGATATGGATACGGTTTTGGAAGTCTTATACAACAGGACAGAATATAAAAACACAATCCTGAAGCATCTAAGTTTTAATCCAAATTAAAACAAAAGGAATAAAACATCTGGTGATATTAACACCTTCTATGTGACCTTGGCATTGAGGAACGGCAGCAAATGCCTAAATCTGAACTCTAGAATCAATTTAGAATGAGAAAAGTTTCAAGATCATATATACTTACTGTTTATCTGCCTTAGCTATCAGCCCAAGTATATAACTTAGACTCATGATTGTTACCTTTCTAACACCGGTTCCTGTATATCTGAAAAGCTGCTATGATATTGTTTCAGTTTCTCCTCCTTTTCAAAAGTTGATGCAATTTCAAATTAGGATTTTGAAACAAAGGTTGACCCTCTTCTTCCGTCTGCCAGGAGACTTTTTTTAATCTAGTTACATTTTTTTTTAAAAATTCCTTCCAATCTTGCAGACTGGCTAGAATGGTGT
Source organism: Thamnophis sirtalis (assembly GCF_051295495.1). Lineage (NCBI taxonomy): Eukaryota > Metazoa > Chordata > Lepidosauria > Squamata > Natricidae > Thamnophis > Thamnophis sirtalis. The sequence continues at coordinate 36,615,640 of NW_028261381.1, forward strand.
AGGATTTAAATGGGGTCAGATGGGGGAGGGGAGGAGAAGACAGATTGTCTATGCAAATACAGTTGAAACATGAGACAGATTAAAAGAACTTTATCAGCTAGCAACTGTGAGATGACAGAAAACCATCCTGTTGTTGAGAGCCTCTCAGATTGCCTGAAACCTTTTGATATATGTCATTTTAGCAATCTCTCTCAATTGTGTTTATAGAGTTTTCCTAAAAAGGTCACTGAAGCCTGCCATGGGATGTCCTGGGAGGCTGAAATGCTCTGATATTAATTTCTCCTTGTTTTGAGTACAAATGAGGAAAAAACACTTTTGCAGACAATTTCCATGCCATTCAAATAATAGCCTGTAACCATGGCAAATATATCAGCTATCCTATTTTTATAGGTGAAAGACAAATAAGAAATAAGTATTGAGTCCTGTTAAATCTCAGAAAGGGTGGAAATTTAATCTGCATTAAATGCTTTCTTACCTTTTTTTTTTTTGGACAATCCAATGTTTACCACCTCAAACAGAAGCAGTGCAAAACTAAAGTGAAACAGTAATAAAACACCTCAAGGATCTTATCTTAGTCTATCCTGAACGATTGAATTTCTACCCAATGTAAAAAAGACTAGAAAAATGATTTGGTTGCAAAAATATAATTTTGGAACCACACTACATATGAAAAAATTCTGTTTTCAACTGTCTTGTAATATTTAGGGCATATCAATTATATTATGTTATGCAGATATCTGAAGTGAAACTGGAGGAATGAAAGTTAAACTGGGGGAATGAAAGTTAAACTGGAGGAATGAAAGTTAAAGGAGCCAAGGTGGCGCAGCGGTTAGAGTGCAGTACTGCAGGCTACTTCAGCTGACTGCTAGCTGCAGTTCAAATCTTACTGGCTCAGGGTTGACTCAGCCTTTCATCCTTCCAAGGTGGGTAAAATGAGGAGCCAGATTGTTGGAGGCAATATGCTAACTCTGTAAACCGCTTAGAGAGCGCTGTAAAAGCACTATGAAGCTGTATATAAGTCTAAGTGCTATTGCTATATTGCTTTTGCTAAATTAGGATCTCTTTCCTAGGTGTAGACTAGAGAATGTGAATCAAAATTTTCTTCAGAACAATTTTGATTTCTATTTATAAAATCTATGTTCAAACTTAACACTGAAGTACATAGAAATGTGTCGTGCTAGAACATATTAACCTATATGTTAACACAGTGTATTAAACTGGATTGATATTAATATAAAACAGCTCCTCTCACATTTGGTGATTGCAAATATTATTAACTTTTTGCTAAATAGTAAAATAAAAATCTAAATGAGAATATTATTTCCAATATTTGGAACTTCGTTTAGACCTTTTTTGTACTTTGATCTCTGCAATTCCAACTGCTCTTAAGAGAATTCAGCTGTTGAGTTTTCCTCTTTTGTAGAACAGCTTTTAATGAAGGTGCACTGAAAGGAAGATCTTCCCATAATTCAAAAGGTTACCTTAAAGCATGGGTATCAAACTTGCGGTATCATGTTGCCGTATCGTGATGTTTTTTCCCTTTGCGGAGCTAGGGTGGGCATGGCCTGCATGTGATGCATCTGGCCCACAGCCGCCAGTTTAAGACCCCTGCCTTAAGATAACAGAATCACCATTCTAGAAAATTCCATAGCTTTGCTTCTTCGAGGTCTTGTTTCAAAGAATACAAGAAGAATATCTTTTGGGATCAGAAGTATTCTTGGACCCAAAAGACTGAATCACCTCCCATTCTGCCAAAGTACCTTTCACTGATAGCAAAGCTACAGGAATTAATGGGGAGAGGTAGCACAAACCACTGGGAGAAATAGGGGAGGGGTATACCTAAAAGGCCCCTCTTCATACTTCTTGTAGAGTTTGGCATATCATAGAAGGAAGCAGCTTTCCCCAATTCCAATTCTTCCTACCCATGCAAGACTGAAGCACAGATAGACTTGCTGGATTATATGAATATTTTAAAAAACATAATATTTTTAACGGCATGATATTGAAGTTCAATTTCTCAATTGGATTTTAAATGTATTTTTATAGGTTAAAATTTTTTATTTTCTGAAGAAAAGTTTCAGTACAGATAGGTCTCGACTTACAACCACAATTCAGCCCAAATCTTTTGTTGCTAACTGAAATATTTGCTAAGTGAATTTTGCCTTATTTTACCACCTTTTGTGCCACAGTTGTTAAATGAATCACTGCAGTTGTTAAGTTAATAACATGGCTGTTAAGTGAATCTGGCTTTCCCATTGACTTTGGTTATAAGAAGGTCACAAAAGGTGATCACGGGACATTGCAACCGTCATAAATATGAGTCAGCTGCCATCTGAATTTTCATCACGTGACTATGAGACTACTGCAGCGATTATAAGTGTGAACAACGGTCAGAAGTCACATTTTTCAATGCCATTGTAACTTTGAACGGTCACTAAAGAACTGTTTGAAGTCAAGGACTACCTGAACTGGCAACATTATTTGTTACTTACAGCATGTTTCTGCCAACACTCTCTCAGAACAGGCCTCTTCTTTTTATGTACCACAACCTCCTGCATATCTTCCAGAGAAGGATGCTGACCCACTTCTTCCTCAAAAGGTAACATATACTCATCCACGGGTCCTGCATTGTAGGAAAATGATGATGATGATGATGATGATAATAATAATACATTACATAAATTCTGTTAACCACTAGTTTTATGCTGATCAGGTTAAGAGACTAGAATGAAATCTGGTAGCTGGTTTATGACTGTCCAAATTCATTATATTGCTCAAGGGTCAGATAATGGGACACATCCAGTATATTTTATTTTTTCCCCTGTAAGTCAGATCTAGGCTTCTAAAGCATAGTTTCCAAGTCCCAAATCAATCTTCAATGGTTGTACAATAACAGATCTACATACAATTGTTTTTGAAAGTATGATGAACTCTGATAAAAGTAGCACAAATATTCAGCACAGTGAGTTATTCAAAGTATTAGAAGAATGAACTCAATTGTAATTATAATTCTTGAAATAGCCATCTGTGAACTCATTTTTCACATCTGTGAATTTTTCCAAAAAAATTCAAAACTAAATATTTGACACTTGTCTCATATATATCATCTGGCTATTAGGTCTGGCTCCTGAACCGTTAAAGTTCCTAGGACTACTACATGAGATCTAAAGGAACTGATAAGGCCACCCAACGGTAAGAACAATGAGGAGACTGGTTGGATGAATTAACAGATTACTTGTGTAGCTGCAATTACAGTAAAATAAGGAATCATGTTTTCTGTGATTCACGTAAATTCCCAGGAAGCTTTTTACTTAAAGGATATTGTGATCATTGCAAGTGATCAGGGACAACTCATCTTCCAAAAGTTGCATTTCTCTGGGTATAAAATACTATCTATGAAGTTGAATGAACATGTGAGGCTGTGCATATATAATTACCCAGCATAGTTCTGGTAAGGGATATTATGGAGGAAGTCTGCAGTGAGGACACACTGTATGGAGAGCTAGCAAAGCAGCATGCAGTGAACTAATTTCCTTCTTAGATTTTTTTATTGTTTCTTTTGGTATTGTTTCTCTCTATGTGTCTATTGGTGCAGCTGAGCTAAGATGCTAACAGTTTCCCAGTTGAAACTGTGGTTGAGTATGTCTCTATGTTGTGAAATTAAAGAGATTTCATTGAGCCTTCTGACTGCTAGTTCGTGTTCTTGGATGTGATCAACTACTCTTCTACCTATCTGTCCTACATAGTGGCCCCTAAAGGTCTTATACTCTCAGTGTCAACTACTTACCATCTGATGCTGTACATCGTGATGCCAATTCCCACAGTACTAATCCCATTGCATACATGTCTATTCTCAAAAATGCATCTCGCTGGAAGTTTATAGCACCTTCTAATACTTCAGGAGCCATGTATCTTCGGGTACCAACCTTGAAAATAAGAATAATCATTAGGCTTACAAACATGCAAATTCAAACTAATTAGATCTCACCATACATTCTAGAGAAATAATAAGTAACAATGTCAAAATCACTTGGTACTTAGAATTTGGAGTCCTATAAGTTGTTTTGGAATAGCTTGCTAACAAAACAAAAAATACACTGAACAATATTTCTTAAAGAAGTAGGTAGCCTTTGAAACATTACCTATTAAAAAAAGCATTAAAAATCTCTTGATACAAATAGTTTCAATAGCTTTCATTATTTTGAAATGGCCAAGGAACTAAAGAGAGTGAGAATTATTAGCAACATCTCAAATTTAACATGGAGATGTGCTTTCAATGATCAAAGTTTGCATTCACAGCCTACAGGAGTCACATTGCAAAGTAAATACAAAGCACAAACTCTAAGACATGACAGTTTCATACTCAGTAATAATTTGTCGTCTTGTCCTACTCTTTTGTAATGTAAAATGTTTATAACACCATGTTATAAACTGTACCTATGAGATTATGATCTGCTACTAGCCATCTTAATATTTATTTTCATTTAAACTTACTTGACCATGGGTATCACCAGCTGACTTCCCAGCCTCAAATTTTAAAGCAAGTCCAAAATCAGCGATACATGCCGTAAGATTATTTTTCAATAACACATTTTTGCTCTTGATGTCCCTTGAAAAAAAATGAAGTACAAAATTGAAAACTGCCATATTTAAAAGTGATCAGAATAATAATTGAACATGTTAACTGACAGTATAATTTATTCTTTGATTATAGCTGCAGAGATGAAGAAATTTTGGCTTGGTAACTGGGCATAAAGTACAATTTACAATTAAAACAATGACCATTACCATTCACACAGATATACCACTCGACCAGAGCGCTTAGGCAATGGAGGAAAAGATGCAAAAGACTAACTAAAAAGACTTACCTAATTAGATATGTAATTTGAACCTCTAATGCTGCCTCTTATAAAATAACAATAGGATGCAAAATACCCTTCTCTACAATGCTATGTGGAGAAGGAAATATGAGTAGAAAAGTGATTTCTCTATTGTTATTTTGAGGTTGCTGCTGCATTTAGGCAGAACCATGATTACTCTCTTCCTGACATGAATAAAGTAACAGATAATTTTTGCAGGACAAACAGAGTGGTGGAACCCCTTGCAAAACCCAAACTTTCAAAGGAAATGGTCTATGTCCTCTCCACAGACTGGCAAAAAAAAAAGGGGGGGGGTATTTTCTTTTCCAAAGCCACACATGTACAGGAAAGCAAAGGACCCGGACTGCAATATATGTCTCATAGATAAAACAAGTGGTATATTGAAGTTTTATATATAAATATAAACCAATAAGTAAATCATGTACTTGTGTTGTACATGCTACTGCAGTATTACAACACTTTCTTTAATCAAGGTGGAGGGGGGGGGGCAAAAACTAAGAAGTATAGAGATGTATTTCAAATAGAAAGTCAGTTATCGGTTTTGCTTCACACACTACAAGAATTGAGAAGAGGCCAGAAAATTGTGAAAAGATTGTACAATAAAGAATAAGTGCTATAACCCTTCATTGTCCCAACTACCTATGTGAATGACATCTGAATAGGAGTCAGTCAAAGTCTGTATTGTTTTCTAATGTGCTACTACATTGTTTCTATAATCAAAACTGTGGTACATATTGATTTTACATTCTGATCACTGATTATTGTGAGGTGGCGCAGTGGTTAAATGCAGCACTGCAGGCTACTTCAGCTGACTGCAGTTCTGCAGTTCGGTTGTTCAAATCTCACCGGCTCAGAGTTGACTCAGCCTTCCATCCTTCCGAGGTGGGTAAAATGAGGACCCGGATTGTTGTTGGGGGCAATATGCTGACTCTGTAAACCGCTTAGAGAGGGCTGAAAGCCCTATGAAGCGGTATATAAGTCTAACTGCTATTGCTATTCTTACTTCTACAAACTGGATTGCATCCACGCTTCAATATAGCAGAGCTCTGGTTTTGACAAGACTGTTCCCAACTCTTCTACCTTGGAAGTACCTAAAAGGCTGCCCTGAAGGACTGGAAAAGAGTCCACACGAACATGGGATGACTACTGTACCTGGGAAAGCAATTAAAAACCAGAGCTACAGCCCTTTTCCCTTAGATTCTAGCTTTCTCTATTCCTTGTCATACAATTGGACTGAGATACATTATAATGTGGCTCATCAAGGAAGAATCCAACACTTTTTAAACCTCTTACAATTAACTATTGTAAAGATCAGATGATAGATAGATAGATAGATAGATAGATAGATAGATAGATAGATAGATAGATAGATAGATAGATAGATAGATAGATAGATAGGAGGGGGTGAGGGTTTTGGGGGGGATACCTGTGGGATATAGCTGGTTTATGCCCTTCTTTTAGACCAGGGATATCTTCATGAAGGTAAGCCAAACCTCTTGCCATAGTTTCAGCTATATGACAGAGTTCATTCCATGAAACTATATTAGCCTTCAGGAAGTCAGTAAGTGAACCCTAAAAAATAATAATTTTTATTTATAAATATTATTTTTCACTTTGCATCACATCAATAAAGTTACATGACGTATTTAACTAAAATTTTAGAACTAGGAATATCCCATTTGCTATTCTAGAACCTGGGATATCTAAATTTTATTGAAATGTTCCTGTGATCTGAGCTTGGAGGGGAAGAATGACAATACAAGGATAGGTTTCACACACTGATACTAACTTAAAAAAGAATTCAAAGTAATATTATCATTACCATTATAGAAATAATTCAGTGGGCATCGTTTTAAACATGTGGGAGGACAATGTTTAAGGAGTTTGGAACTACAGGAGGTTACCTAGTATTATGCCATCATAACAGACAATGGCAATTTTTTCTGTCTCTTGATTTTCCTCCCTCCCCACCTCAAAAAGTTTTACAGGTGGACATGGAAGACCACCTCTGGAAAGCAAATTACTCCCATCCATACTATGAAAAATGGTCTGAAATCACTGCCTTTATGTTGAATTCTTCCCCTTTAGAATTTAACATTGATCTTAAAAATAAATCTAGTAAAAATCTGCCTCAAAATCTGCTTCCCTTGGAAAATATTCTATTTGTACACAATGAAAAGTTCTAATAGTTATCACATGAACTATCACAACAAAGTCATCACCTTTTCATGAAACGCTGTTATTAGCCACAAGTCAACATCAATACTAGTGCCTCGTTTCTCAGCACCAATGAACTGCAGTATATTTTCATGCTTCATTCCTGGCAAGCTGTATATTTCATATTCATTTTGCCATGATTCTTTATCCTGAACAAAAAGAATCATATTAATATATTTAAAAAATATTAAATGTCTTGTTTACATATTCAAAATCATGTCAAATAATCAAAATCATATCTGATTTGCTATGAAATGTGCCCAAATGCATGGGATGATTGCGCCCCCCCCCCCCCCCCGCAAAAGGAGAATACACACGTCTTGGTTTTAGTTTGGTTTGGCAAATTCACATTAACAGAGAACTCTTGCTTCTAGCAATTTCTGCACAAATCTTTAGAAATCTTGTCAAATGGATTATTAAATTGAGGCCAGACAAGTTTAGATAATTCTCTTAGATCAACAGCTAATAATATTTGGCAAGCAAGTTCTCTGGAATAAAGATAAGGATTTTTCTTGATTTGCTTCATCAAATAAATATAGACAACAAAGTGAGGTTAACAATTCAATTAAGTTCATCTGACAGTAAGACAGAATTAAATCAGAAATTTTCTTTTTCTTTATCTCATTATTTCTCCCAAGATTCTAGAATATTTTTCATGATTCTGGTAAATAGCTGGCACATAATTCATAAACAGAAATAGCAATGTTTAAATAAAGATTATAATTATGTATTTCTTATTATAGGTTTTTTTATTATGGACCTCTCTGTTCCACAGGGGGAGAAAGAAAGGGAGGAAAACTCAATCATAGGTCAGGCACAGGACAATGTAATGGCTGTAATGGCAATCACAAAACTCAGGGATGTTGCAAGAATTGTAAATGGGCCACAAAGTTATTTTTTCAGCACCATCATAACTTCAAACAATTGCTAAATAGAATAGTTGGTGAGGACTACCTTTATTGGTGTGAGACTGTAAACAAATGATCTGATTTGAACTTATTTTGATAAAAAGAACCCCCTGGTTTTTATTAGTATTTAAATCCAAAATGGATTTACAAATGGAATTATTTCTTCACCCATCAGGATGGATGACTCTGGATCATTAAAGATATTCTTTATTTCGTTTCAGATTTTACTTGGTCTCAAAATCACTGGAATGTTTTATTAAGCAATCCTATGACATTTAGACATTTTGAGTCATCATCTGATTTCCTTGTTATAACAATATTTTTAAAAACATTTGGAACATTTGATAGTACAATATTTGATTGTTCGTATACCTGCACTGGGAATATTTTCACAGCAACGTATTCATTTAACAACTGAGCTTTCCAGACACAGCCAAATCTTCCTCTAGCTTTGATCTCTAGTAACTGCAATGGCTTTAGGCCCATCAATGGTGATGGAGGTGGTGGTCCAGGGTCCTAAAAACAGTAACAGTCAACAAAAGTTCATTTGTTTAGTATAATCTCATTCACCAAGTCAAAGACAACAGTTTAGGAAGCAAATTATATCAACAAAACAGAATGCAAAAAAAAATGTTAATGTCTTGCAATTTTTAAAATTAATTTTCAATTTTTTCTCAGCAAAAATGAAATGAATAAATCTAACACTTAAATTGTACGGTCCCAAACAAAGGCATGCATACAAAATATGGAAGGAATTAAATGACTTGAAACTAACTCAATATCTTAAATCTCTACATATGGCCAATAGAATACAGTTTTTGCAACATATATGTACTAAACTTTTATGAAAAACACTTTACCTAAATGAAGAAACTGCAAAAAAAAGTTATTAAATACTCTATTTTTAATAGAATTATAATTCTTGCATAGGAAATCTATAAGCTTCATGCAGCCTGTGGTATAGGCGCACATACAGAATTCCTGAGGATCCATTCCTACTTTACCAACCCAGCTATTGACCCAATATCATATGAAAGATGGGGAAATCAGTTTTTCTAGTTAGGAACTACTTAACTTTATTAGCATTTATTTATTGTAAGCATTACAAGAAAGGTTTAAAGTAATCTATTATGGCAATGCTGATTGGGATTTGAAAGGTACTTATGTGTGATTATATTTCCTGGTCCTCATTACTTCATCTACTTGGATGAATATTAAAGCATCTATAGAATGTGAACAAGAGTGAAGTGAACTATGATGAACTGGCTTCAGTTATAAGTTACAAGTATCAGGGTATGATATAAACTTAGGATAAACTAATTTAGTATAATTACAGAATGATATGCTTCCCTTTGTAACAAATAAATTATTCTAAAGATACATATTTCTATATTTCTTGCTTGAAAATAGGATGAGAAATCTTTCTTACCCAGAAATTTTATACATATGCTTTGGTGTAACAATGGGTGGATTGGGTAGCACAGATCAAAAGAAGTGATAAATAGCTTTATAATCACATGATAATAAACTTTACAACAAAGGAATCAGTTTTTAATCTATGTGGATCCTTCATGCAACATAATTAAAATATTATGAGGATTAATTTTTATTATACACAGGAAAGGGACAAAAAGTGTATATTTTCATTAGTCTTCAATCACAAGGGAGGGATAAAATTACATTTTGCTTCTCACACTCACTGAAGAGTGCCACTTTTCTTCCCCTGCCCCTCCCGCTTTTATATAAGCTATCTAATCAGGCTGAAATGTTGCCTCCTTTTGTCTTTTTTCCCCTAAGCACATTACTATATTACTTATACAAGTAGCCCTTGATTAACAATGGTAAACAATGGAGCTTGAATTTCCATTGTTAAGTGAGGATCCTAGGTTGTTTAGAAAGTCTCATGCAGCTAGCTAGCAAGCAGGCTGGCAGGAATGGCAGAGCAGGGCTGGCTCCTGCCAGGTTTATGGGTGGCTTGTGTGGCACTCAGTGGCTACTGCCAGGTAACTTAGTGGAGCAACATACAGCCTTCTGTTCCAGTTTCAATGGTGTCTCAGTCATTAAATGAGGTGGTTGCTATATGAAACATCAAATTTTAACTTCAATTTTCCTTTGCTTTACATATTTGCAAAGGTTAAAAATGTGAGGATTGCCTGCAGTTACTTTTTCATGACATTGTAACCTAAAATAATCATTAAATGAGGCAGGAGCCTTAATCCTGCCTATGCCGATTTAGTCCCACCATTCCAAATAGTAATGTAAAATGGTAGTAGAAAAAAATGTATTTAACAAAGCAACAAAACAAAAAGTACCGTGTTTCCCCAAAAATAAGACAGGGTTTTATTTTCTTTTGACCTCCGAAATAAGCGCTTGGCCTTATTTTCAGAAAGATCTTATTATTTTTGAGGTGCAGGAGGCAGCGAGCGTGGTCACCTCATGGCTGCTGCTGTATTGCAATATTTTCGGGGAAGTGCTTATTTTAGTGCATGCGCTCAAAAGCCCAATCTGGGCTTATTATCCGGGGAGATCTTATTTTCAGGGAAACAGGGTATTAAATGAATACTGCTCCGGATACAACAGGCTGCCTGATGAATTCCACATATGCAGTGGGTCTTCAAGATCTGGTTCCTAAAAGGAAATCTATCATGTCTATCACTTCCGATTTTAAGGAAACACTCAAAAACAGAGTAATACAGCATGCAGATTTGCTATTTAATATCCCAGAATATTTTCAGGTCCTTAATTGTGCATGAAGTAACTCTCTGAACCTTACAAATGTATTATATTTTGAGACAGAGAGAACTGATTTTGAAACAACAAAAAATAATTGGATGTAAAAACCTTTATCATTCAAATTTCCAAAGCAAAATGCAAAATATTTTCTCTTGCATATGCAGATTCTTCATCTTAACAGACATCCCATAACTGTTATGAAGAGATTTTTATGCCAATTTGTTTATATGAGTTCCAGTATCACATGAATATACTAGGCACTGTATTAGATTTTTCTACTCAAGCTAATGGAGTATCACAAAGTTTGCTATAATAGGCCATCAAATTGTTTTTTGATGCTGACATGTTATACTGAAAATCCAATAAATAAAGAATCAAATACTTTGGATGCAAATAAACATATTTTTCAAATGTTATTCCTATAGGCAATTTGTAACTCCACAAATGTATGACTATAAATAAATCGGTGCATCTTACCTCTATCATTATATGAAAGGCATGCTTGTAAAAAAACACACACAGGCAAAAGGGAATTATTTCATATAGTACAAAGCAGATATAAGTGCATCTTAGGAAAAGTGAAAGTCATAATTAAGTAAGTTATAAAATTCAGCCTGCATTAGATTCTCAAATGTGTAGTTCATTGACCTTTTTTGACAATAAAAGATAGCAATAGTGTTTATTATATCTGTAACTGACTTATTTGAACATTAAACGTTTTGTAACCAAATGCTTAAAACAGTACGGAAGCTTTCAAAAACTGATTTCCATAAGTATAAGTAGTTAGAAGGAGCAGAGAAATGTAGTAATTTAGTTATTAAGATATTGGTTATTTTTTAAACAAAGTAACTGTGCATAAAATATAAGTTGGTACATTACACAAGAGGGCAGTGTTGCATCATCTAACCTACAAACTACAAAGCATAACAGTGAAACAAAACATGTTACTCTCATCCTAATCTTACTTTGTTAATATTTTGGTAGCAAATTAATTCTAGAAATATCACCCTTCCTTCCTTTTGATCAGCTACTTTCATTTGGAAATATCAGTATATAAATTAACATTTAATTAACTTTTATTCTAACACTAAAAAACCTCAATTTTTTTTAAAAAAAGCAGAGGCAAGCCTTATTAGAATATGCAAAATTATTTACTGATAAATTGAGAGAAATGATTTATAAACTAATATAAAATTCACTAAAAACCAATAGCAAAAAGACAAGGAGGCAGGATTGGGAGAAGAAATGTGTTTCATCAACATTCATACCACCCTGTGATTCTACCCTCACAGCCTCTCTACTACCTAAGTTCTAAGTGTACTTCTTTCCCAGATGAAAACTATTCAGGCAAATAATTACACTGCTGTCACCGCCTTTTCTAGAACAGAGTCCTGGCTAAACAGAAAATCTCCCTTCCCTTCCTCTTAAAAAATGCCTCTAGATTTTCCTTTTAAATCAACAAGGTAGTCATCAAGAAAGAAGGATTTTTATTTTAATAAAAACAGTAGGTACTTTCAAAGAACAGTTGGATACAGCACCTTGCATAAGGCAGAGATCTGTGTTTCAAATCCAGTGTTTACTGATTCGCAAACACTCAAAGCAAACAAAAATATAGACAACTGGAAAAAAATGCAAAAATACTTCCTAATGATGTGTGCCTCACTGAGCAGAAATTAAGATAAGGGGATGGGGTGGGAAAAATCATTGCTTATATGATAAATATTCCATGTCAGCCTTACTACTGTAGTTTGTATTCTTCCAAGACGCTAATAAATAGCAAAGAAACTCCTGATATTCTCTTCTCTTGAATCTCCTCCTCCCAAATAAAAAACATTTTAAAGGTCCAACCAGATAGCCAACGGGTAACTCAAAATGAGGAGTTTCCTTAATCCATTATATTAACACTAACTGTGCAAAATCAGAAATCTTCAGCTTTATAAAGGTAGTCTGATGAGGAAAAATATACAACATGAGAGAAAGAAATCCTCCTTTACTTCACATGTACAAACATCTGGATTAAAATACGTCAATTTTTTTCTAATGATTCATATTGGTAATGGGATTACATAAATAACTGAAACAATATTGACCATATAATAAACTGTCCTGACAGCAAAGCCTATGCAAATTCTTCAGAAATAGAAGCTGGCAACGTACTGCACTGCATTCAAAGGACTTTGAATCATATGTGACCACAGCTTTTGTCCGGTTTCGTGACCCGTCGAAAGGGCGAACGACAAAATCGCGCCCGACTAAACCGCGGCAACAACAGCCAGCGCGGAGAAAGAAGGGCGCTTTAAATAGCGCGTTGAAAGAAGAGCCGATTCAACTTAAGGTAAGGGTTAGGTTTAGGTTTAGGGTTAGGTTTAGGATTAGGTTTAGGGTTAGGTTTAGGGGTTAAGTTTAGGTTTAGGGTTTACAGCGTGCTTCTGTCTCCGCGCTGTTGTCGCCCTGTTGATGATGTCAGCGACGCGGTTTAGTTGGGCGTGGTTTTGTCGTTCGCCCTTTTGTCGGTGAACCGTCCAGTTTGCATGGCTGCTTTGAAAGCTACTCCCAACCAAGCTTTATTCATATATGCTTGCCAGTTTGCGAAGTAAAATAGTTACACCAGGCTATATTGGGCAGGAGCAGTTTCTGGTGAACTGGTTTTAATAATTTGAAGAGGAATTTTGATCCCCTTTCAAAGGAGTTTCATAGCCTGATTGTACAGTAAAACAAAAGATAGTGCTTAGCAGCCCAGCATGTTAGATCTCTTTCAAAGTGAAAATAAATTATTTCCAGTGCTTATCAACTTCTTGATGTCAGGAACATAAATTACAAAAATTCAGTGGAGTAAATGATTTGCATTTGTATGAATATGGCTAATAAAATATGGCATTCCAAATATAAGTGTAATATTAAATAGAAGCTGAATAACTGTGCCAACTGCTCCAAATACAAAAGGATGATAAAGAAGTATTGAATTCATCAAATCTGGCAATAAAAAAATTGTTAATAACTGTAATAATTAGACTTTTAATTTGGAAGACACTGTTTTTCAATGAATATCTTGCAAACTTCAGTGTAATGGTACCTTTTTCTGAGGAGCCAACCAGATATTGCTATGCAATCCATTGGTTTTAAAGTCTATATATTCTTTCTAAATATTAGTAATATATTAACCAATGCTAATTGTTTGTGAAATACAATGATCACAACCAAATTAATTCAAATAAACCAAATAAATATGTTGAATTAAGATTGACAATAAATTTGTAATAAAACTACCATATTTTTTGGAGTATAAGATGCACCAGAGTATAAGACGCACCAAGGTTTTGAAGAGGCAATTTTTTAAAAAAAGTAGGTAGGTAGAGGGATAGACAGGGAGAGAAAGAGAGAGAAATACAGTAGGTATGTAGAGAGAAAGTAGTTAGGTAGGTGGCCCAGCAGGAGCCATTGGAGCTGCAAACAGACTCTGCCAGCGAGGGGCCTTATGAGTCGGCTCTATAAGAGGTGGAGGACCCTGGACAGGGTTCCGACTCCGAGCAGGGCACAGAGAGGCTGGTTGACCACCAGGAATCTCCTGAGGCATGGAGCAGTGGTGAGAGCCGAAGAGAGTGTGCTCCTGATGTCATGCCTTGGAGTAGTGATGAGGAGACAAGGGAGGTGGTCCTGGATGCCCGGCAACACTGGACAGATCGACGTAGAGCAGCTACACAGTTACAAAAGATAATTGGACCCAGGTGATTGTAATTAGGCTCCTCTCAAGATTGTATTTAAAGAGAGACTGGGAGGAGCCTGGTTTTGCAGGATTCAACGTCATTCCTAACGCTGGAGAAGCTGTTATCTGTCGAAGTCTGAGTTGCTGCCAAGGTTCTTATCTGTTTGTTAGGCTTGGCTTTCAGCCACCGAAGTTTTGGTTTCTTGCTAATAAAATGCTGTGAAATTCCAGTTAAGCTTGTGTCAGCATTCGTTACTGGACGAAGAAGGGGGTCAGAACAGGTAGGTAGGTAGATAAAGGTAGAGAGAGAGACAGACACAGACAGAGAAGGTAGGTAGAGAGAGAGAGAGAGAGAGAGAAATAGAAAGAGATAGAGAGAAATACAGTAGATAGGTAGGGAGAGAGTGAGTAGTTAGGTAGATAAAGGGAGAGAGAGAGAGAAATAGAGAGAAATACAATAGGTAGGTAGGGAGAGAGAGAGTGTGTGTAGATGGATAGGTAGAGGGTTAGAGAGAGAGAGAGAGAGAGAGAGAGAGAAAGAGAGAGAGAGAGAGAGAGAAATACAGTAGATAGTAGGGAGAAAGAGAGAGTAGTTAGGTAGGGAGGTAGATAAAGAGAGAGAGGGAGAGAGAGAGAGAGAGAGAGAGAGAGAGAGAGACAGACAGACAGACAGACAGTAAGTAGGTTAGGGAGAGAGTGTGTGTAGTTAGGTAGGTAGGTAGGTAGGTAGGTAAAGGGATAGAGTGAGAGTGAGGGAGGGGGAGAGGGGGAGAGAGAGAGACAGAGAGATAGAGAGACAGAGAAGGTAGTATTTCTGCTGGCCCAGCACTTGATCAATGTAATTTTCATCTATCTGTTAAAGAGCTTTCCAAAAGGAAGTTTTTACACTCTGCAAACCTCCCAAAAACGGCCCGTTTTTCACAAAAATGGGCCCTTTTCTTCAAAAAAAGGCATAAATATTCTTTGGGGGGGGGGCTTGCAGAGTGCTCCTGGGGGGGTGGACCAAAAACGAGCAAAAAACAGCCCATTTTTCATGAAAACGGGCCCGTTTTTTGGCAAAACAATTGCATGCATAGCTTATAGAGTGCTGCTGGGGGCTGGGGCAAAAATGGCCAATTTCTTGCTTATTTCTGCCCTCCCCAGCTCCCAAGAGTTCTCTGAAAGCCTCCATAAGGGTATGTGCAGCCATTTTGTTGAAGGGGCGGGGCTTCGGGAGACAAAAATGCTGTATTTGATGTATAAGACGCACCCAGATTTTCAGCCTCTTTTTTGAGGAAAAAAGGTGTGTTTTATAATCCGAAAAATATGGCATATAGTCTATAAAAATAATTCCTAAAGCAACACTTCTACCATGAAAACGTTTTTCTTATGTGGAGTTCTTTGCATAAAAGAATTCACAGCACTGGCAATAATGTATTTGTGGTAAGCTGCTTGCAGGAGAGATGGCAATTCATTTAATAAGCTTGAGAGCAGGATGATGAGAGAAGAGTTAATGCCATAATTTGGGAAAATGAGAAACTGGAATATCTGACAGCATAATATGAGAAAATTGTAAGAAGGTTTCACAGAAATAGTATTTCTAACAAATTCATATTGCAACATACTTTAACAATAAATGAAAATTGTGTTTTTAAATTAATAAGACAAAAATGGCAACTTAAAATATTGTTGGGCAAGTGGAAGGAATTGGGATTTTAGAAGGAGATTTAAATAAACTGAAAATGTCTTACTCCTCAGCTGAATTTCAGATAGGACTGATTGCAAATAGAACGTGTAGAATAAAATTATAAAATTTATCATTTTAGTAGATAAAACCATGGCTGGATCAGAATATGGAGCACGTCTAAGGTGTTTTTCCTTTTTCATATAGCAAATGAGTTGTTTGGTACACAGTATTATTCTCTTTCTTTGATCAAAGCAATGCAACTCACAACTTCTCTGCTACAGAAATAATAGGAAGGGTGTCCTTTCCAAATCATTGCAACAGAAATACCTTGTGACATGAAGATGCATCTTACCTAAGACTAAATAAACCAAGTTAATTTTACCATTATCATTTTAATTATAACCATGAACCATTTAATTTGTTTCCAGAAATACAAACTAGGAAACAAGCTTAGTCACATTTAAAAATACACTAAGGATATCGGTCTCAGAAATAAACCCTAGTTGTTAAAAACCTAGGATTTTTAACTTTTTTATTCACTGAGTAGTAATTGACAAAGATAAAAACCTGCATTTATATACATGGGACAGAAGATGGGCAATGGCTCCTATGCTTGAACTCATTATTCCTCTTCTGTCAGGTACAAGAAACGCCTAGTGTTCTACAGTTGTTTAAATGAAAAGTTGAAGTAAATTTTAACTGACAAGTTTTATTTTTCAAATTACACCCTCAGAAACTGATTCATAGAAAACAGCTTAATAAGGTGTGTGGATGTATGTGTATATCTATAATCACATAATATAGCAAAGAGATATTTCTGCTGAGTTTAACTAGTAAAAATGGTAACTGATCAGCTAATTTTTACTTACTTCATAAAAGAAAAAGGAACCAGAAAATGATGAAACCTTCTTACAATTTTTGTGCGCATAAGGAACCAATTTAAATTAGAGCTGCTCACTAAAACATTTGGATGAAAATTATATAAGCAATTTCTCTATTATTTTTTGAACGGGTACAGCCTTGGGTCATAGTATAGTCACTGTATGACTCAAAATTAATTCATTTCGCAGCATTTAGTACTGACAACTATTTAATTACTTCCATGGATATAAAGATAACTTCAAAGATTCTGCATTATGTTCCACAACAAGGTAGATGTTACTATTATGGATATAGATAGGATTATTTTGGTAAAAAGCTGTAATGGTTGGCCTGCCTTATCTCCCTTCATTTTTAGAAAATATTTTAATATTGAATAAACTGATCTCCCAAAGTAGGTGGCAGGATCTTTTGATCTTGGTTGATCTTGAAAAACTCAGGAAGTTCAGACATGGTTAATACTTGGGAAATCAGAAGGAAATTTCAGGGCTGACATAGAGGGGAAAGTGTGTGTGTGTGGGGGGGAGAAACAGAATAAGCCAATGGCAAAGCATTTCTATAATGTTGTCAAGAATATAATGTAAGTATGTCCACGAAATCAACAGGCATTAATCTCCACTCACGAGACTTCATTTCATTACTGATATGTCAATTGCTTTTTCTTTTTTAAATTCTATTATTCTTTTATTACAAGTTACTTTGGATTTCATTTCTAGAGATGATACAAACTTATATTTATAAATAATTCAAATTATTCTAAATAAATCAGCTTTTTCAACTTTATAAAAGTGAGCCCTTTAAGGGAATTTTTTCAGCTACAGGTTGCTTATAGTATGAAGAAATGTCCTTGTAATCAAACTTATGTATCACTGACTGTATGTACTGCAAATATGTTGATAATCTTATTTATACTCTATATCAGCAATGGCGAACCTTTTTTGGCTCGCGTGCCATTAGTAGGGGGAGCGCAGGGGGGTCGTGTACGGGCATGCCGCACCCATAATGCAATGCGCGACCCCCCCAGTGCACATGCGCGCATTCCAGGCCTGACCCCATTTTTTGCATGCTTTTTTCGCCCTCCCCAGGCTCCAGAGGCTTTATAGGAGCCTGGGGAGGGCGAAAACAGCCTCCCCTGCCCCCCCCAGAGGCTTCAGGGACCTTCAGAAGACTTCCCTGAAGCCTCTGGAGCAGTCAAAACGATCCTCTGAGCAAACCGGAAGTGAGGGGGGGGGACGGGCTGTTTTCACCCTCCCCAGGCTCCTATAAAGCCTCTGGAGCGTGGGGAGGGCAAAAAATGGCTTTAAAAAGGGTAAACTCAGCTGGCCAATATAATTTAGTTATGTTAAAAGATGTAACAAAACATTTCTAGTTTCCAAAGATACTTTCTGTATTTTAAATATACCTTTATCAAAAAAAAAAAAAAATCAAGCAGAGAAAGGGAAACAAAAAGAAAAAAAAATACAAGGCAATGGGTCAAAATAAATATATAATATTTCCACTGAGCAAAAACACTCTGATTTGTGTAAAATAAAAGTTTTAACAATACTGTCTCCTTCCTTGCCAGAAATTTCTTTCTTGTGAAAGAAAGAAAATTTAAGATAGCTACAGTATAAATCTATATTTTATTTAATTTAACTCTATAAACTTTATTCATGTACTGAAGTACATAAGACTATTTAAAATAAATTATAAAATATAAAACAACTTCTTTTATAATTATTTAAAAATCCAATCTAGTACAAAATAAGATGGTGCAAATTCAAATTATTGTATTGACATTTTTACCACATAAAAGTAACTTATTTTGATCTCACTTCAGTACAAGTAATTCATATTTTAACAACCTAGTGCTTTTCCTCAACTGATTTTCTAGGTCTGCGATGGCGAACCTATGGCACGCGGAGCCATTTGTCCAGGCACACAAGGTGTTGCCGTGTCAGCCATTTTTCATTCTCTGGAGCGTGAAAAACTGGCCCTATGGGCAAACCAGAAATTCAGGAACATACTTCCGGTTTGTTCATAGGGCCGGTTTTACTGCTCCAGAGCCTTTAAGAGGCTTCTCTGAAGGCTCCGGAGGGCAAAAAACGACCCTACAAGCAAACCGAAAGTCACTTCCAGGTTGCTCGTAGGGTCAGTTTTAGCCCTCCAAAGCATTCAGGAGCCTTCTGGAGGCTTCCCTGAAGGCTCTGGAGGGCAAAAAATGACCCTACGAGCAAACTGGAAGTCACTTCCGGTTTGCTCGTAGGGTCGCTTTTTTGTGCTGGGGTTGTGCGCTTAGCATTATGGGTGTGGCACACCCCCTGTGCTCCCCCCGCTTTTGGCACGAGAGCCACAAAAGGTTCACCAACTCTGTTCTAGGCTTTCACTTTACATTTTTAAAACAAGGCAGCATCACATTTTGTATGAGAATGTTTAGGTAGTGTGCACGTACATTTCTGTAAGTTATGGATATTCATAAAATTTGTCTTAAAAATAATTTTGAAATATAGCCAAGTTCAACAAGGACTGTCATTCCTAGATTTTCTAAACAATAGGATTTAGTGCAGAAAGCCAACAAACTACAATGGAAGCTGGCAATATTATTCCAATGCCAATTATCCTTGCAAACAATCATTCATAGTGCAAATGTCCATTCAAAAACAGCCTTCAAACATACAGCTCTACATGCAAAATAGTTCCTTCCAATAGCAAGGTACGGTACTGACTTACATAAATACCAATGCATGGGCAGCAACAGGCATGAAGGCTTTTTTCCTCCTAACATAATTTTAATGGTGATAGGGATGAATTGCTTTCATTATGAACAAAACTAGAATACAACTAAATATTCAAAAATTGTTATTATCAAAATATTTTCCCAATAATGAGAAAAACAAGTGTTTTCCTAAATTTAATATGTATACTTTACATCCTGTTACCATAGATGAGTAATTTTAAAACATATCATGTACAAATCATAAAGTTCAAAATATTTACTTTAAGCTGTGGCTTTTGCAAAATGTCTGATGTAGGTTGCTGACAATCTTTTTATGAATTGTGGAAAAGAGAAACGGTTTTCAAAAAATATTCAAACGGTCAAATAGCAACTGTAAAAGTAACAAGTCTATATCGACTTGAGAAAGCTTAGAAAAAGATGGGATGTAAATCTGACAAAGAAACTACTTCTATTCAAAATAATTGCACTTACTTGGGTTGGTACAAGCACTGGAGGATATGCTAATTTGTGGTGTCTGTACATCCAGAACGAAAAGAGTACAATCACTGCTATTCCCATTATAGGTCCAAGAGAGTAAAGCAAGGTACTAAACAGGGGTGGTTTAGTTGTCACAGGATTGGAAGTAGCTGCAGAGGAAATAAGTTTTCTTATAATTCAATATTAACACAGAAAAGATAAGCAATTCTTAAAAATGGAGGACATTTAAGCTATCTATACATTAAACTTAAAGTTATTAAAGTCATCTATGATACATCTGAAGCTTAAGATCATTCTATTTTGCCTATTCTTGTAGGAGATGAGCAGACTGAGCTGGAAGGCAGAATTAACTGTATCATCAGTTTGGAATCATTGCGCAGCCACAAGAAACCCAAATGAATTCCATCGATCCTTATCTAGCACCAAATTAGCTTTGACTGTAAGTTGACTAGATTCTTGTGTATAGGTAGCAATAATTATCTTATTTATCAGTGCTTTGAATTCGGTGAATGTTTTCAGTTCTTTGCACCTGATAATTGTAGACATTATAATTTATTAATAGTTGTTCTTGGATACAACTATCAGGCAAGGGTTCCCAATCCCCAGGCTGCGGCCCACTACTGGTCCTTTGGCCTATTTGAAATTGGGCCATACAAGTGACTGGCTAGAGCACGAAGGCAGCTCAACTTGTCTGAGCAGCGCGCCAGTGCGCCACACATGCAAGGGCGCCCATGTGTGCTGGTCTGCCATTTGCGTGGCCCAATTTCAAATAGGCAAGTTGAATTTGAATTGAATTGAATTTATTTCATTTATATGCCGCCCTTTTCCCCGAAGGGAACTCAGGGCGGCTCACAATCCAAGTCAAGGGAAGGGATACAAATAAGAATAAAAAGTCGAACAAAACAATACACAATTTAAAAAGCACACAACCACCACACCATTCGAGGGAGGGGGCAAAGGCTCTTTAGCCCCAGGCCTGTCGGAATAGCCAGATTTTAAGGGCTTTGCGGAAGGCCTGGAGGGTGGTGAGGGTTCGAATCTCCATGGGGAGCTCGTTCCAGAGGGTCGGAGCTGCCACAGAGAAGGCTCTCCTCTGGGTGGTCGCCAGTCGGCATTGGCTCCTTCCTTGCCAGAAGTTAAGGGCTTTGCGGAAGGCCTGGAGGGTGGTGAGGGTTCGAATCTCCACGGGGAGCTCGTTCCAGAGGGTCGGAGCTGCCACAGAGAAGGCTCTCCTCTGGGTGGTCGCCAGTCGGCATTGGCCGGCGGATGGAATTCGGAGGAGGCCTAATCTGTGGGATCTAATCGGTCTATTGGAGGTAATTGGCAGCAGGCGGTCTCTCAAGTACCCAGGTCCAATACCATGAAGGGCTTTATAAGTGACGACTAGCGCCTTGAAGCGTATCCGAAGACCGATAGGCAGCCAGTGCAGCTCACGGAGGAGGAGGAGTAGTTGTAGTTGAGTTTATTTATAGGCCGCCCTTTTCCCTGAGGGGACTCAGGGCGGCTAACAACTTGTATAGGAGGGGGAAAACATACAATAACATATAGACACAATGTATAATTAAAATCGAACAACATTCATTCAACATTCGGGTGGGGGCGGATTATACTCTTTACCCCCAGGCCTGACGGGATAGCCAGATCTTGAGGGCTGTGCGGAAGGTCTGAAGGGTGGTGAGGGTACGAATCTCCACGGGGAGATCGTTCCAGAGGGTCGGAGCTGCTACTGAAAAGGCTACTGAAAGGATAGGTGTTACGTGGGTGAACCGAGGTGCACCCACGATCGCTTGCGCGGCTGCATTCTGGACAAGCTGAAGTCTCCGAATGCTTATCAAGGGCTGCCCTGTTCCCTTCCCAGCCAGGCCACCAAGCCACAAAGGTTGGGGGACCGCTGATATAGATTATTGTTGGGATACATAAGGTCAAAATTCAGCAACGCTTTTTCCAACCTAATCCAACTTTAGATGGTCCTTGTATTACAACCATTCATTTAATGACACTTGTGATGGAATGTGCATCTGGAGAAACAATGGAGGGGAATCTTGGTAGCCTAGAGGTTTCATAGCAATACATTCTGGAGGCGGCCAAATTTAGAGACTGCAAATTCCCCAAATAGATGGGGGTGGATAGTTGGTAGTAACTTTTAGAGTAGCCATACCTTAGAACCTCTTAAGATATATCTATTAGATAAGCATAGCTTTAGTTTCTGTCCATTAGATGTAAGCAAATAAAAGATTAGACTTGATTGGATTTCATTGTGTGGTCTTTGGGCTTGGGCCTGACAGATTCAAAATTATGATAAACTCAGAAAAAAATGACTTATCACCCATCCTTAAAGATCACCACACCACCTCTGCAGTTATATGGTCGCTATTTTGGTGCTTGGCAACCAGCTCAAATTTAAGATGCTTTCAAGCATCTTGCAGTCATATGATCATGACCTCTGGTTTCCAACAAAGTCAATTGTGAAAGACAGATTCACTTAACAACTGTGTGATTTGCTTAACAAATATATGATTTGTTTAACAAACATGTGATTTGTTTAATGACAGTGGTGACTCCCTTAACAATTGTGGTAAAAATAGTTGTGAAGTTGGTTCAGTCCAGTCATGTGATGCCTTGATTTATGATCAGACTTACTTTCAATGGAAATTCTGATACCAAGTGTGGTTGTAAGTCAAGGACTACCTGTATTGTTTAGTATTGTATCTTATCAAGCTGCTGTGTCCAGGTCCCTTCCTATGTTTCCTCATGTACAATTATTGTCATCCAATGAGGATAACAGAAAAATATATGTTATCTATAAGCAATATTCAATATTTAATATATGTTTAAAATTCTAAACAAATTTCTCTACAGGACTCTTTTTAGGAAGAGTTATATCACATACGTTGTGTGACCTCCATCTCTGGAAAGTAGAAAAAATGTTCATTGCACATGTTGCCCTCACAGCAGCAGAAAAACACTTCAGGGCTATCTTTCTTTTCTATACAGTCAGTTCTGAAAGAGATTAAAATCAGTTAAATATTAAAATGGTACAATTATATTTTAAAAATCCAGCAAAAATTGCTAGGAGTAAATTAATATAGAATCTAAAAGGCTGGCCTTCTGGAATCTACATTTGAATATCTGAGTAATTATAATTTTGTGCAAAAGTACATCAAAATTTCATTTGGCTTCCATAATGAAAGGGAATAATAGAAAAGGTACTACATAAAAAGCAGCACAAATCACATTGTATCAAAAGAATGATACCAGCAGACTGCATATTGCTTCTTATAAAGTGGTTGCTAATCATGCTAATCTGAAGCATCTCTTAAAATAACAGTACAAATCTTCTACACATCTAACATGTGAGCTTCTTGCTTTCCACTTTGAGAAAAGACCTGCAAGAAATTAGTAGAAAAAAATATAGAAATGACTGGAGCTTCAGCTCACTCCCAATTTAAATTATGACTCCAAATAGCATTTCAGCCTAAATTTAATACTATACTGCATTATCTGCAACCAAAGCAGTTCATGCGATTAGATCAGTTATGCAGGGACCATCTCACCAGTCAGATCTGTGGATCTGAACAATTTTCTCCACACCAGATTAACTCAGCACTAGTTTGTTCCGATTTGATTACCAAATCAAAAGCAGATTTGGAAAAATGGACCTTTACCCTATTTTTACTTATTATGGAAAAAAACAAACAACCTCCAATGTGGTTTTGGCTATTATTTATCAACAAAGTCTCACAAAATGTACATAAAACTAACTAGATAATTTCTACACAGAAGAATGAACAAACAAATCTGGCATTAAAATAGAAATAGCTGAAAAGTAATGTGGCAATACCTCCAACAATGAAGGATCATTATATCACCTACCTTAAGGAATTTGTTTGGAATTTTACCTTGTATAAATTTTGCGTAATAGCCTATGCTTATACAACTCATCAAAAAGAAAATATATGAAAATAGTCGTGTTTGCTTGCCTGTCATAACAATTAATATCATCCAACCAGCAACCCTTTTTCACAATTTCAATAGATCCAGAGATATTCTTCCATGTTGCAAAGCAGTGTCTTCTTTTATCTTTGTCACCATAGCACAGTTCAATGCCACTACGATTTGTCTTATCATTTTCCCAATTAGCATTGTAGAAGATGCATTCCTGTGTTTCTGATCTGCCTAGTATGGCACCTGTAAGGAATTGATTTTTAAGAATTAAATTCTAGGTAACCTTGGAAAAAGAATTAAATACTAAGAACAAAGCTGTATTTAAAATGTCTTGCAATCTTTATTACATAAATATTATGTCTGCGTTTCAGTCTGGTATACATTCCTTATTTTTTCTTAAGCCAGAATAATAGTTGTTTTCATTTACTATTTTTAATTTAGTAATGCAATTTTTTTGGATGTCAAAACTCATTTTTTCTGATATTCACAGCAAAGGTATCAGTAATAATTTCCCTCTTAAGAAACAAGAAAAGTACAATTCTATCTCTAAAAGTACTTGTCATTTGCCAATCTAGTGAAATCTCTTTGCTATAAAGGATGTTATTTCATTTTGGTGGAAGAATATGATTTTATTCAGAAATATTACCTCCTAGTTTTCCTGTAAGATATTGAGGAATTCTAATAACTCCTCATGCCATGTAAAAGAGAAAACAAACACACACTATATTTCTTGTCCTCTGAAATTCTAGCATAAAATCAATGAACATCTATAAATGCAGGCATAAGCTTAAAATAGTTGGCAGCTCTTTAAAACTGAATCTAAACTATGACATTATGTCCAATAATCTGTATTAAATCTTTCTATGTTTCTATCTTCTATCTGTCTTTACATTTTTCATTAAAGCATGTTTGCCTATGGCTATGTTAGGATCAAAACATGTTTCAGATACGCCATTTAAGCTTCTAGCCATCAATTTTCTTTCATTTCAGGCAGGCAGGAGGGTGAAACAGCCAATCTCTCTTACAACTTTTACATATGTAGGGACAATATCTTATAAATACAGACTGTCAAGTTATCTGAATTCATATTTTCATTTGAAAGTCATTTAAGCATGTTTCACTAACTTCATACTTCTAACATAAAATGTCATTAGCACACTGTATTTCATACCCATACAGAATTACTGCAGGCATATTGTGATTCTGCTAGAGAAAGGAAGAGAAGGAATAGATAAGATGAAGAACCAAAAACAAGACACAAATTAAGCAGGTGCAAGTGATTTATTTTCTATTTAATAAAACCTACAAAATGTAGTAGATCTGCTGCAAATGGGAATAATGAAATTTTATTGGTAAAACTTAATTAAGTGATACAATCTATATTTAAATTACTAGCAAAGGTTCTAATTTCAATCCTAAATGTGTTTTTAAAAAATTATTACAATCCTTATATTTGAAGACTCAAATACTTAATTTTTTTTTTGCAATTAAGGAAAAGTACTTTATAAAGTGAATTTCTGAAAACTTGCACCGATTTCAGTGGCACTTAGTCATAGCAAGAGTCATTTCCACATTTTGGTTTGGTATGAACTTTTAAACAGCTGACAGTGTCTCCAGAATTTTTTTAAAATTTTAATATAAACCAAAAGTAAACCAAAAGTGGAAAAATGGACTAACATGGGCTGAATATTTGTATTATTCATTGGATTTTGAGGTACTCAACTACATATGGCTTAACAATTTTTAAATACATGTTTTTTTTAAAAAGGAACATGACTACCCAGTCAAAAACATAAAAATAAAACAAACCAAAACTGTATGACTTGTAAACACACGTGTAAGTTTATGAAAATATACATGTCCTTCTCTCTTTTTCCAACATGAAGAGCAAATGAAACATGGAAATGTAGTACAATTAATTATCAATTAAACACAATTACAATTAATTACTAATTAAAAAAGAACAAAAGAAAGAAATAAAAATTTATGCTAGTGACAGGATTTCTCAAGTGTTAGTCATACATTAACTTGTAGTAATCGGCATATGTGAGACTGATTGGGGTAGATTATAGGGATGATACTGAAATATAATTTTATCATATTTTATTTATGTATATATGATATTGTATTTATTCCAATATGATTTTAAACTCTATTTTATTTCATTTTAAATTGTTTTTATCAGATTTTAGTAATAATTTGTGTCTGGAACTCTGCAGTTTGATATGGCCCAAGGGCTAATAAATAAAGTAAACTATCTTGTAATGCAGGGATGGCGAATCTTTTTGTTGTTAGGTGCCAAAAATGCGGGAGGGGCGCATGCATACTGGCACCCATAATACAAAGTGCAGCCCTCACAACCCCTCCACGCTTCCCCTCCCCACGTGCACCACAGTGCTCGCCTCCAAGCTGAGCTTGGTATTTCTTCTAGGGGTGAGTCTGAGGCCATTTTCACCCTCCCAAAGCTCCAGGAAAGCCTCTGGAGCCGGGGGGAGGGCAAAAAACGGGCCCAACGAAAGTTCAGAAACGATTCGTTTCCAGCTTCCGGAGGGACAGGGGAGGCCATTTTCGCCCTCCAGAGACTCTAGGAAAGCCTCCGGAGCCTGGAAAGGGCAAAAAAGGGAAACCAGATTTATTTAACAACCATGTTACTAACTTAACAACTGCAGTGATTCACTTCACAAGTGTGGCAAGAAAGGTCATAAAGAAAGGGACAAAATTCACTCAACAAGCATCTCACTTAACAACAAAAATGTTGGGCTCAATTGTGGTCATAAGTCAAGGACTACCTGTATTCTCTGTATCTAATAGAAACTGCCACATTCTGTTTAGGTGCAATTTCCAAGTCATCATTTAGGACACCTTCATTTAGTATACCTTACAGAAATATATAAAGCAAGTTTCCACAACATGAACTACTGTAGCTAGATTATCCTTTAGTAATAACCACCCTGAAATTCAACTCCTTATTATCCTGTTAAAGGTAGTCCTTGACCTATGACCAAAATTCAGACAGGAAAATTCATTAAGTGAGGTGAGTGTTCAGTAAGGCATCACATGACTTTAACAAATTATATGAACTTTCTGCCATAATCTTTAAATGAATCACCATGGTCATTAAGTGAGACATCATGTAATCACAATTTGTGACCTTTCCTGCTGGTTTCACCATATTGACTTTATGTTGGAAGCTGGCTGGGAAGGTTGCAAATTGTCATCACAGGACTGCAAGATGGCTGCAGCAGTTCTAAATATGAGCTGTTGTTAAATGCCCAAATCATGACCAGGTGACCACAGGTATTAGCCTGTTTTGCTGCTTGCTTTTCGGAAAGGGCATGGTATTTGGGTGAGGGAAACAATCTGTGCAGGAGGACTGTTAATTGGGAGTTGTTCTCTCCATCCGTTTGCACATGTGGAAGAAGGGGAGTTTCCCGCCGAGGCCAACTGTCCAGCATTCCATCCTGATGATGATTTTTGAAGATGTCTCCCACCTGACAGTTGAGTGGTATATGATTGGACTATGGACTGGGGTACCAAGGGGAGGGGAATGAATCATGTAATGATATCTATTGCTTTCGCGCTTTTTTTGCTCAGATCCAGCTTTGCTTTGCTTCTCATCGTTTATGATCAGTAAAAGTACACTTAATTCTGAAACATGGAGTTGAGTGGTTTCTTTCTTGGTTATTAAGTGAAGGAACCGTGTGCTAGGACAGCCAGACCTTTGAGGTCCTATATTTTTTCAGTGCAAGGCAACCTTGAACAAATGGCTATTAGTTTAGAACTATCTGTAGTGTCACTCAAAACTATTACAAATCTCTGCATCCATGGATCTAAATCACATCTTTTTTTACTTTTCTATTTTATGAACATTATTATCTCATCTATTTCCTATGAATCTTGCATCCTGTTTACCTACTACCCAGAGGGAAGGGGGTGGTTGTTCTTTGTTTTGTCATTCCAAGAATGTAAATATTCTTGTGGAACGAGCTACCCGCAGAGATCCGGACCCTTACCACTCTCCCTGCCTTCCGTAAAGCAACCAAGACCTGGCTGTTCCGGCAGGCCTGGGGCTGTTGATTAATATCAAGCCCCACTTGATTGAATGGATGATAGGTTAATTTTAATAATTGTATTTTTAAATTTTTTATATGTTTTTACTTTTGTTGTGAGCCGCCCAGAGTCCCAAGGGAGTGGGCGGCATACAAATCTTATTAAAGTTGAAAGTTGAAATATAGATTAATGAAGAAAGCATGGGATTTGTCATCATTTAATTTTTTTAAAAAAAAATTGAAAGCATAGTTTACAGAATTAAGAAAGTTCATATTTATTCAAGATCCTTGAAGAATGACATAATATATTTCAAATAAATTACTTTTAGTATAACAGATGAGCAGCTTTACATTTCTTAACAGGTTACAACCTAATGCCCTCCTCCCTTTCATCCCTAGCAAAAGAAAAACTGTCAATGTTATTTTTAAATGCTTTTTAAGCATCTTAATTATTCATGGTTTTCCTCCATGGTTATATTTTATTGTTGTAGGTCATGTATAACTATACATGTAAGTAAATTATATATGCAAATATTGATTTTCTGCCCTTGAGTTTTTTACTTTGAAGTCCCAGTCTCATTAGTTGTGTTTGCTTATTTTTCCCAGAAAACCAGTTTTTATATGCATTTCCCAAAATATTGGTTATCTGTTTCATGACCTTTTAAAACTGATGTCCATTTCAAACAAAATGGATTTTAAAAGCAAGCAAAATAATATAGCATGCTGTATGCTACGTCACGCAAATTTAAATCATTTTCATAACTCATTTTGTTTAGCTTTTTGTTCCAATTGTGCAAATATTGCATGACCACCAAATTAAATAAAACGCTAAGTACATTTGAAAGAAAGTTGGGGATTTACAAGAATAAAGTCCTGCTACATTGGATAAAAGCTAAAATATTTGCTTGTTATTCTAATATTTAAAAAGAGAAAATATTTAGTATCATTATATACTTTACTCTAATGATATATATTTTTTCAATTGCTTTCTTGAACCATATAATGTAAAACTGAAAGTTTTTTTAAAAAAATTAATTCTTATTAATAATAGCAATATTCTGTCTCTATTTTGGACCTTCAGAGATTCATCTATCTTCCTTCTCTCTGAAAGTCTATTCATCAATTTAAAAGAGAATACTGAATGTCACAACTCTGTTATCAGAATGAAATATGAGCAATCTATCCCCAATATTCCTTCAAGTGTCATTATTTTTCCCCAGCAAGTTCTTAAAAACCTTAAAGGAAATTTTGAGTCTGTGCCAAGAATTGCATGAGGAAGAACTAGCATTTACAGATCATAGTTATAATGGAGTATTTAGTACATAAGATGCAATTCCTTGCTCTGAAGGAAATCCAAAAAAGACTGCTGTCTTACCTGAATCGTAGTTCTCTGTGCACTGCAGGAGAATCCAAAGCATGGGTTTAACTTCTGTCTGTCTACCTGAGAAGTGAGTTAGAAGATTTTGGCCATGCCTCCTTGGCTCCTCTACTTTCAGTTTTTTAACGAAGATGTAGACCAGAAAGTTATCAAATCTTCTATATCTTGATCCTTGGACACTGGAAGCACACCCCTTTTCTTTGGGCGGGGTTGGATTCTCTCACAGTGCACAGAGAACTACCATTCAGGTAAGACAACAGTCTTTCTCCTGTACACTGCTTGGAGAATCCAAAGCAAGGGATATACCCAAGCTAGTCTCAAGGGCGGGTGACAGGTTAGTCCAAGGCCCCTTCCACAGAATAAACACTCTGAAGCACCCTTCATCCGAATGACGCCTCGGCTGAGGTGAATGAGTCCAGGTTGTAATGTTGGACAAATGGTGGTGAGGACCAACTCACCCCTCAACAAATCTTTTCCACTGACGCTTGTGTGGCCCAAGCCGTGGTGGTCGCTGCACTTCTTGTGGAGTGAGCTGTAATGCAACCAGGTAACCTCCTGGTTTGTTGCTCGTAAGGCAACGCAATGCAGGCCTTCACCCACCTACCAATCGTAGACTGAGATACCTTCTTACCCGTGGAAGCGGGTTGGAAGGAAACAAATAGTCCTTCAGAACGATGAAAAGAAGCCTTCCTTTTAATATACCATTGGATTGCTCTCCGGACATCCTGTTTATGCCATTGTCTCTCAGTAGTATGCTGTGCGTTTGGGCAAAAATCTGGTAGAATGACCTCCTGGGACCTGTGAAACCAGGAGTTTACTTTTGGAATGAAATACAGATCTAGACATAAAATGACTCTGTCTGGTCACATGATGCACAGGTTGGGACAGACCGAAAGAGCCACTAGTTCTGAAATCTTCCTGGCCGAGGTGACAGCCACGAGGAAGGCGACTTTAAGGGTCAACTGTTTGAGATTTGTTGTTTTCAAAGGCTGAAATGGAGAGGCTGTAAGGGCTTGCAAGACGATAGAGAGATCCCAGGATGGATACCAGTGGCCTCAGATTCACCTCTCCCTTCAGGAAACTGTGCACCCATAGATGTTGGGAAAGGGGCTGACTGTGTTTGCTTGTTAGGATCATAGACAGAGCTGCCATCTGTCATCACTGTGTGTTAGAATACAAACTTTGGACCAAGTCCATGTTGTGAGAAGTCGAGAATCTGTGGAATGGATGCTGATAGAGGACTGATGGAACCATTGGAGCACCATGTGCCGAACGCCCTCCAGGTTGCATTGTAAATACGGTTTGCGGACTCCCGTCAAGATGCTTGGACGGTGTGGATGACACAATTGGAGAATTTGTCCCTTGTCAGGATGTCCCTCTCAAGACAGTTAACTGGAGCCACTGAGGTTTCCGTTGCTTCAGCACTCCCTGGCAGAGAGAAACTCTGTTCTGGGGAATCCTCCAGGGACTCCAGATTGATAGGCTGATCAACTCCGCAAACCATGGACGACGAGGCCAGTAAGAGGCGCCTAGAAGGACCTCCGCTTCTTCCATGAGTGTCTTCCTGATAACCCTCGGGATGAGGGGGAAGAGAGGAGAAGGCGTACAGGAGCCTCCGAGGTCAAGGATTGCGGAGGGCATCAACTCCTTCTGCTCCTGGCATCTGAAACCTGGAGTAAAACTTCGGGAGGTGAACATTCACCAGGCTGGCAAATAGGTCTGGGTGCAGGTACCACTTCAAATGGTCTACTGTGGTCCTGCTCAGCCAGTCCGCCTGGACATTGGCTGTACCGGAGATGGGCTCCACTCAAATGGAGATGATGTTGGTCCCCACCCAAAGGCCCAGTTTTTCTGCCTCCTGCATTATGGCCTTGGAATGGGTGCCCCCTTGTTGATTTACGTGAGCCTTGGTGGCCACATTGTCCGTTAACAGGAGAACATGTTGACCGACTATCCTGTGTGAGAACCGATGCAGAGCCAAATGGGCCGCCCTGAGTTTCAGTCAGTTGATGCTGTTGTCCAGTTCCTCATGCGATCATTGACCTTGAGTAAGGCAATTCTGGAGATGGGCTCCCCAGTCGAATAGACTGGAGTCTGAGGTCACTGTCACATGAATGGGCTCTTTGAAGAGAGAGCCCTTCTCTATGCAGGAGAGACCCACCATAGGAGTGACTGATGTACTCATTTGGGCATCCGTATTTTGGAATTGGAATTGCTTTTGTGCAATTGATGAGGCAACAGAAGCCACTGCAACGGTTGGGCATGCAAGCATGCCCATAGCAATATCGAGATGCAAGAAATCATCTTCCCCAACAGACAGGAAAGGATGAAAGGCACGGAGCATTGTGTTCGGACCAAGGTCACTAGTGTATGCATATTTGTCCGGCGGTCCTAGGAAAGTGAAACCATACAAGTTGTAGAATTGATGAGCGTCCCCAAGTGAAGCAGGGTAATCCTGGGAATCAAATGACTCTTCTCCATATTGACGGAGAATCCGTGAGTTTGCAAAGCTGGTATGATGATGCAAAGATTTCATTGAGCTTGAATGGAAGATGATGAATGAATGACGATGTCATCCAGGTAGCATTGCATGCGCACTGGTTGAGATTGAAGGCGCGCTGCTACTGCCAACCAGGGACGTGCAGTCACTAGAGGCAAGGGAGGCGGGGCCTCACCAGTCTCCTGAGGGAAAGGAAAGAGTTTTAAAGAATTTTTAAAAAATAATTAAAGCCAGGATAGTTGCTACTAGATTTCAAGTCACAGTGGCTTGGTGTCTCCTCTCAGTGTTAACTAGGAGGAGGCCAGGGAACTCGGGGCCTCCTTTGCATAAGGAATTTTTCGCCTTTTAAAAGTTAAGAAAGAGTTAAAAAGCAAAAAATTTAATATGCAAAGGAGGCACTGATTCTCCCGCCTCCTGATCTGGGAGCAGCGAATCATGTCTTGCACTTGAGCGACTGCACAATCGAGGGTGATTCTGGAGAGGTTTTTCTTTGGCCACCAGCCGCCATTTCTTCAGCAGCAATTTCTTCTCTGCCCAGCATTTTCTACTCGGCGGCTTACCCCAGCATGCAGCCAGCCCAGCACTGAGCGGGGAGGACGAGGAGGAGAAGGAGAAGAGCAGTGAGTCCTTGTGGCTGGCTGGGGAGGGACTCACCGCTCTTCTCCTCCCAGCCAGCCACCCCAGCCACCCCCGCCCTGCTCCCTGCCTGGCCGGCCGGCCGGCACAAGGACTCACCGTTCTCCTCCTCCTCCCTGCTCGGTGCTGGGCTGGCTGCAGGGGGCCACCTGAGCGGCAATAATCCCGGTTCTGCTGCTCCTCGGCAGCATACTTTTGGAATGTCAGCTGGGACGGAGGAGGTGGGAGGCAAGGCGGCAGAGCGTGGCAGCGGCGAGAAGCAACACACCCGCTGCTGTGTCCGACAGGGGTCTCGCATTTATGTCCGTCATAAACGTGAGACCTGTCGGACACAGTGGCAGGGAGGTTGCTTCTCGCCGCTGCTGCACTCTTGCCTCACCAACGGTAACCCTCACCGCACGTCACTGCTGCCAACAGTATCTTTGTGAAGGTCCTGGGTGCCGATGAGAGGCTGAATGGCAGGGCCCTGTATTGATAGTGGCGCCCTGCAAAACAAAACCTCAGGAAGCTTATGTGGGATAGGCGGATGGGGACATGCAGGTAGGCTTCTTTGAGATTGATAGATGTCAGGAGAACTCCCTCTCGAATGCAACCCAGGATAGAACTGAGTGATTGCATTTTGAAATGCTGTACAACACGTGGGCAT
The DNA here is from genome assembly GCF_051295495.1 of Thamnophis sirtalis. NCBI lineage: Eukaryota > Metazoa > Chordata > Lepidosauria > Squamata > Natricidae > Thamnophis > Thamnophis sirtalis. Next base: position 36,648,973 of record NW_028261381.1, read on the forward strand.
TGAGATCTAATATTGTCCTCCACCCTCCTGAGTTCTTTGGAATTAGGAAGAGTAAAATACTTGACCTTCCTGACCTGCCGGAACTAGCTCAATTGCCTTGATCTCTAGTAGGTGATGGATCTCTGCAACCATGAGCTCCCCCTTGGAGGAGATTCTGGGGTTGGGACAGCTGACAAAATGCTGCGAAGGGGGGACAGAAACTCTAGGGTGAGGCCCAGCTTCACTGTCTGCATCACCCACGCATCCGTGGTGGTGTTTTCCCACTGGCAGGTGAAATCCTGCAAATGATTCGTGCTGAGAGTCACTTAGACCTACGGAAGGTCTGTTGCCAGACCTTCTAAAAGGCCTTCTGGCATAGGGTTGTTGTCTGCCCCTGTCCCTGAAGGAGCGCTTCTTCTTATCCTTGGTCTTGACTACAATTGGGTCCAAGCACTCTGAAGAGATTGCTTCCCTTGAAGGGAGCAGAAGCTAGACGCCACCTGGACCTCATGTCAGCCTGCCATTGACGGAGCCATGAGAGCCTGTGCGAGGTAACATTAGATGCCAGTGCTCATGATGAAAATTTAGCCGCATTCAATGTGGCATACTGAATACCAGTTTATTTATGTCTTGGCGCAACCTAGAGTCTTCCGGGGAAAGCCTAGCTAGCAACTGGCTAGCCAAAGTAATGTGCTCTATTGAAAAAGGATGCCGAGGTAGCTGGCCTCATAGCCCAAGTGGCGGCCTGGTGAGTTTTGTGGAAAGAAGTCTCCACTTTCTTGTCTTCCACCTTCAAACCCTCCATTAAATCCAATGGAATGAGGGCCGAAGAGGCCAAAGCTGCTACTGGAACGTCCACCTTGGGCCACTGAAGCAGTTGTTCCAAATCTGGGCCCACCAAATAGAGCCATTTGTCGCTACCACTAGGAACTGCTATAGAACCAGGTTGGGTCCACTAATGTTGGACCACATCCATAACAACTAAGGGGAAGAGACTATTTCCTGTTCTGTCAGGGACTCAGTGAACAGCTATTCAGTTTGGTCCTGAGGCACCTTGGGTGGTTCAGAAGAACCTCCCAAAATCCCTATATTAGTTATCGACTCTGCTTTATAAAGCAAAGATTTGAAAGGAGACTGTTTAAAGAGACCAGTAAAGGCAGGCCTATCAGGGGCCAAGCCCTTATCTTCCAATAAGTCTTGATCGGCCCTTTCATCCTCTCCCACCAGCGATCACTCACTAGGGGCAGAGCGTCTAAGAGAATGAGATTCCTACAAGGAGATCAAGTCTTCCTCCTCCTCCTCCTCCCTGGGGCTTCCCCCAATGGGAGGAACTGGTCCTACTTGGGAAGGAATGGGTAGGCTCCTACGCTGGAAGGCTGCCTCCACTCCTTGGACAATGGCTTCCAAGATGTAATCTCGGAGCTCCTGGGTCAAATCCGACCTTTGGGTCTCTGTTGCACAGAATCCTGCTGCTGTTGGGGAAAAAGATGCTGAGGGCTCAGAGTCCTGTGGTAAATCTGCAAACTCCTTCCCTGGCCCTGCTAGATCTCCAAATTAAGAGCAGCAGGCCTAGCTCTCTCCCAGGTGTGGATGTATAAAATGGTCATCCTGCTGATACCCAAAATGGCAGAAAACTGAAGAAATGGATTTTGGTGCAAAGTGGGATAAGCGACTCATTGCTCCGATGAACTCTGAGCTACTACCACGATGCGGGTGCAAAGAGTTGCTGCAGAATCCTGGCATCCGTTCTGTTACCTCCGTGATGTCAAGCGGAAAATAGAATTGCTCAACACAATGTCAAGTGGACGATGCGAGCCTCGTGGCAATTAACAGAGCTAAAAGCAAGCCCGTGAAGTGGCTCTGTGGCTCCCCACACACTTCCTGGTAAGTATGATCGAATTCCTAGTACTGGTTGAAGAATCCAAAAATATTGATTTAAATTTTAACTTCTTCAATGATTGAGAGAAGAATGGAACATGTCTTTCGGGTTCAGATTGAGTTAAGAAACTGAAAATCGAGAAGCCAAGAAGGAGTGCCAAAAAACTTCTAACTCAGTCATCAGGCAGAAGTTAAACCCATGCTTTGGATTCTCCAAGCAGTACAGAGAAAGAACGTTGGTCTTACCTGAATGTGTCTTTTAAGAGGAAGGGAGGGAGTGGTCACCTGTGGGTATTCTCAAAGCCTGATTGGTCCAAAGCCTGAGAGCAAACTCTTAAATACTGGTGCCTTCCAATCCTAGCCCAGTTTCCTCGAAGGCGAACCGTAGAATTGAAACAACAAAAACAACAACCAACCCCCTGGGAACCACCCGGGCCCTCCCCTTGGCCCCAAAGGAAAACACCCAGGGCGGGTCGTGACCACTCCCTCCCTTCCTCTTAAAAGACACATTCAGGTAAGACCAACGTTCTTTTTCCAGAGGAAGGGAGGTAGTGGTCACGTGTGGGACATACCCAAGCTTTAGTCCCAGGGAAGGAGAACAAGAACCACTAAGGCCCAAGGGGAGCATCGGCCGCCAAGACCCTCTGACCAAAGGACGCATCCACCAAAGCGAAGGCATACAGACGATAATGTTGGATGAAAGGCGTCAGAGAAGCCCAGGTTGCTGCATGATAAGTGTCTTCAAAGGGGGCCCTCAGTCACTCTGTCCGGCTCCCAGAAGCAGCAGCCCCGCTGAATGGCCGGGGAAAGCTACCACGCCAGAGAGACCCGGACCCCCACCGGGAGGCGGAGAGTCCGAAGAGAATTGCTCAATCGCCCCCTCTGAAAGGGGATGAGCTCCCACTGGAGAGGCCGAAGGTCTAGTCTGGTCCATGGGACAATCCCGATGCAAGAGACCATCTTGCCCAATAACTGCGATAGAGTGAGGATCGAAACTAACCGACTTCCGTGAACGCTTACTGCCAGTTGACGTAGGCTGCTCTGGCGCTCCTGGGATAGATACACCACCCCCGACATGGAGTCTATGACCGTCCGCAGGTGAAGAATGCGCGTGGAGGGGGAAAGGTGATTCTTGGGGAAGTTCACTGGAAAACCTAGGCTCTGAAGGCTCCGGATGGTGAGCTGAAGGTCCGAGATGGCCTGAGGAAGAGACCCTGCCTGAACCAGGACATCGTCTAAATGACATTGGAGCCGTACCAGGATGGAGCGCAGGTGAGCTGCCAGGGCCACCAGAACCTTCGTGAAGGCCTGGGGAGCAGAGGCCAGCCCGAAGGGCAGAGCCCTGTATTGGTAGTGACGGTTCCCGTGGGAGAACCTCAGGAACATGCGATGACCAACCAGAATTGGGATGTGAAGACAGGCCTCTGAGATCCACTGATGTCAAGAAGTCCACCTTCCTGATGTCCTGAAGGATAGTCTTGAGGGAGGACATTTTGAATCGCCTGTACACCAGAAAACGGTTCAGGCGTTTGAGGTCCAGTATTGCCCTCCAGCCCCCCGAGCTCTTCGGAACCACGAACAGGTTGGAGTAGTGGCCCAGGCCCCGTTCCTCTAGAGGAACTGCCTCCAGCGCCTGAATGTTGAGAAGATGGACGATAGCCTGATCCATCAGGCGGCAGCGCTCCAGGCTCCTGGACGGAGAGAACGACCTGAAGAGATTCGGAGGGGTGGAGAGAAATTCTAACCTGAGACCGTGATGAACCGTGGCTCGGACCCAAGCATCCAATGTGATCTCGTCCCATTGATCCGCATAGAGGGAAAGGCGGCCACCGATGGGACGACTCGGCTTCGAGTCACTTCCCCCTGCGGGACGACTGCCTCCTCCACGAAAGGGCCACCTGGACTGGTGCTGGAAGCGGTTTCTGTCCTGAAAGGATGACCTGAGGAATTGCCTGTCAGATCGGAAAGAAGAAAAACGCTGGTTATAATAATCTGTAGGATGAGACCTAGTCTCGGGCTTCTTAGCGTTAGCTTCTTGTCCTTATTCTCGACCAGAATGGGGTCGACAGCCTCCCCGAAAAGATTAGGCCCCTTGAACGGAGCGGCCGCCAAATTCCATTTGGCCTTGTTATCCATCTGCCACTGCCATAAAAGCCTGCGAGATGTGACCGAGGTGGCCAAGGCACTGGAAGCAAACTTGACCGTGTTCAGGGTCGCATCCGCAGAAAACTGGGAGGTCGCCATGATCTTAATCAGATCCTGGTGAAGCCGCTTGTCCTGGATGGGAACGTGCTCCTGGAGCTGCTTAAGCCACATAACCTTGGCGCGGTTGAAATAATGGACTTGATAGCCCATGCCATTGCATTAAAGTTCTTCCTCAAGGTAAAAGGGCGTTGGTACTTACCTGATATGCCTCTTCTCATAGTGGGGGGAGGAGTATCCAGAATGGGTTGACCTTATCCTCTCGTGATTGGTTTGAGTCAGATAAGCTCTTTGGGCTCCGCCCCCTGGAAGTGAGCCTGCCCAGTTTTATGACGAAGAGCTCTCTCCGACTCGTTGCATCATTCGCTCCAGACTCTTGATTGTTTTTTTGCTTTTATTGTCTTCAACATCAATAATTAAATAACAATATAAACAATGAACATAACACTTAGTTGTACAAACATAGTCAGGGAGGGACTGGATACTCCTCCCCCCACTATGAGAAGAGGCGTATCAGGTAAGTACCAACGCCCTTTCTCCATAGTGAGGGGGGAGGAGTATCCAGAATGGGACGTACCAAAGCCTGCACGTCCCTAGGGAGGGAGATCCCTGAGGCCATATGTCCCCCACTCAGGCCTGTTGAGGCACGGGTCCTGCCCTGTGAACCGCCTGCAACACCCTGCGGCCGAACGAGGCCTCTGCCGAGGCAAAGGAGTCCAACTTATAGTTCCTAACAAAGGGAGAGGGGGAAGCCCACGTGGCTGCCCTGCAGATTTCGGCCAGGGATGCTTGTGTGGCCCAGGCCGTGGATGTGGCTGCACTCCGTGTGGAGTGGGCTGTGATATGATTTGGTGCCTGTAACCCCTGCGATTGGTAAGCAGTGGCAATGCAGGTTCGCAGCCACCTGCCGATAGTGGTGGAAGTTACCTTATTACCCAGGGATCCTGGTTGGAAGGAGACAAACAGGGCTTCGGATTTCCTGTTTGGCCTGGTTCTCCTGAGGTAAATCCTCAGAGCCCTCCTAACGTCCAGAGTGTGCCACTTCCTCTCCAATGGGTGAGAAGGGTCTGGACAGAAGTTGGGCAAAATCAGTTCCTGGGCTCGATGGAAGCAGGAGCACACCTTGGGAATGAAGGATGGATCCAGCCGTAACACCACCCTATCTTGGTGGAAGACACAGAGATCCTCCCTGGTGGACAGCGCCTGCAGTTCAGATATCCGCCTGGCGGAAGTGATGGCCCCCAGGAAAGCCACCTTCAGGGTCAGGAACTTAAGGGAAACTGTTTGTAATGGCTCAAATGGGGCACCCGTTAGAGCGTCCAATACCCTGTGTAAATCCCAGGAAGGGTACCTGTGTACCGTAGGTGGTCTGAGGTTGGAGGCCCCCTTAAGGAATTGCCTGACCATGGGGTGGTGTGTCAGGCTCTGATTTCTGCCACACAGGAGAACTGATGAGATGGCTGAGACCTGTCTCCTAATTGTGTTAGGAGCTAACCCTCTATCCAGGCCCGCCTGGAGGAAGTCCAGAACCTGAGGCACCGTAGCCTGGATGGGGTTGACCCCCCGGGAGTTGCACCAAGAGTCAAAGGCCCGCCACGTGGAGCCATAGATGCGCTCTGTGGAGGGCCTGCGGGCGGCCTGGATAGTCCTTATCACCCTGGGGGAGAAGAGGTCTTTCCTCAGGATGCTCCGCTCCACCGCCAAGCGGTCAACTGGCTGCAGCTTCCGCTCCAAGTTGTCCCCTTGGTCCGGTTGAGCCAGCCGGCTCTGATGAACCCACCCCTGCTGTATGTTCTGCCCTCAGCGAATGTTGTCTAAATTCATAGGCTATCTGAGGTGCTTCTGCGATCTCTCATAGTCGGGCATCCCATTCTGAGTTTGTGGTGGGTTCTGGCATGGGGACCAGCCTGTCTGACCCCCCTTTCCCCCCCCCCCGGCCATAAGGGTGCTATGATTCTATGGCTAGGATTAGCGCATAGATATTCAGAATGTAAACACAGACGGAGTTTAATGGGCGGCCACTAGAGTGTGTGTAAAGATGGAGTGAGGGGAGCTAAGGCTCACAATAAAGGCCTGCCACAAAGGTAAATTAATAATAATAACAACAAGAACCACAACCACAATAATAATAATGAAATAGAATAACATACAAAAGGGGGCATCTTCCCGCCTGATAAAACCAAGAAAGATTAAGGAAACGATTCTTGCTGGGAGAAGTGGCCCGAAGGTGACAAGCAGCAGGGGTAAGCCGAACTATTTAACTCGTGCTTGGCATCTGTCTTTACCCGAAGGGATAAACAATCCAACCTATCAAGAACCGCATCCCAAATTCAGATTAGGAACCCAAGATGAGATAGGGAAGAAATGGTAGCCTGTCTATCTTAGGCAAGGTCCAATTCCCAGGACCGGGTGGGTTACACCCAGGGGTCTGAAGGAGCTGGTGGACAAAATCTCCAAACAACTGAAACTATATCTATCAGAGATCCTGGAGTACCGGAGAACCACTATAGAATTGCTGATGTGATTCCCCCCCCTTCAGAAAGGAAGAAAAACCGTCTCGAGAGCCCAAGGCCAACATGGGTTTGTCAAAAACAGATCATACCAGACTGGCCATATTAGATTATGGTGACAACCCTAGTGGACCATAGGAATGCCATTGATATAGTTAACTTGGACTTCAGCAAGTCCTGATAAGGTAGACCATAACCTACTATTAGATAAAGTAGAAGAATGTGGGTTAGACCTAGTCACCCCAGGTGCCTTGGTAACTGGTGCACCCACCTGTACTCCTCAATGGAACTGCCTCTTTATGGAGGGAAGAGTGCAGGGAGTCTCCCAAGGTTCAGTGTTGAGCCCAGTACTCTTCAACATCTTCATCAGTGATTTGAATGAGGGTGTTAGGTGTGTAAGCTAACATTTGGGATAGCAAAATATATGCCATGATAGTAGTACTGTTTCTTTAAGAACTGCTGTTATCTCAAGCGGTCATAAGAAGGAGCCGGAATGACTGTTAGCTCTCTGTTTGTTAAAGGCTGATTGGGGGAGGGGGGGTCATCAGGTTAGCAGATGACCCCAGGCTGGCCGGAATAGCCAACACTTCAGAATACAGGCTAAAGCTACAGAAGGATCTTGATACCCTTGAACATTGGGCACTACCTAGGAAAATGGGATTCAAGGAAGTAAGGTTCTACCTTTAGGCAATGAAGGTGAAGTGCACAGGTACAGGATACCTTGCTCCACAGTAGTAACTGTGAAGGGGATCTTGGGAGTCCTAGTGGACAACCCCTTTAATGTGAGTCAGCAGTGTGCAACAGCTGCCAGAAGAGCAACCCAGTTTTTGGCATCATAAACAGAGGAATAGAATCAAGCTCCCATGAAGTGTTAATCCCACTTTTTAAGGTCTTGGGAGGCCACACTTGGAATTCTGCACTCAGTTTGGTCCCCATGATGTAGAAGAGATGTGGAGACTCTTAAGGAGAGTGCAGAGAAGGCAACAGGGGATCAGGGTACTGGAGACTAAAGCCTATGAAGAACGGTTGCAGGAACTGGGTAGGTCTAGTCTACTGGAAGGAAGGACTAGGGGAGACGTGATAGCAGTGTTCCAATATCTCTGGGGTTGCCACAGAGAAGAGGCTGCCTGACTATCCTCTAAGGCACTTGAGTGCAGAACAAGAAGCAATGGGTGGAAACTAAACAAGGAGAGAAGCAACTTAGAGCTGAGGAGAAATTTCATGACAGTTAGAACAATTAATCAGTGGAACAGCCTTCCTCCAGACATTGTGAGAGCCCCAACAGTTTTTAAGAAGCTGTTGGGTGGCAATGACAATAGCAATAGCAGTTAGATTTATATACCGCTTCATAGGGCTTTCAGCCCTCTCTAGGTGGTTTACAGAGTCAGCCTAATCAACCATAGGAAGCCATTTGTCTGAGATGGTATAGGATATCCTGCCTGGGCAGGGGATTGAGCTAGAAAGCCTGCAGATTCCTTCCCATTCTGCTATTGTATTGCATAGTATTGTATTGTATTGCATTAGCCGTTTGCCTAGTCACCCCCACCCTTGGAAGGTCTTCAGTAACCTGATTGGGGGCTCCATTGGGAGCTGCACTTTAGCAGCTGGGCTGAATATTCTCCCCCCCCCCCTTGCGTTTTTCCAGGCTGCAGGGGGCTGCCGGCTTGGGATTAACAAAACAAAACACAGTTTTTGCTACTGGGGCCAGTAAGCCTCTCGCCTCTCCCGTTCTGTCTCCTAATTAAAGGAGAGTTTTCTTAAGGGGGAATCAAGAAGTAACCACGACAACACAGCTTGCTACTGATGCCCATCAGTGTCTTGCCCCTCCCGCTCTGTCTCCTAATTAAAGGAGAGCTTTCTTAAGGGGGAATCAAGAAATAGCCATGGCAAACACAACTTGCTACTGATGCCCATCAGTCTCTTGCCCCTCCCGCTCTGTCTCCTAATTAAAGGAGAGTTTTCTTAAGGGGGAATCAAGAATTAGCCATGACAAACACAGCTTGCTACGGATGCCGGTCAGCCTCTCGCCCCTCCCGCTCTGTCTCCTAATTAAAGGAGAATGTTCTTATGGAGGAAGCCTTCTCCTGTTACTTGGCAGCCAGAAAGGGTAGGAGGGGGGGGTGGTTCTTCCTGCAAGCCTTGTGGCAGCTGCCTTTGTGATTCAACAAGGAAGTAGGCTTGGGGGGGGGTTGATCCACCACCTGCCTCTTTAACTCCTTGATAGGCCTCCTTTTGGCCCTTTGCTGCCTCCCTCGCTCTTGGCTAATGCCTCTGCGATCGTCTCTCACCTTTGTAGGTCTCCTCAAGTGGTGGTTGTTGTCCTGCCGGCCTCCTGAGCTGCTGGGGGCCGCCATCTTGGACCACGTGGCTTCAAGATGGCCCCCGGCTCCAAATTCAAAAGGCTCCTCTTTGCTGGAGCACATGGAAATGGCTTTTGCCTTTGCAGGCTTGCCATGCGGCTGCCGCTCATCTCCCGCAGCTGTTTTAGAGCCTTTCCGGCTCTCACCTTGTCCACTGGTGATAGCTGCCAGCACAGGTTTTCCTTTTTAAAAACCCTCGTGGCTGAGGGGAGCGGAGGAGCGCTTCTGCTCCTGAGAAGCCTCTCATCAAGGGCTGCCTCTAGGAGGCATGTGTACCCGGTTCTCCTGCTTGCCCGGCAACGGTCCTCACAGAGTGACTCCATCTCACTCAATGGCCAGGGCAGCGTGCCGCCCCAGAGGGCTTGTGGCAATCCGGTCGTTGCAGGAGGAGGCTGTGTGCGATGAAGGGAGGCAGGGTTCGCCGGGTCCAAGTTTATTTTCTTTAATCCTTTGTAAATTACTGGAGGTCTGGAGAGGTGCAACCTTTCCCTTGATTGGGGTGAGTCAAATCTCCCGCTCTTACAAGCCTCAGCTGTTAGGGCTGCCTGCTAGAGGCTTTTGCCCGTCCTCCTGGTTAGGGCTGCCTGCTAGAGGCTTTTGCCCTTTCTCCTGCTGCCCGGCCAAGCTCCTCACTGAGAGTCTTCGGATGTCCTCAGTGTCCAGGGCAGCCTGCCGCCCCAGGGGGGCTAGTGGCAGTCCCAATCCTGCAGGAGGAGGCTGTGTGTGAAGCAGGGAGGCAAAACTCGATGGGTCCAAATGAATTTTCCTTTAGATCCTAGTAAATTCCTGGAGCTCTCGAATGAGCAACTTCTCACGATCGTTTTGAGTCAGAAAACTGGGCAGGCTCACTTCCAGGGGGCGGAGCCCAAAGAGCTTATCTGACTCAAACCAATCACGAGAGGATAAGGTCAACCCATTCTGGATACTCCTCCCCCCTCACTATGGAGAACTCAGCGCGCTTATCCTCTGGCTTCAATTTATCCACCGCATCGCCTGATACCACCAGAGAGGAGGAGACCAGGGCGACCACCGGAGTGTCAATGGCTGGTAACTGAATGGCCTGGGCACAGGTCTGTTCCATGTTATAGTGCCGGCAGTCAATGCTTCCAGGATCCAAGAAATTGGAGGGATGCGCCCACTGGTTGGTCAGGACCTCCATAAACAAAGGAGGGGCCGGAATCTCCTCCTTGTTCGTGGCTATGGCAGAAAACATGGCCATGTCAGGATCCCTAGGTGGAGGTACCGAAGGATCCCCAGTCCCCACCTTGGTGGTTTTCCGCGCCTTGCCCAAGAGGATCTTGAAAATGGCTGGGGCAAAGAGGCCTGAAGAAGAGGGCTCATCAGAGGGGGCCGTACCCCCACCCTCTGAGAACCCCATGTCCTGGAGATTCTCCTCCCCCATGATCGAAGCTTCGCTAACCATGGAAAGGGAGGAAGCTCAATACTGGGCGCGGCCTAGACCCCCATGCCTGGAAGAGAAAGAGGATCTATCACGCTAGGCAATGCCCCTTGAAATGGCAGCAGAAATAAGCCTTTTAATCCCTTCAGGAAGTTGATCCAAGTCCTCTATATCACCATAGGCAGAACTCCCCAGTGGAGCCAACCTGCACGAAGGGCAGGGTCCCCTAGACGTACCCTCCAAAGGATCCCTCGAGGGAGAGGGCGATGGGGAGCCCCTTCCCCCGGAATAGGCATGAGGCCTGCCAGGAGAAACCGAGGGAGAAGAAGGGCTAAATCCCCTAGGGGAAGAGTGAGTGGAAAGAGGCCCTAGAGGGGACCGGGACCTGTCCTGAGATGAGGGCCCAGCTGACTTGGCCTGCCTCTCTGCCCTAGCAAACTTTTTCTCAAGTGCCCTGTGTCTCCTGGCCTCCTCTCTGGTGGAGGACCTAGACGGGTGCTGGGCAGCCAAAGAACCCGGGGGGAACCCCTTGTTCCCCCCCTTGAACCAGGCCTTTTCCACCCCTGATCGGGCCCCCCTCCTGGCCCTGGGTAATCTCTACCACCTCGTCCATGGCTAACTCATGTGTCCGACACTGGAACGAGGGCTTTGAGGCTCTATAGGCCCCACCGGGACCGAGGTCTGCTAGATGCTGCGAAAAATGAGGCCTGAGCTGCCGCAGACCGCACATGTGGCGGCAATCCAAAATGGCCACCGGACACCTCCACACAAGTCCATTGGCCAAATCAAGCCTCCAGCGACTCAGCCGGGCTCCCCAGCACCCGCACCGCTTCCAGAGAGATCGGGGGAGGCCACGCGGTGCCCAGGCTCGTATTTCCGTCCCCCAGAGGCCACTCACAGACAGGGACAAAGAATGAGAAGTGCGGAAACCGATCCGATGATTGCTGGCTCCGCAAACGGCTCGTGCGCGCCTCGTGGTGCCGCTGCTGCTTCCCTAGAGTTAAATAACAAGTGCAACTGCCGTTGCAGCCGCTGATAAAGGAGCTGGCACCCCCGGGGATAGGGCTGAAGCTCCGGGCCCTCGGGGGGAGGCAGGACGCCCACAGGGCCCTCCCCAACCGCCCGAGGCAGAGAACTGTCCCCTTGGGGCCGCAGCTGCAAATTTAGGAAATTGGAAAACTTTTTAAAATGTTCAATTAAACCAAATGAGACCAGATTGGAATAAATATAAATCCTACCATGGAATATTCTCAACAGTGCTTGGACCAAGTAGACTGAGAGGAAACTGGGCTAGGATTGGAAGGCACCAGTATTTAAGAGTTTGCTTTCAGTCTTTGGACCAATCAGGCTTTGAGAATACCCACACGTGACCACTCCCTCCCTTCCTCTGGAAAAGAAAGGATTCCTGACAAATAGCAACTCAGTCTCTATTTAAACACTTAGAATAATGGGGAGCCTACTACCTCCCTGGTGACTGGTTTTATTTTAAAATTAAAATACACTTTAAAATGGATAGCCTATTAAAAAGAAATTTCAAAGCTGTATTAAAGGTTGTTATTCTAACAAAACAGGTGGATAAAAATGCCAAAAACAAGCTAAACATCTGGTTGAATTATGCAACTGACCATAATAATGACTTCAAGTCAACCTTGACTTCTGTCAACTACCTAGACAAGTGATCTAAAACTTTTTGGTGGTGGTGGGGGAATGAATATAAGTTGTCATGACTCAGAATATTGACTCTGAAAAATTCCTCCAACAGAAAGTCAGCTTCAGGAGAGACAAAACTAAGAATCACCTGGCACAGTGACACAGGCATCACCAGAAGAGCAGGAATGGTCAGCTGATAATGATGTACGGCCTAAGCCCCCTCATCTGGTGAGTAGACCAAAGATGTTCTATTAGGCTTTTTGCTAAACAAGAGACTACATTTCTTGACTAAGGATGGCCTAATTTAAAAGGCAGTGCTAGCTCATAATTCCTTTGCTGGACTCAACTATCTGATGTCTAGTTCTTACATGACCCGTTTCTGTGGATTCTGCTTGTGACACTCTGACTGACTGACAATCCTGACTGGCCTTTGAAGCTTTGAACAATATTTTATGTACTCTGGTTAAAAGCAAAATCACTGAGTCAAGCTCCCTTTTTCAGAGACTCTTTGGATTGGCATTCCTTGCCTCTTCAACATTGAGCAAACTGCTAATCTCCATAGCAACTCTGTATGAAAGTGTCTAATTGAAACTTGAAGCAGGACTCAAGTTAAGCATCAACTGGCATCATTTAGAGCTGTTATATAGAAAAAAATTACAAGGAAGTTTTATCTGCATGGCTGATACCAATAAACAAGCATTTTTGAAAAAGGAACAGGAACTGATATCCAAAAGTTATTTTATGAAATTAACAAACCCCATTCAGAAAAATATACTAATATAGTAGGTCTTAGTTCTTCAAGAAGTTTTCAGTATTCTGTAACTGTAAACGCTGAAACTTATGCAAACTGTTAGTATAAAACTACATCATGGTAAAATCCATTTAGGATTTGGTCAAAACTATGGCAAAAACCTGAGCATCTCTGTAAAATACAAAGCAACATATCCTTGATCATTGTAATCATCACCAAAGCTTTTGTGTTCTTCAAGGGATAACCAATTAAAGTAATTTTCAAAGTAAGCCCCTAGCCAGCAACAGATCTTTCCTAGCTGACATTAAGCAGATGCAGTGGAAGTACATAGAAAATCTTTTCTTCCCTATCAGCATTACCAAGGAGTAGGCCCTTTTAAGGCAATATATAAGCCATTGCTCTCTAAACTATGCCGTATACAATAAGCTGATACTACATAATAAATCTGAAAAAAATTAAATATACATCTTTGGGGGAGGGAAGAATATGAAAATATATCAAATTTATTCTACTTTATTTCCACTACATGCAATTGTCCATCTACTTGAATGCACTAAAGAGTATATATCATGCACCAACACTTTATGAAATAAATTAACATTACAATGATCCTGTATTCAGATAAAACAAAATTTAATGGAAATAGAATGAGGACAGATTGTCTTCCTCACATAGGATTTCAACTTTTTAAAGACTGGGCACCAAATATATCAGAATGTAATTGGATTAAGTTGCAATCCTGTGTTTAGACAAGAAATAATTATGGCTAAAGATATACCTCCACAAATGTATGATCTAACAAAGACAAACTGGAGTAGACAAAGAGGCTACTCCCAATTACCTTCCAACAGACTAAACAGTTTTAGGCAATCTCTTCCTAAAATATTACCATGGCTTCCTGTGCTTTTCCAGAAGATCAGGAAGCCTGGTTGCTACCTCCATCCCCTCAAATAATGCTCATCCTAATATAAACTAATTTAAGGTACACAAACTAGTTCTGCATCTTTATTTATAAAATTTCAATCCATCTTTGCAATTAGATGCATAGGTAGAAAAGAACCAGATAGATGAATTTATAGAATTTTCTATCATTATTTAATTCAGTCACCAAGACAATACATTTCAGTTTTAATGTAACAGAATAATCTAATACAGAGATCCTCAATTTTCTGGCTTTGTGGACTGGCAAGGTGGGGGAGAGGGAGATGGTTCCCCATGAGCAAATGGCGAATGCTTGCCTATGCTTGCCCACTGCTCACAGAAGTGGGGATGCATGTGCACGCGATTGCCAGCTTGCAAACAGCTCAGAGGTTGGGAGGCCCTGATCTAATATGTGGAATTTAATCATTTCAAGTGTTGCCTTGAAACTCAGACACTCTGAGTTTGCATGGAGGTGAAGACCTATTCCTTAATTATGGGAGAACAAATACTTTTACCTTTTTGCAAAGTGGTGTGGGGTTTTCTGCATATATGATTTTTAGTTATTCAAGCAAAAAAAAAAAAAAACAACCCAAACCATTTATTAAGAGGGAGCAAATCTTTATATGGAGAGTAAACAAATGGCCAAAATTTTTCCATAGAACTAATGGTTACTAAAGGAGCTTACTGACTTGGATGAAACAATGTTTGTTTAGAGGACACTCAGTATATCACAGAAGTACACCCCCTCACATTTTGTAAATATTTAAGTATTTCTTTTCATGTGACACCTTCTGAACCAAATAAGTTTATCTTGGTCTCATTGGACCACAGGACATGGTTCCAGAAATACATGTCCTAAGTCTGCTTGTCTGGCGCAAACTATTTGTGGGCTTTCTTGTGGGATAATAGACTTGCAAGACCAATTTGAGGCGGTCTGAGCGCTGATACCCCCTCATCCCTTCAACCTCTGCAGCAATGCTGGCAGCACTCATGTGTCTATTTCCCAAAGCCAACATCTGGATATGACGGGCATTCAACTTCTTTGGTCGACCATGGCGAGGCCTGTTCAGAGTGGAACCTGTCCTGTTAAACTGCTGTATGGTTTTGGCCACCGTGAGGCAGCTCAGGTTCAGGGTGTTGGAAATCTTCTTACAGCCTAGGCCATCTTTATGTAGAGCAACAATTTGTTTTTTCAGATCCTCAGAGAGTTTATTGCCATGAGATGCCATGTTGAACTTCCAGTGACATTATGAGAGCAATAACATCAAACTTATGCAATCATATATAGTTGCTTCTTTGATTGAAATTAGGAGGATGAAGATCTTATGGCTTGAATTGAGCTTCTGAAACTTTTGTAATTTGATCAATTTCAAATTCAGGCAAAAGGATAAATTATGTTCTCATGAGGAAAGAAACAAATGGTTGAAAGCTGTTTGAAACAGTTGCTTTAAAATGCTTCTGCTTTTTGATAGAATCTCGATTCACCAATTGAACATACAGGATGAACAGGCTTCTCCTGCCACATTTCATAACTCTTGATGATTCATGACAAAGTGCAACAATAAAATGTCCACAGTAACCTGGAATTAAAATTAAGTTAAATTAAAGTCACAAAGCATATATTACCCTATGATGTCACAGATCATCTCCAATCCCTCCAGAATAACTTGGTTTTAACAAGTTTCTGAACACTATTATAGATGGTGCCACTCTTTGGGGTGGATTGTATTCTTGAGGATTGAGGTCATCATGGAAAAACAGTGAGCCTCAGCTATCCTCCTGAAAGTGGGACACTATTAAGAGGTTCTCCCATATCTCATGGGTTAACTTTAATTTGAAGATGCAGTCCTGAGGCACTCATTCATATACAAACATATATCTGGACAAGTTAGATTAAACTTCATAATACATTTTAAAAATGCTGTCTATTACCCTCAACTTCTATTTTTAATCTCTATAAGAAAGCATCAGCCATCTTAAATGTGCCCAGAGCAATGTGCAATGTAAATCACATGATATGATAAAAACTGCAGAAGTCATAACAGCATAGCAAAGTATTATTAAAATTATAGCTCACCTTTGTGCCTTGAAAAATAATATATATCATCTGGTCTGCAAACAATTAAAAACATTAAAAGCTAGCGAAACTGGGAATGACTGAACACCACTACAAGAGCACCTGGATTGTTCCCACTCAAATTCATACCTGCAGTACAGATTTACCTAAAGAAAAATTCCTGCAGGCTTGGGATGTTACAAAAGCTCTCAATTCAACACGTGTAAGATTTTTTTTAATAAATCAAACTGGCATAAGTTTGGGATAATCATGGAAAACAAAATTGACCAAAGTGGGGAACGTTTAATTGTTGTGTATATATATATATATATTTCTATGTGTATATGTGAGAAGAAAATAAAATTGGGGCCCTGCTATTGTTGGGCACAACTTTATCCCTGTAGTTCAGCCAATAGTAACACTGTCTTGAAATCTTGTAATTTGACCAAGAAGCAAAATTAACCCTATTAAGAGTACAAAAAAAATATAACATTTTTCAGAACTCTGATGAAACCCATGATGCATTTTAATTAGGCATTGAACTTTGAAACATGCACAGCTTAGTTTGTGTGTGTGTGTGTGCGCGTGTGTGTGTATGTATGTATGTATGTATGTATGTATGTATGTATGTATGTATGTATGTATAAGCTATAGAAGCTTTCTTTCTGAGAATTTACCACTGACATTTGCAATTAAGGCAATCACTGCAAAGCTGTAATTTAAAGCTATCAAAGCTAATAACAGATTTGGTAACCAGACAAATACTACTACCATGTCATTACAATCAGAATAAGCAGTTTTTGTTTATTTATGAATATCTAAATAATATAACATTTTTTTTTGCTTATCTGTCTCCTTGTCAAACGATTCAATTGGATTCCACATGTACCATTTCTTTCTCCCAGCTGAGAAGTAAGGAGGAATAATTCCTGAATCTCTATAGGGTTTTGATAGACTGCATGCAAGATAGCAGGGAGATGTTTTTGTTAAATTGTCAGCATTAAGGCACCAATGTATTTCTGTGCATAAAAACAAAATGCTAGGTTAAACTATTGAGTTGCAGAGAAAAGAGTTGGAAATTATGTGTGTTCCTTTAAAAGCTGTATGTCTTTGTGATGAATACAGACTGTGGCATCTTGTGTACATTTTTTGCATCAGTTTGGAATTTGAGAGGTCTGTGTTAATTCTCAGCCATTTACTTTTCACTGTTTGAAGTATGATTTTTTTTCTTCCTATTTGTCTTACCCTCACCCAGGCTCAGAATCTCAGTGCTTTAGCCTGCCTTTAGTGGTTACATTGATTGAAGGTCAAAGGAGCAGGAGGAGAAAGACAGAGGGGACTGCCTATACTAGTGATGGTGAACCTATGGCAAGTGTGCGCCCTCTGTGACATGCAGCACCCTCTGTGGGCATGCAAACCATCCTCCTGCGCCCCGCTGTGCATGCATGCGCCTCCCTCTGGCCACTGGGTCTCTGCTCTGCATGTGCGGGGCGCATGCAGGGGACGTGTGCGCATGTGTGAGGGGTGGGATGCATGTGGGGGCGCAGGGGCGGGGCACAGGGGGAGGACACACATGCAGGGGCCCGTGAATGCATGTGCGGGGGCATGTGCAGAGGCTATGTGCACATTGCCTTTTGGGGGGGGTTCAGATGCATGCACGCTTTGGGCACTCGGTCTGGAAAACATTAGCCATCACTGTTATATGAGTTGTAATTTGCAAGTTAAACTATTAGCCATCAATACAGTAAACTATTTTCAGTTAGATTTTTTTTAAAAAAAAATGGAAAATAAAGTTTCATTTTTAACTACCAATGGGAAACTTGATTCTTCAACTGCTGTAGTTCATGATGGATCCATTCAGGATTGACTTTAAATCAATCTATCCAAAACCTCTGACAACAGCCCCTCTATCCAGCAATGCTGTCTGGAGGTTTGCGGATTATTTATCAGCTAATATATTTGAAAATAGTGTGTGTTTGGTGTAAGTGATTAAGGAGCTGGCCTAGAATAACACAGACTATGAGTTAGTCCCCACCTTATGTATGAAAGCTAACTTGATGACTTAGGGCAGTCACTCTATCACCCCAACCCATCTCATCGGGTTGCTGCTGTGTGCTGTGGGTATATAGGAAGAAGGGATATTATGTATATTTGCCACATTGAGTTACTTAAAAAATCTAATTAAAAATAAGAAATGATGGCATTCTAGATATTGTGCAGCCAAATCTGTAGTTCATAACTTTTTATTTTTCATCCTGAGGCAATCTACTATGAAAAATTGTTAGAAAATGATGGACACAGACCAGGAAGGTGTATATGATTTATGAAACAAATTTTACCCATGTCATCTACTTCATATCTAATCTATCATGTTATTCTATTGTACCTTATTTGTACAGTAAATTTTAATGTGAACAATTAGCTTTCATACCAATTTCACAACCAATTTTGTTGTAGCTAAGTACAATGACAATAAAGATTATACTTATAGTTAGAAAACTAGAATAGGCCTATAAGAATTGGGCTTATTTGAAATTCCTAAATATAATTCAACTATGTTATAGTCTATGCTCATAATACTTTAGAACAGAGTACACAGCCATTTATCAAAAAAGATTCAGTTCTGAGATCATGCCAATTTTTTAAACTTCTAAAAATACAACAGGTTTAAACCTGTTTTTGTTTTCTATTCTTTCAAGGTTCATATTACTATGTTCACTAATATGTCCAATGTGCAAGAGGTTTTGCAGAACAAAAACTGTACGAAATGAGTGCATGTTTTCTTCAAACTATTTTCTAAACTGCAGGTGCAGAATGATTGGACAGCTATTTTTTTAAAATCTCATATTTGGTATTATAAAAAAACTATAAATTTCTAGCAAAACTTAAAACACACAAATTAAAGAATTGATTTAAATTTTGTTTTCTAAAATAAAACAAAGGGCAAAAATGTTATTGATGGTGACATTGTAAATATAATACAATATTAAATAACTATGTTATCTGCAAACATAAAATATGTTGTTCAATAATACAAATATATTTTCATGTCAGTGCATGACACAACAGGCAGTCTTGCATGACTAAGAATTTGTACACCAATTAGTTTAATCATTATTTCAGTTATTTACAATGCCTTGGTTTAACTCACTTTGTATACGCTACTAGGTTTATACAGAAGTATTAATTAATCATTAATTTACAGTATATAAAGAATATTTCCCTCAATGAGATTTATTCCCATAGCAGTATAACTACTGCTAAGACCAAACAAGGTATTAGCAAGTAAAGTACTTTATTATGGTCCTAGATCAAAACTTTAGCAGTTGTATTTATACGAGGGTGGACACATAGAAGATAATAAGGGCATGTTGTTTTAAGAACTCTCTTCTTGGTTCATAAGCCTTCAATTTTGCATTAAGTTTTGGAGCTGTACATACTTTGAAAATAATTCAGAAGAGTTTTGGCTGTCTTACAAGTAACATATCTCTTTGATATTCAGTAAAGCATGCCACTTTTTAAAAAATGCTTATGAAACCAAAAAAGATGTTAAGCTTTAAGAAGTCCATTTACAATGCATCCACAACTATTTTTCAGCCTTGTTCAGAAACATGAAAAAAAATCAGAGCTCTATAATGAATGGCAGAGGAAGACAGTTATAAGAAATTTAAAGTCTATATAATGTTACTACAGCAAATCTGCTTGTTCCTTGTATTTAAGCGATCTAGACCTATCTAAATGTAAGCGATCTGTGAATTTAGCATAAATTAACTTGTTCTGCACCATTTGTCACAACTCTTCTAATTATGTATTTGGATTTAAGAGACTGGATATGGGGTAGCCTATTTCTGGATTGAATTTTGTTGCCAAAACTGTCAAAATGTTTGTCCTTTTAAGTGCCAACATCACTAAGGATTAGAGATAGGGAACTTTTCTTTCCTAAACTGGAATTGATAGTCTGATTTATTTATTTAAAACATTAATACAACCCTAAATAGGAGTACCTCCGTATTTCATCCAGAGTCTGCAGAATGAATTGTTAAGGATATTGTGACATTCCACCATGTTTGTGAATGTACAATAGCCCACTTATTCTGCATTACCTCAAAATTACTACCATATGCTGAAACCCATAATATAGATAAATATGCAGTTTTGTTTTAATTTTCTGTTTTAGTTACAATTTTAAGAAAACTATCTATTTCAATAGCAGCACACTATCTTAATTTGCATAAAAACCAAAGCTAACCGCACGGAGTATTTGAACTTAATTCTTTAAGAACCTCACAGTTTACCACTGTAGCTTGCATATAAGGCCGTCCCAAGGCAAGGTACAAGATAAAATGTTAAAGAAGTTATAAACTAAATATATTAAAATAAAGCCTCTGTCTCAATACTGTCTTCTACAATCTACCTCGACAAGAGGAACCAAACCCTCAAGAACACTGTCCAACATCCCCACTACAAGACAGCATCCTAGAAGCATGCTATCAAATGCAACAATGTTAAGGCCTTCTAGTGCAAGTAATACTTGTGGATAAAGAATAAAGGAAAACCAGTTTAGTCTGTTTAGATTGTCAGTTTGATCTAATAAGACCTGAAGCTACAATATCATTTCATACTTAACTCTTAACCAGCCTATAACAATATTTAAGCATTCATTCTGAATCAATAATACTACATTTCTTAGTTAGCAGTTACCAGTAGCACAAATATAATCACTAAGACCATGCAGCATTTCAGATTTAATTCCCAAAAGAAATTTGGGAGTGCAGATTAGTGCCTAACTGCAACCTGTAATTAGGCTGTGCCAAGGAAATAAAACAAGTGTTAAATTCATGCTCCCATATACTCTGAAGCACTTTTTTGAGACTGAATGCAAAGTGCTGTACAACTCTAACAGTTAATGATGTCAAATGATCTCAAACAGGCACACAAGGAAGTGGAAAGCATAATATTCCACTGCAGCATCTGCATGAATTAAAAAATATCCAAATAGCTCCCTAGGTTGTACTGTGTCACACACAGCTGTAGACTGAAGCCTAAAGATTTTAATCCTATTTAACTGAGCTCTCACAACTCCTACTAGCACCATGTTTCCCAGGAATCAGTTAAGAAAAAAAGAAAGAATGATTACACTATACTAAAAAGTTTGCAACTGAATAGTCCAGAGTGCAAGAAATAAGATGTTTCATAAAATCTACAAGGATTGTAGAATAGTTTGAGATCAAGATTAGTATTGGTAGTTATTTGATATAGTATTTAGTAAATAAAATAGTATTGATGCTTCAATACTATTAATATTATCCAAATCCATCATGACTTAATGTCAAATAATTGTGGGTTTTTTTGTCATATGCCACATACACTATATTGCCAAAAGTATTCGTTCACCCATCCACATAATCAGACTCAGTTGTGAGCGAATACTTTTGGCAATATAGTGTATATAGCATGCTCTATCATGCTGTTTCCCCCACAATTTTTTTTAAAAATGACTGTCATAACTCTATAAAATGTAAAGCTCACAAGGAAATGTGTAGCTAATTCAAACTATTAAAATCTTACAGACTTATTCTCAAAACAATTGAATGCTACCTAGCAGTTTTTAGGGAAGATGTATCTGAGGAAACAAACATCTTGTGCAACTCAACTGCATCTCAACAGTATCAGGACTGTAACAGCTATTCACAATGTCCAACCTAAGAGAATATAAAGCTACCTTTCTTATTAAAAAAAACACATTTCATGACTAGGTATATAGTTGAACCAATAGATGAGGCAAATTCTGTGATAATCTTATACTTCCTGTCTCCAAGATTAGTTCATTATTTTAATCTCCAAAATCATTAGTTTCTCCAAAATCATGATATTGTAATTGGGGTCTGAAAGGACTTAAGGAAGTAATTTGGCAGCAAATAACTCTTATCATATAAAATATTTCAATTAAAACATGTTTCAATGCAAATTATTTAATAATAGTTGTTTCAGTGATAGTAATATTCATTACTTAAACAATTAAAAATGTCTGGATCCCAAATCTAGCATTAAATGTAAAATCATAGCTTTCAAAAAAGATCAAATTTAATAACAGTTACATAAATCTTACCTCCCCCTTAAAATCCAATCAATATACTGATAGACACAGCAAAGGAGAAGCTATTCCAATTACAGTCATAATCATTTTATTATTAAACATATTTCATTTTCATTAAAATGAGCATTTTGACATCAAAACATTGAAAGTATTCATGGGGGAAATCAAATCAGCATCACATAGAAATCATGTATTGTTAGTTCATAATTGAAAAATCTTAAATGTATCACAATACTTTATATATCAGTTGTTTAGGATAAAAACAGAAAAAGGATAATAAAAAAGGATAATACAAATATACTATTTATTCTTCCTAAATGCATATAAATAGTTCAATGTGATATGGATTTGACAGTCTTTATGTTCATCAAATTCAAGTTGTATGTTGTATCCTACAATTAATAACTTGCAATATTAGACATATCTTTAAAATCACAACAATTATAGCCAAGTAACCTATGCTCTAGGGCTACTGATATAAATCTTAATTACTGACAAAGTACACAAATAGCTTTAATAAACATTCCAAGGAGGAAAAAAATAATTCCATCTGCTTTTTTCTTAGATTGATCAGTTTGACTGGATTGAAACATTATATGAATTCATATACCCAACTACTGTTTCTGTAGCAACAGCACATTCTTTACCCACTATATCATATCAAGACTAAACAATATACTGCAAGAAGCAATTGGTTTTCTTATAAGATTTTTCATTTATATACAAGACATTCTTAGAAAAGTTTCTCTAACTTTGGTGAAATGTAAATAGATTATCTGCCAAAACAATTTAGTGTCTAAGAAATTATATGGAAAGAAGCTGTTAGAAGCTTTTATCTTTGATATTCTGAAAAACAGAACAAGGCCTAGGTTGTAAGAGTGATTATGTTGCCTTTGGAATTTTGTGAAGTTTTATTCTTATATATTTCAAGCCAACAAACAATTATAACATTTTATAAGAAACAATTCTACAGTTGATATTATTTAGATACAGGTATTTTGCCAAATTAAACCTTCTGAAGTTAAAGCTAATTACATAATGCACTATTGTTACTCTATTGTCACCACTCTCACTATTTTCCCCTTATTCATTTTCCTACTGCAAATGAGCATTTATATTTTTTCATGGTTTCTCAATATATGCATGTTTTCAGTCATTTTTTTGAATACTGCAAAAATTATTGTTACATTTATTTTAAAAATATGATTTACAATGATAATTTTAGTGATTTTTCAAGTTCAAAATTTAGATTTTTAAAAAATTATATTTACTCAAAAGTAAACTTTATTTACTAGATCTTTTAACTTTCTAAACCATGTTATTTGTTTTTGACTTGGGAATGTGTTAAATTCATGTTAAAATCCCAGTTTAGTATAATATTTGAAATTAATTATTGTGGCTCTCCATCACTACTTAAAACTTAGAATACCAGTGCAAGATGTTTTTCTTTGTATTTATACAACTCCATTTTACAGCAACACAATCAACATGGAAAGAGAAATTCTAGAAAGCAAATACCAGAGAAAATAGAGACCATTCTAGCAACTCACTTAAAAAGTACTCTCTACAGAACTTTTCAATTTTAATTACTGCAAAAAAATAAAAAAATAAAATAAAACAGCAAGGATGTAATCAAATTTCAGTTTTCTTGGAAGAGATCTGGGACATGTAGACCAAGCTTACTGAATATGTATTGAAGTCTTATTTACTCCCTGCAACTTTATCATCACTAACTTTATACTAAAGTTAATATGTACATATTGCATTGTTTCTGCAAATGTATGGGTTTCCATGAGTTTTAAAAACTAATAAGCTATATTTCTCATTATCTTTAAGTATATCTCTCTGATAATTGTTTTTTGCTATCAAACTTTTAAAAACAATTTAAAATTCCTAATTGACTTGTCCTGCCTCTTTATCAAACGTTAAAAAATAAGAGTAGATCTTGAGTGAAATTAATAAAATATAAATATAAACAAAGTACATAGGAAAACTTCAAATCTTATTGTCAAAAACAACTGAAGAATCTAAATATAGTACTGTATCCTACCTACTGTATCTTACCAAAAAGCTAAAATGGTTACACATTTACTACTATCAGAGAGTTGCAACTTTACTACCATCACAGTTATTAATATCACTTATTTAAAATCCACTATAACTTTGTCATAATTACCCAAAACCAAGATTAGTCATTTTTTCTCTTTTAAGCAAACTTCAGCCTGTTCAATCGCCATTTCACAGCAGTCAGCCCACACAGAACAGATCAATAAGATTACAGACACAAGACTAGACTGCATCCATTTAATAACCACAAGAGAAGTGTACCATTCAGCAGAATCTTACACAGGGATCTCACTAGCAGATATGTAATAAGAAATCATAACTATGTATATCAGTTCATTAATAATTTTCTATTAAAACTCAGAACTGTTCTGGAAATAAAATAAAAACAGATCATATATTACATTCTAAATAATGAAGAGACAACCCAGGTGATTACATCCTTGAATAGCTTTGCCCAGAAAACAGTAAGTCTAACAACTAGTTGCTATCCAGGAAAGTACTTCCGGAAACTACAAATTTATTTAAAATGCAGATTTTCTGCTGCACAATTCAGGGTTCATTACTTTCCCCAATATTAAGAGGCAATAATTACTTTGTTGAAAGCAGTCTGAAAAATGTAAATCTGCATTTGAATCTAGTTATATTATGAATCAATAGTGAAAAAAGCATATACTTGCCTGAAGAACAAGATATAAGAAAAACAGCAAACACCAGCTTTGTAGCAGCTCCCATTTTCCAAATTGTTAGTATCAATAGGGAAAAATACTATATCCAGCTTCTGAGGTCTTATAAATACGAAAATCCGTCTGCCACTTCCTCAGAGTGATAATGTATTTGGAAAATCCATAAAAATGAAATCCAGCTTCTGTAATATAGTCTAGTTCTTATTCAATAGACCCTCCAGTACATTCGGAAACACATCATTTGGCTTCTGTTCTAATAATGGCAAAAAATCCAATTCATAAGAGGATGTTAACCATCCAGGTTAAAAGATGAACATCAACAGTGAAGTAGCTGAATGTTAAAACTATTAATTGTCCTGAAGCACAATATATTTTCTTCAGTGTCAAATCGTATTTCCCATGTGTCCTGGGAACAGGCAAGGCGCACAAATATTAGTAAACAATACTCTTGTCTTCACACTGCTTTTACACGATGTAGTATCTGGATGAGAAACAGTTTCGTCTTCGTTTCAAGTGTCAAAATAAATATGCCTTCGATGTAACAACCAATAGGAAACCAATTTGTAAAACACTGGTGTTTCCTATTAACAAATGCTGAGAGCAAACAAGAGCAGAAATAAGAGGTAAATCAGTCCTCTGTAAAAATCACACAAGTAAGGAAGAAATGGAGAGTCCTTATCTAGAAACCAGGAAAATGCTTCCCCTTGTTTATTCCATCCGTTTGTTTTCACGATCTTCTTCTCATTTGCCCGACAAATTTCAGGCTTCTCCCCAACTCTTACAAGAACTCCCCCATCCAAGTGCCCAGACTACACTTAAAAACCGCCTTTGTATTTGGTATTTGAAATCGCACGAAAATGAGGGAAGGAAGGAGGGAGATGCTCTTTCAAGATCTTAAATGGTGATCTCCCGCCCCCCCCCCCCCGCTCTTAAAAAAATCTATTAAAGACTCGAGAGGCTTCCTGAAGCAGTTAAGCATAAAACGTCTCAATTAAAAGTAGGTGAAGCGATGCTCTAAGAAGCCCGGAGTGTATATATCGGTCTTTTTGCAGCGACCAAACTGGCGGGTTTAATAAGATCTTTTCTCCTCGAGCAACAAAACCCTCTTCGAGCTCGTCGAGGCGTTTGTCGGCGGGCCCTCTCTCCGTTCTCAACCTTCACCGGCTCACCGTTTACCACCAAGGTTTACCCCTCCTCCCCACCACCACCGGTTTGGAGGCAGGCGGGTTTTTTTTTCTTCGTCCGCGGTCCAACTTGGTTTTTGTTTGCTTCTCCTCCTTTTTTCCTTCTTCTCCTCTTCCTCCTCCCCCCCTTTCTTCACGCCCGCAGCGAGTGGATGAGAATGGGGCGGGTAAGGGCACGGAGCCCGGTCAATCCTCGCTCGCCTTTTCCCTCTCCCCTCGTTGTGCCTCCTATGCAGTTTAGACCAGAGCAGCCCGTGCAGCGAGAACAACGGAGGGAGGGAAGGCAGGCGATCGAGGAGCCCCTCGCCTTTCTTCTCCTCCTCCTAACTCTTCCTCCCAGACTGCGAAAAGCCCGAGGCTCCGAGATCCAACCCTTCGGTCTCCTGCCTGGCGGAGGCGTCGGCGAAAAGGCAGCTAAGCCCAACTTTGAGCTCTGCGTAGCGAAGTTGAAGAGCCGACGGCGAGAAAGAGGAAGGGCCCTGCCGAGATTTTCTTCCCTCGAGGAGGCGGAAACCGGAGGCGAACAGAAGGGAAGGGAAAGCGCCGCTTTTATCGTCGCACAGGCCCAGCTGGTAGCGCTGAGTAGCCCTCCGTACCTTGCCGCTCCCCTGTGGTAATTTCATAGCTACCCATTCACTTGCGTGGTGGAGAGAAGCGAGCCAAGATGGCGGCGCTCGAGCGATTGTTTTTGTTTCTTCTCCACCTCCCCCCTCTTTTTTTTTAATCTGCCCCCCCCCCCCAACAGCTCTCTCCTAGCGCACGCGTGGACTCGCTCCTTCTCCCTCCCTCCACCCCAGTCCACTAATCTTAACCGCTGCCCCTTCCACACACGGGGGCGTGCGCGCGTTTGTGGGCGGATAATTTCTCTTGATTGGCAGGCCGCTCTAAGCCATTTGGAACGAGGAGGGGGCCGAAGGGTGGGTGGAGCTTCGCTCCCGCCTTTCCCGCGCCTCGCGGGGTTTAGGGGACGCGATTCTCCCGCCTGTGCGACGTTCCAGGTGTGGAGGGCGTGGGGCTGGGGAGGGGGGTGTTGGTGTTGAGCACGTAGCTGAGCCGCTCGGTTTTCTTCGCAATGCAAAAAACGTGATTGAAAATCCTTTGGATCTTTCCCGTCACAGCAACAAACCTGCCTTAAGAGCAGAGCGGACGCTCTTAAAAGGGATATGTGGGGGGGGGGGGGTATGAATACGCGCGCACTCATAGATACACATGCGCATGAATGCGTGTCTGTGTACATATGTGTTTATGCACACAGACATGCAAATGATAGGTATGCATTTTTAGTCTTGCTGGGGGGAATTTGGTGAAGGGGGGAAATTACTCCTCGGGCTTCCTTACTCCGTCGTTGGGATTCTCAACCATCCAGGTCGTGGTTGTCTCAAAAGGTGCTTCCCCCCCCCCAAAAGATAATTGGACTTTCTTGGTTTAAAAAAAACACCAAAACCCTTATAGCTTCTAATCTAAGAAGCTTCTTGAAGAAAGAAAGAAAAAGCACCTTTGGGATCACTTCCTTAGAAGTACATCGCTTTGAGTTTCTTTGGGAATTGTGAGGGTTTTTTTTAATTCTTGAGAGAAGTCCTCCCAATCTCAGGGCTGGTTGTCTTTCCAACCCAGAGATAAGAGAACAGTTGGGTCGTTGGATGCTACTTCATTTGGCTCAGTTAATTGGAGGGGAAAACATGCTTGTCTGCTAACATTATTTGAACTATGAAATACATGTCTGCATCAAAAACGCTGCCTGCTGACAGGATCCCGATTTGGAGATGTTTGTTTTAGTTTCCAGCAGAGTTTTTTATTTTGCCGTGGCTGATGATGTTGGGGATACTCAGTGTTTTTAAAATCTTGAGATTACAATATGAATGGATAGCAGATATACCAATTTTGGATGTAGCCAGAACTACTATTAGGCGCTTAGATCTGCTTGCAAGAGGAAAGTTTCAGAAATCCTTAACTTCAGAATATTCTGGGTTTATTAATGCAAGTGTTACAATATGAATGAGTGTCCCAAGTGACCTGTTACAGATTACTATTCTTCCTTAACCTGTATCCTATCAGAATTTTATATAATTATTGTGCAACTTTCATAAATAAAACTAAGTTTATAGTTTTGAAAAGTGTTAAAATTTATGTTACACTTTTTAGTAGGCCATAAGAGCATAATTTCATGAGTGGTTTTTTAACTCATCGAGACTAAAATATATCCTGTAGGCCATTGTTTGATAGTATGCCTATTCAATTAGAATAATTGTGTTCAACCCTAAGAGTTGATACGATTGGACGGCAACTTTCTGCTACAGAAGTTCAATAACACTGTTTAGAAAACCGTTTCAGGTGTTTTAAAAAGATGATAAGCTGTGATCAAACATCTGTTTGCATTTGGTATATAATTAACAAGTACAAAACAGAGTTCGCTCTAATAGCCTCTCATTTGAAAAGTCAGAATCTGTTCATTAACTTCCTTATATGATTAAGGATCAGAATGTTTCCTTCCCATTGTTACATGTGTTAAATCTATTTTTTTATGATTTGAACTAAGACAAAAATGATACCTTTTCCCCTAATAACCATAAACTCGATCATTATTAAATTGATTTTTTTCAGCAGCAACAAAAAAAATTAATCAAGAAAAGCAGGAAAAAATGAAGTTACAGAACGAGATTAGTTTGTCTGATTTGTAATGTCCTACCTTTTAAAAGAAGGACTCTCTTAATTTCTTTTTCAGTATTCTGTGTGATTGTTGATCTTATATCTATATCTTCATATCAGGTTATTACATTATGGAGTAAACCTCAATAAATAGAAATAAATCCCAGGACAGAAGTTTTCATTCTGAATATAAAGAGGCCTGAGATGTTATACAATCTTAAGGTGGAGCTAAATTTATAATCCTACAGTCTTTTTATAAACAAATTTCCCTTTTGGCACATGGCATTCTCAAATCATTTTACAAGTGCTCTTAAGAAAAAAAATTAACCAATATACAGTCAATATTTCTAACCACTTTTACATTAGTATTACCTCTGTGAATACCTATGATTATAATGTTGTTGTGACAATGGACTGAGATCTATTCCAAACAAGATGTGACAGAAAATACAAGGTTTCCTGAATTTGAAATGTGAACCCCAAATTATCTTCCTCAATAGCAGGGCAAGTTACTTTAAATTTTATGTCTCTTCAAGTTTGTACTTGTGTTGAAAGTTTATGAGTCTTTATGGGACCTTTTGTTTTTGAGACCATTACTTGAAAAATGACGATGGCCTTTTCGATGGCTAAATAATGACAAATGAAAAGCTCATTACTTCTGCACTTTGCTGCAGATGCAATAAATATTCTGGAAATGTTTTGGTTCATATTAGTCACAACAGTACTTTTGAGAACTTTATATTAAGGCATATGGAAACATTACTGAAACTTTCTAAGTAATATGAGTTATTCATTAGGTGAATAATGCAAATAATAAAATAAGTTGGAATAGCCATTTTACATAATTCCTTTAAACTACTTTGCATGTGTTAGTGTTGTAGAAAGTTAGCACCCACTCGTCTCCTAGATGAATGAAATATTCTAGAAAATATTAAAAAGGCAGAATATTATATTTCCCTGGATGAGAAAAGAAGAAACATGTTTTTAAAGACAAAGAGCAGCTCCCTGCTTCCAGCAGATATTTGGTGCCCATTGAGGACTGGGCCAGCCTATCTACAAAATAAAAGACCTCAGCTCCAGGATGATTGGATTCAGATATGATCCTCCAGGACATGATAGGATTATCAGCAGAGCTCACCACATGGCACAACCAAGCGCCTTCATTGCATCACCCAGCAAGGTTCAACCAAACTTTATCTCCAACAACCTTCCTATGACTCCTGCATACCCCCTGGGAGTCTGACAGAATCATTTCTTGCACAGGAACATGAAGCCCATGGGCAAGGCCCAAGAGAGGGTATAAATACCTCTCTCTCTCTCTCTCTCCATGTGTTCAGCTGCCCAGGACCTTAAACCCATGTGGCCTGTCCATCAATAAACCATCTTTCCAATCAGCCACCATGTTTCCAATGTCTTTCTCCCCACTTGGAACTGAACCAGATGGATATTTCTTCCAACAGTGTGAAGTAAGTATCCACACTGAACAGTGGTTGATGTCCTGACCTTAAAGATGCAACCACATAAAATACTAATTATTTTCAATTGATTTTTCCTTTTCCTGGCACGTTCATGTTTTATCATACAACACACAGTACAGTATTTCAGAGATAGTGCATCCGAAAATTAATTTTAATTCAAAAGGCTTTTGACAATCTTTCATGGAAGCTGCAACACAAATATATATTTGACCAAAAAAATAACCAATAATCAAACAGTGGTTCGCACTGCAACAATGAGACTTAATTGTGATTTCCATAGGCATTGTGGGATGGGAGTATATTACAAAATATGCACCATGAAAAGTAAATCGCAATTTATGTATTTGGTCAGACACTGAGGTGCAAATAGGTAACAGAAAGATTGTATTGTGCTGTCACCATAACATATATCATCTTGACACTTGCATTTGCTTTGGGTATCTGTATATTTATGTATCATTTTTAAAAAATCCCTTTTCTCCTGTGACAAAATAATGTTCCTAACTGACCTTGTGAAAACAGAATATAATCTATTGTTAGTGGGTGGTTTTTAAATATATATATACTGTATAATATGCTTGCCTCCAAAGTATTGACATACATTGAAAGACTTTTAGAAGCTGTGGATAGTGAGGTATGTGGAGGAAAAGGGTTGCAGGACTAAAGAATATCTCTGGGAGAAAAGTCTGTAAAAAAGAAGAGAAGGATTGAAATTAATGTAGGATGATATTACTTGTATATATTTAGACTTGTCAGGACTGGTTCAAAACAAGTTTCAGAACTTTTTAAAATGCAAACATAAAATGCTATACATTTATTGCAGTTAAGGTAATTTAAATATAATGTTTATTCACATTTGCAAATGTCACAAGATTTCAAATATTAGGAATTTGGGCATGGCAGTCCTATTTCTATTCCTATTCTTGGAATACAACCACATTTCCAAAATCTCTCTTTCTCTTTTCTCTTCTCTTCTCTTCTCTTCTCTTCTCTTCTCTTCTCTTCTCTTCTCTTCTCTTCTCTTCTCTCCTCTCCTCTCCACTCTCTACTCTACTCTACTCTACTCTACTCTACTCTACTCTACTCTA
Organism: Thamnophis sirtalis; assembly: GCF_051295495.1. Taxonomy (NCBI): domain Eukaryota; kingdom Metazoa; phylum Chordata; class Lepidosauria; order Squamata; family Natricidae; genus Thamnophis; species Thamnophis sirtalis. The sequence continues at coordinate 36,679,922 of NW_028261381.1, forward strand.
CTCTACTCTACTCTACTCTACTCTACTCTACTCTACTCTACTCTACTCTACTCTAAATGTCCCTGTAATACAGGCCCTGGAGAAGGACATGTTCTGTTAGTTTCTGTGTGTCCAGAATTGCAGGGATATTGTTTCCCTGGGTAGGGTTCTTCTTCCGATTTATTTCCGATGTAGGGTCCAAGGTTACTCAACGGGTTCCGTACCTAAGGCAGGACTAGAACTGTATGTTTCCTGTTTTTCAACCTGTTGCTGTTAAGCGCTACACCAAACTGGCTCTCCTAGTTATTTTTAATATTGAAATTTTAATCCATCTTCAGATAAAACAGCGATAAAACCTTCATCACTGAGTTGGGGGAAGTCCCCTGAGTTGTGTTGTGGTTTGCTCAGTGATGTGTGCATCCTATTTAACACATAACACATTTATAACACATAGAAGGTTTCACTTGTGGTTTGAAAGTTCCTTCCAAATTACAGAATATAAACCACCTTAGTTTCCTTTGTAATACCACCAACGATCACAAACCTCAGAACTTCGTATGATAATACAAAGTCCCTCACTGTGTGGCGTATTACTTAACCATATGTCCACTGAAAATGTTTGGGAAGAGAATACAATTACGGTCAATTACCTATTCTTTAATTTGTACGAAATGTTACATTTTGGAAATTAATTTGTGCATGTGTGTTTTTATTCCATGCATCCTGCATAAACAAGACAATAATAGTAGATTAAAGAAATACGTTCACCTTGGCTTTGTGTGTGTGTGTGGCACGCGCCATTGCTCCTACCAGTGCCAATCTATCTAAGAACCATTTATAATTTGGAATCTGGAAAGTCAGTTTAACTGGCTTAGAACTTAGAAACCCACCTCTGCTGTTATTTGCAATTGGAATTTTTTAGTGTAGTGTTTAAAGTATTTAGTGAAGAATAGGTTCAGTAATAGAAATATTTCACCTTTTTTTCCTTGTTATTTTTCCTTCCTTGTTCTGAAGTTGGTCTACCTTTATGTCTCAATTCTGGGTTTTGCTACAAAAATTTGCTTGAAGGCTTTAACTTTATTACACTGTAAATATTGCATCCTGTACCTGATGTACTGAAAATCAAAATGTCAAGCAATTCATAGGCTTTTTTTTCGCATTTTATCACTGTTAAATCTGTCTCTGGAATGTGCTAATATAAAATGGAACTTCTATCTTGTTGAGCTGTTTACAGCCCCTAATCATAACCCCTAGCATGTCTTAATGACACAATAGTATTTTAATCCACGATCCATCCTCAGAACAAATGTACACATCAAATATTGGTCATTCCTTCTGAACTAAAATGTATGTAATAAAGTAAAAAATTATTCTGCAATCCCAGGTCTGTCGAGTTTAAAAAGTTGTATCTTCACCTTGCTTTTTTTTGAATATTAGACATTTTGTTATATGGTTATGCTGTACTGAATAATAGGAAGTACTGAAATACTTTGGCAACTGCTGTTTCTGCTGGCTAATTTAACTTGACTTATAAATATTAATTAAGTCTTGCAACACCTTGTTTAACCTGCAGTTTTAATATAATTTATCTGAACATGTTCTACCAGTTTATGTATAACTACATCGGGCCCAACTGTTTCTGAATAACCATCACACAGTTAAAATTGCAGATTTATCAATTCCAGCTATGCTCTAAACATATTAACTTCAACTCCTATACTCCTTCTAGTAATATGGAAATCCTGGGAGATCTTTAACATGCATGGTCAGAACATGGCTTACACTGATTAAGATTTTTTTAAAAAACATTTGGAGGGTAACTGATGCCTCAACTACCATGTATGATTTTTGCCACATGTATTTTGATCCCTTTAATGTCTGTTGGTACACATTTATTCAAAAGAAGATGAAGTTTTAAAATATATATAATGTATTTGAATTATACTGAAACAGACTTAGTCTGGACCCTAAAAATGCAAAGTATGGCTTTTTCACAGTTCATTCTTGTAAATAAAGTTTTTTAGTTTCTTTTTGCTCAAGGCGCGGCTAGAACTCGCAATGTTCCAGTTTCTAACCTGATGCCTTAACCACTACACCAAACTGACTGTCATATATATAAAATACTTTCAGTAAATTAAAACATACTCAAATTTATTTTATTGGAAATACTTTTTTAAAAAATAGGTAAATATTTTGATTAAAGATTGAATTCTAAACAGTTATGTAAATGATTGTGCAATAAGGATTTCCTGTATGTCATGGCAGTGGCATACAATGAATTATATGTCATCCACATTTATATAGTAATAAGGTATTGCTTATTTTCATTGTCTCCAATAGGAATTGGGTTTTTGTGTTTTAATATTTTTTTCTCACATTCCAGTTATTCCTATCTCTTTGATAAATGCTGGGACATAGATCATATAACCAGTGGTTGCATGCAAGAATATCTGCATTTTCTGCTCACATGTACAGTATGTCCATCTGTAGGTGTAGACATAGTTTTCCATTATTAGAATAAATCTACCCAAATCTGAGGAACTAAATTTTAAAATCAAAACGTAAACCACCGTTTTGATTGATGAACGAACAGGCACAGTGAATTCTTTCCCAAACCAGTTATCATGTAAGGTAAACTTGTATGGCCATAGCAGATATTGTCAGATGCCTGGAAGAGTATCTGTCAGATAGTATTTCATGGCCATAAAGAGAAGTTACTCAGTGCCAACTACTATTTTGTAGTTGTTCACAAAATATTATGCAACTCTGAGTCAAGTTGTAGTCAGTCTTGTAAGCAACTCCTTAAAAAGTTGCTATTGTATCTGCAGTCAGTCACTGCAAAACAGTGCTGCAAGAATTGCTGCATATCAACTGAAGATGCCAAATAGCTGCTAAATAGTAATGCCTATTTAAAAATATGTGGGGGGGGAAGGGGGGTTGAGAACATTCAGGTAACATGTCATCATCAGATTGCAAGCCCATGTACAGTATGGGAGAAATGTGGTTTATATGATCTCATTCTTAAGTTATTTCTGCTGAGAGTTGTTGTAATAATTAGCTTCATTATTTAAGAGATCATGGATTTTAGTTTCCGATGGACATGTATCCATCCACATTATTTTCTTTTCCTTCCTGGAAACGTAATGTTTATATTTGGTCTTGCTGAAAATAGTTCAATATTTCTCTGTGTCCTCCTCTCTCACCTCCAGCTGAATTAGTTGAAGCCTAGCATGATCATATGATGATCACTTTGTATTTCAATTTCAATCATTGTTCCAGTCCATTTTTGGGTTAAGATTAAATAACCCCAGCCATTTTATAAATGCGAGTTTGGGATTTGCATTTCAAATAAATCAATTTTGTCACTTTTGACTTAAATTAGAAGTCTCTGATATGTCTTGGGATCTGGCAGCACCTCGCTGAGCTTGCACTGAACATCCAATGATGGTTGTAAAGTTGATGGTCATTAAGTGAGACATCACATGACCACACCTGATTTTATGACCTTTTTTGTGGCAGTCATTAAATGAATCTATTGTTTGCTAAGGGGTGGTTTTTGCCAGAAAATCAAAGTAAATTCCAGTTTTTTTGGGGGGAAGTCATAAATCACAATTGTGACAGTGCAAAATTACAAACATTTATAAACGCAGTTGCTGAGCACCCAAAATGCAGTCACATGACCACAGAGGGGGCATCCATTGCTACTTCAAATCCAGGTCATAAGTACCATATTCGGGATCTGTTATAAGTTGATCACTAAGTGACCAGACATATTTTGAGGACTACCTGTATTACAGCCAGGATGTTGCCATCCCTGCTCTGAGTCCAGAGGTGGGTTGCTCCCAATTCGGCCGAACTGCTAGTAACGATGGTGGGAGGCTCCACCCACCCGAACGCAACCACGGGCAAATGGTAGTAAACTAGTTAGCAACCCACCACTGTCTGAGCCACTGTTTTAAGCCGGTCTTGGGATTCCTCTGCCCATCTCACAGAGGCCATTAGAACTGATTTTTCTGTGAGAAAGACCAAAAGGCTGGCGGACTCTGCAGACAGGAATGTCAATGGAGTCTTCCTGGGCAGCCTTTTGCCATAACTCTAACCACAAAACTCTCACCTCCTTTACCAATTATGCTTGAACCATCCTGTTGTTCAGATCCGGCTTCTGCTATATTGCTCGCAGGGAAGACACTAGAAGAATAAACACATTAACACACGCAGACACACACACGTGGGCGCGCTGAGTTTTAGATCTGGCTGGGGGGGAAAAAACATGCTGCCAGATTTTACTCAGTGCTTACATTTTGTTCCTGAGCAATTAAGAGGAAGAACATTTTTCTGGCACATGATTTTTTTAAAAATGGCAGTTATTTTCTGTCTAGATTTTTAAAAAAAGTTGATATGACAAACATGATGGATGCATGGATTGATGCAAGAATTTAACCAAGGCAGATAAAATATGACATGTAAGAAAAACCTTGTTCCAATGAGCTGGAGAAGGGTCTTCCAGCATTAGTAAAATCATAAACATCAGAATGGTGTTTTATGTTTGTGTCATCTCTTGCAAGAATCACAAATTATATTTGATTAGCTTACTCTCCCTGACCCTCCAAAATGATCTAGTCTGCAATTCACAGCATTCTTGCAAATATTGTGAGCTGTAATTTTGGCACATCTGGAAGACACTGGGATTGGATGGGATATCTGTCTTGTGATACCACTCAATGAATATTGCATTAATGAAGTTTCAAAACACGTTTTAAAGCTGTGCTTTAGATATGTCAAAGCCATGCCTTATTTATTGGATTTAAACCCTGTATTTTTATTCAAAAATGATGTTGTTATAATAATATATCAGAAATACTATTAGTCATTCTCTTTGGGGTAAGAAAAGGCACAGGTTGTTTTAAAAGACAGGCCAACAGATACAGCAAGGACATCTACAGCCATACCAAAGGCTCATTTCTATGTTGAATTCAAATACCTACACATCCCTGGACTCCAGAGGGTTGCCAACATTTGATGGAATTAACTGACTTTCTTGTAATCGGTTACCACTTTAATTGCCAAATTTAATGTAAAACTCCTTCAATGTAGATGGGATTTGATTACATTCAGAAAAAACTTGTAAATATTAACTTTCCCACCAGACAGATTTTTCTGTGGCTTATTTCTAAGAGGATTGCTTATTTGCAGGATTGATTTTTTTTTTGCCTAAAAAGAAGTATGTATATATTTCCATGCAGTATTTAAATAATGTCCAACTGTTTTCAACAAAGTTGCCTTCATTGTGTATTCATTTCTGTTTGAAGAATAATTTGAACCCAGATCCTCTTAAATTGTTAAGAAATTATTGTAAAAGATACCACATTGGGGGGCTTTTTACAGGTTTTTTTTACTGCTCATAATGATTTCTTACATTGGCAAATGTGAATGCACAGTTTTTAAAATGTATCACTTGGCAGGATATACACCATAATCCTAAAGAGCATTTGAATGGACGGATGAAGTAGAAGCTATAGTTTTCCCCAATCTATTACCCTTTGTTTATTTTATTTTATTTTGATCATGTTTGGCAGGAACTCCGGCAATTTTAGCTAACATACATAGAGCAGTGATTTGGAAAGATTTATATAGGATTGTAGGTGTTATCTGTGTATTTATTTTCATTTGCTGACATTTCATTATAGTGCACTATAGCTACAGCCCGGAAGATCTTACCTGTCACAGGTAATGAAATCTAAAAATGAAAAACCAAGCCAACAGTCCAATCCAGAGGTACCATACATGTATTCTCTATCATCACAAGGCTGTTTTGTATGGAATTGCTAATGACAAAAATATTTATTTTTATGCTGTTTGTATACTGCTCAATTCTCAAGTCAGGGAAATGGAAAAATAGTTACATATGAATTTCCTTCCAATTCATGTTTATCTATAGTCCTAGGTCACAATGTAGTTAATGGCCCTCTTCTCTACAGCTTGCTGTTAATAGTGAAATGCATAAAAATGTACCATATTAAACGATGTATTTAAACAATGTAAAAGGGGGGCATTGTTTAAAATAGACACACAATTGTCTCATGTAACAACAATATATACTGTATATGATACTGTAAAGTTTGTTCCTTTCCTTATGTTCAACACGCAAGGAATATATTGGATGTAGTACTCAATCATGCAGTTCTCTGCTTGTTTTTAAAAATTAAAATCTTGTGTCCAGTCTGTTCTTGGAACAGAAGAAATCAATACCTTGAATCTCTACACAAATTCATATTTTGTCTATTGATGTATTTAAATAGGCTTAGTTTTTAAACTGCTTCCTTGCTAATGAATCTATTGATAGAATTTTAATGAAATCAATGTTCTGAACTTTTCTGGAATGGAGAAAACCAGTGCATGCATATATATACATGCATGCATGCATGCATGCATGCATACATACATACATACATACATACATACACACACATATACATACATTTTTGTTGCACAAATAGGCAGTGAAGGATGAGGTCTAAGGCAGTTTTCCAGGCTAGCTTCAATGTATTTTGGAGTATCTTAATTGCTAGTAATATTAACTTGCCCAATAACGACCCCATGGTTCAATGATACATTGAACAGCACACTTTATATGCATGAGCTCCACAAACCTTTCTCATTACGTCTAGTTCCTTGATTGATGTGTACCTATTGTTGTCTGTTTCTGAGATTGATACGTTACCCACGCTTAAAAGCGACCATTAGAAGAAAAGTATTTTGCATATTATTTCAGATGTCCTACGGTACAATCAGAGGATAAATAGACAATTTCTCTTTAGTTTCCACTAGATTAAATTCATATCTGTGTTCCTACTTCATATTTTAGCCAATCTTTTACATCACCGAACTAGCAAATGTCCTTGGAATGCTTGTCAGCAAAAAACAATTAAAATTTATATAATAATAGAGCAGCATTCTTTTTTAAGCCAAAACTAAAAAAAAAAGGCAAAATAGTTAATTCTAACTCATAGATTTTAAAATCAACAATTTATTAAATATTTACTTTAAACAATATAGTTTACTTGGTTTATTTCACCTTGTTCTAACAGCAATCATTACAAACAGGACTGTCATTCTTGTATAATATTGGTTTGTAATACCTGTTGGAAAATTGTCTGTCTCTGCATGGGTGCTGAATACAGGTAGTGAGGTTAGATCAATTTCCCTAGGGAGGCTATTCTATAGAGAGGAAGAAACTAGATAATGTTATTTGTATGATATCCAAAACGTATAGAGTTGGAAGGGGAAATTTTAGGCCATTTTCTGCTCAATGCATGAACTCAAAGCATCCCCAAAAGATATCCGGCCTCTGCTTGGGCATAATCAGTGAAGGGGAAATTAACGCTTCTCGGAATAATTGTTTCAATATTCAGTAGTTTTTACTGTTAAGACTTTTTTTAATAATATTAAATTGAAAACTACCTATTGTCTTCTGGAAAGATTAAAAGATAGGTGTTCATTTTCAGAAGAATATCTGAAGATGATTTGAATAATTAGACAGCAATTTTTCAAGTGTTTCTTCAAGTTCATTAGAATTCAAATTCCAGAAGAGAATTGCATAATAGAAGACAAAAAGCAATGCTGAAGTATTCTAATTCAGGTAACACAAACCAATTTGTTAATCTGGATACCTGGATTTGTGTGATTTGGTCAACACTGAATTAAAGGAGAATTTATGACAGACTGCATGGATTTTGCATAACTATTTACACCCACAAGCCCATGATTCATGTTGAAAATTTGAGGAAGTGAATGCAGATCTGAGGTTTTATCCTGGATTCTCACCACATACAAACGAGAGTTGTTCACTGCTTGGGAAAACATTCCTGGGTAGGAGAGACTGGTTTTCTGGTCTTCCCGTGTCCAAAATGCATTGTATCAGAATACTTGTTCAAATCTCAAGGAGAAGAGGGACTCTTGCAAAAGGCCATAAAAGTGCAATTTGTCTAGAAGGTATTTCTTCCGCATAGCATTAAAATTATCGGGAAGAAGGTATCAATAGTCTGAGGGGAAAATATCTTCTGCCAGTATGTGAAGAATAGCTAGATCTTGAATTTGATATTAACTGATACACTTTTTCAGCAAGAGAACAACATTAGATAGATTTTACTTTCTGCCAACATTTGTCTTTCAAACTTAGTTTTATGTTAAAAAGTGACCCTGTTTCCTAGTTGTAGAGACACAGTTTATACAATAGTGATAACAATAGTGGTAATAACATTCTATTCTACCCTTTTCTGTTATGTTTCTTATCTGACTTTCTGCTACATTTAAGCAGTCTGTTGATATATGTGTGTCTGTGTGTGTGTTTGTGTGTGTGTATGTATGTATGTATATGTATGTACGTATGTATATAATTGTAATAAACTTTGAATTGAATAGAAGGACTTGTTCACTGAGAAATAAACTGTATGCATGCATTCATGTTTTCCCACGCTCACAAACATCTAATGACAAAAGTCAAGAGTGTTGTTTCCACTGGAATAGACTGGAGATTTCACAGGGCTGATTGCAGAGATGGGAAGATAACAAAGAAAAGAGAGGTAAGCTACAATGAACTACCCTCCTGAATTAGTGAACGTCGCCCAAAGCAATAACCTTGGCTATCAAGTTGATTTCCAATCCATGTCCGCTATTAGGAGCTCAGTGAGCCTGCCAGCCAAGTGGAGAGGGAGAAGAAAAGATTGGAGAGAATAAAGGAAGAAGGAGTCAGGGAAAACAACAGCCTTATCCCCATTGATGACTGATGCCCATTGACCATCGTGGGCAAAGATAGTCCTTTAATGGGTAGAATCGTGAACTCACAGTAGAGTGAAGTTGCTGTAGAACTGGAGTGTCAAACTGGCAGCCCGCAGGCCGAATGTGTCACATGCAGGTCATGCCCACCCCAGCTCCGCAGCAAGTTTGACATCCATGCTGTAGATGGAACCAACTAGTCTTTTCCGTCCCTTAAAACAGATTGAGAAATAGTCTTACAGGGAAAAGTGTGTTATATTTATCACATCTGACCATTTTTGAGGGACAATTTTGTAGACTAATCCTTTGGACGAGGAATTTAGTTGCAGCATTTTCAGAAGCATAGCTTCTGGTTTAGAAATAATGCTTCTGAGAAAAACAAACTTTGCATTCCCTAGTGATTATCACTAACCATCACAAACTGATTTGCATCCTTTTGGGGGTGGGTGAATGAAAAGAATAAGAGTGCTACTGATAAACTAGCTAAACTGGGGCTTGGAAAGATATTTAAGGTAGTTATTGTTTGAAACAAAACAAAAGCTTCAAAGAAGAACAAAACAATTAGGATACAAAGCAGTCACTCATTGCCCAGCAAAGGCAAGACTTCAGTACAGAAGGTTGATGGGTGATTATATTAAAAATTATCTCAAGAAACTTTCTGATGTTGTTTTGCAATTCCAACAAGGAAGAAGCAAAACTTAATAGAAATAGAAATAGCACTATAGATTTATATGCCACTTCATAGTGCTTTACAGCCCTCTTTAAGCGATTTACAGAGTCAGGATATTGCCCTCAACAATCTGGATCCTCATTTTACTGACCTCAGAAGGATGGAAGGCTAAGTCAATCTTGAGTTGGTCAGGATCAAACTCCTCACATGGAGCTGTAGTCACTGCGCCACCATGGCTAGTAGCAAGATGTTAGACTGCTTAAGAAAAAAGGGATGTATTTCAAATATTTTACTATTTCCTCTAATTTGTAAATCAATCATGGAAGAAAATTAATTAAGTAAATTACATGACTAGTGGCAGTTGGCAATGTCAGCGTGCAATATTCCATTCTAACCACTGCGCAACCACAGCTCCTGAATTGGTGGGAACCCTAAAACTGGGGAAGGAACATGGACAGAAATAAGTTTATTCCAAGTTTTGTTTCAATCACAAGAAAACCTATATAAATACATATATGCCTGCCTCCCTTACTGTGTCTTATTAGAGCATTTTCTCCAACAAAAGCCAAGAAGGCTTTTTTTTCAACAATAAAAAAACCTGCTGAAGACATGAGGTATCTGGACAACCATTTCTGACTCTGCTACGAGACTATATGTAGCACTCATTTTGTTCCCCCAGAAACTGCTCTGTAATTTTTGCTCTAGTCTGGCAGTAGTCTGGTCAACCATTTATAGGAAAAAACATGAGGAGTGCACAGTGTTGTTTTTCCTCACTGATTATTGGATTTCAGTACACATCCATTCTGTGTGCGCATACTCAAAAGTGGTGGTGGGGAATAAGAGGCAAAGGGACTTCTGTAAGAAAAAAAAATGCTGCAATGGCCACAGGTATGTCCTTATTAAGAAATCACTTTTAAGCAAAAGAAACAACAAAAATAAGCATTTGGGAACATAGAACTCAACTTTTGAGTCCTTACCAGGAAGCACTTCTCAATGTGTTGTTGCTGGCTCCCCCACCCCTTTTCCTGGTTACTTTCTGAAATGGAAGTTAAATATAATATTTTAAAAACGGGATGGCAATGACAAAGGTTTTTTTAATGGCATAATAATCCTTAGGGGCAAACAAGTGACTCATGCAACTGAATGAAGCAAATGTGATAATCTCCATCAAAAACCTTCATGTGAATAATGCATGTCTGTCCACAGTATCTCAATGAATAGAATGAAATATTGATCATACGGAAAACTGAAAGGTACGAAGACTTTTATTTCGGTGCTAGAATATAATCAGCAAAATGTGACCTTAAAATGACAAAATATCACTGAAAGACAGCATCTTCACAGTGTAATTATACTTTAATTTTGCTTTGTCTTGTTGAAAGTGAAATTTAACCAAAGTCGTGATAGACTTCCTAGTGGAAGAATTTTAGATGATAACATAAATGGGCAAGACAGAAAAGGTGTGGCATGCCTTCAACCCTTTTCTTAATTTTTTTGAATCTAGATGAAGTTGAAGGAGAAGATGAAACCTTAAGTCTTGTTCCACAAAATTGGGTGTGGCCATATTTGGAGAGTGGGTCTCAATATGACATACGAGCTTGCTACTCCTGATTGAAATAATCCATACATTTGGGATATTGTTATCAATATCCTCTAAATAAAAATTATAAGCTTGCTAAGGATTCTGTGTAATTCCTTTTACTGGTGGATATTGTGTTAAATATAATTATCACCACACAATAAACATCTATTTTACAATAAATAATTGAGATATTTCACATAGGCTACATTAGTGGGTTTGTGGGTATGTATCTGTGTATTTTACATATGGTAGCTGAATAATGCAAGTTGAATCAGACACATCTCCTAGACTCAATTATTTAATACATTGCCTTGCTCACAGTAAAAAACTAACCTTGACATAAATCACATTATGTCTTCATGATTTATACCTACATACATACCTATCTAGCTAGCTATCTTCTATCTATCTTTCATATTTAGAAAGTGCCCATGTACCTCATAGAACAATTCTGGACAGTGCAAATAGATATTTAGGAAATTTGTTAGTTCAATGCAGCTTTTTGTATCTAAGATAGTAGGGCTCACTTAAACAATTTGTTATAAAAGCTCCTTAGGTCTACTCTAAGGAAAATAAAAGTGGAATTGTTTATCTAAAGATTATAATTATTATTGAATGGCTGGAACCAACTTTAGGACTGATGGACAGCTTTTGTTTAGAATATTAAAAAATCAATATTTTAAAGCCATTTCCCCCCTAACCAAAAAGAGAGATAGCATCTTCCAACCTGTACGCAAACAATTATATAATTGAAATGCTAACACTCTAAAACACAAGCAGTCTATTCTGCAATGAAGTTCCACCCTGTGACAACAATATGGACAAGAATCCTCAGATTCCTGATAATCTGGATTTTCCTGGAAATTAATTAGCAGCTCATTAGATCCTGATTTGTTTTGGCAGACAGATGCTCTTTTTCTCACAAAGCCAGGAACAGATACTCAGCTGCTCCTCCATATTTCCTCAATCTAAGATGTAGAAATGACACTCGGGTTGAACGACGTTTTTCATAGCCTGGTGATAGCTTTATCTTAACATGTGCACTCAGCCATTTAAAACAACTATTTATCTTATTTGGCAATCAGAAGAAGGGTGCCAGAGTGTCTAGTGTTTCAATATCAAACTGGATTAAAGTGTATTAAGGAGGCTTATGCAGCTCTCAGGAGAGAAAATCTCATCCTTCGAAGAGTTCATTCCAACTAAGCAGTTGCTTGCTTTCAGTTTGGGTTGAATGAATAGGGCCACTCTCCTAAAAATCTGCCCAAAGAATAGATGAAACCCATGACTAAGACAGGCAAGCTTTGGAAGATGCATTATATGTCAAATATATGATAGGCTAGCTACCAGGTTCCCAAATGTTACAAGCCAAAGTGTAATTTCCCCTTAACTTTTAAGACTTGTGGACTTAAACTCCAAGAATTTTCCAGCCAATGTGTTTTATAACTTTTCTTTAATGCTTCATAAGTTTTGTTTAATGTTTTATTAGTTTTGTTTAATGTTTTATTAGTTTTGTTTAAATAATGTTTTATAAATTTTGTTTAAAATTATTGAATGTGGTGCATGGACATGGCTGTCTTTTCCCCCAGTCCCAAATGGAATGGACTTGGCACAATATTTTCTAGGCAGAGTAGATTTGGTATAATTTTTAATTTTTAAAAGGGGTTTTAAGTCATTGTTTTGCCTCTCTGGAAACTGCTATAGGTTCCAAGGAATAAAAGATACTAGTATAAATGTGATTCTGGTATGTTTGATCTCAAGGAGGGGAGGATTTGGGTCAAGATAGCTAGAAGAAAAATAGTTTAACTTTCCATCACACATCTCGATCAGCCACCTTTCATGATTTGACCCTTCATTTTTAATTATTACTATTAGTCCTCCTTTCCTATGAGACTGGAAGTTCATATACAAAACTTAAAGAATAACATTATACTCAGTTATTCAATGCGATTTCCTAAAGATTTCTTCATACAGAAATGGTCTGCTGGAGTGATCATATCCCTAAATAATGTTTCAATTTCACTTTCTTTCTTTTTTCTGGTGAATGCTTTTAACTTATTTCTCCTGCTTTTCCCCCTACTGAACGTGTACATTGTTCCATTTGGTCTGTTGAGCGTAGATTATTTTGGTTTGCAAATATCTAAAATTAATAATCAAAGGCAAACTAAAACTTCAAAAAGTAACCCAACCGAAAATGAAGAATTTGGAAATGTAATTAATAAAGTAAACTAACAAGTAAAGCTCTCTGCTGAAGTTTTCTTAATGTTCTTTCAATTTTCAGGCATGCTACAGTTAATCTTTAAAAAAAAACCAGATTTAAACTATTTAATAAATCAGATTGACCTATAAAATTATTTTTCCAATACAAAGTCATACAGTTTTTCCTGACAACTAGATAATTATTTTCTCTTTTAATTGAAGAAAAATAAGAAAAAATAAAAGTTTGGAATAAAATGCAAAAATAGCTGGGAAAAGAAAGATGCATACATAAAAAAAAAGACTCCAACTCATGGAAGGACAACCATGGATTTAACTTGACTAACCATATTTTCAAGCATATCAGGAAAAAGACTGTAATCAGTTAGTTTGTCAGCATGCCTGCATGGAGTACAAAACAGAAACAAATCCTGTCAAATTAGAATATAAGATAAATCAAGGTTTGATTCCCTACAGGATGAAAAAAAAAGTATCCAGCCTTATACACTAATCTAATAAGATTACAACATATGTAATGACTTGTAACATATGATTGAATGATTGAAAATCAGATACATGTATGCAAACCAAAAAGCTTACTTATATATTTCATACATAATTTATGTGGGGGAGGGGAATTATACTGTATAGGTACTATTTATATAATAGTTTAGACTTGTTTACATACATACATACATACATACATACATTGTAAACAAGTCTAATATGTGTGCGTGTGTGCGTTTTTAAAAGAAAGATTGACAGAAATTTATGTAGAATAAAAGAGAAAAGAAGAAGTGAAAAGTGCAGTAAAAAGAAAAGAAAGAAAATGTAAAGAAGTAACTTCCAATTTTGTTTAAGGTCTAGATTTACCTCTTATTCTATGGCTACATCACAACTCACTGTTTTCTATCATTTACTTTTTAAATTATTAAATCCATCAATCAGGCATTCATTTTTTTCCTGTTTCATGCAAAAAGAAAAGTCTATAAATGTTTTCCAGTCAGCAATAAACACAGAAAATGTCTTCTTAAATCAAAGAAGTCAATTTGACTGTATCAGCCAATTCCTATATTTACAATCCATTCATCCATTGAGGGTAATGTTGACTCTTTCCACTGTTGTGCATAGATTAGTCTTGCATTTTCATGTATAAAAACAAAGTTCCATGACTTTTCCATCACTTTTCCCATCAGTCCCTAATGAAAGGCCTCTGGTGTCAACTGTATATTAATGTTTAAAATCTTCTAAATTGGTGTATGAAATTGAATCCAAAACTTTCTGCCTTTTTACTTATATCTACATGATAAAAATGTCCCTTCTTGTTGTTTTTATTTGTGCATTTCCAACATATATTTGAAATGGTTTTATACATTCTAGGCAATTTCTCCAGTGACATACCCATGATTCATCATTTTGTAACAATTTTCTTTAAGATTATAACATTGTACTCCTTTCAACCATGTATTCTCCCATTGTTCCATTTACATAGGGTAGCCAAAATTTTTAACCATTTTCCCCCTTTAGAAGCGAAGCTATTCATTATTTAGTTTTCATTAAAATAGAAATTTGTATCCTATTTTCTCACAATCTTTTAGCTTTCCGCAAGTCTATGCAAACTAATGATTCATTCAACATCTGTTGAGGTTAATGGAATCTGTTTTTCAGAGAGAACAGGTTAGAAAGGGGAGATGCCTTTGCATTTTTAAAATTCTTACCCAATTCTCCTTTATTGAATTTATTGCATTTATATGCAAGGTATTATATGCAAGGTAAACACCAGCGAAGCCACAGGAATGGTAAAAGAGAAATTAAAAAAAAATACTCATACTATACCTAGCCTAATACTATACTATACTTGGCTAAGAGACTGAGCTTGTTGATCAGAAAGGGCAATAATTTAGCGGTTCAAATCCCTAGTGCCACATAATAGAGTGAGCTCCCATTACTTGTCCCAGCTTCTGCCAACCTAGCAGTTCGAAAGCATGTAAAAATGCAAGTAGAAAAATAGGGACCACTTGGTGGGAAGGTAACAGCGTTCCATGTGCCTTCGGCATTGAGTCATGGCAGCCACATGAGCATGGAGATGTCTTCACACAGCGCTGGCTCTTCGGCTTTGAAACGGAATTGAGCATTGTCCCCTAGAGTCAGGAACGACTAGCACATATGTGCGAGGGGGACTTTTACCTTTATACCTAGCCTTTCTAATCCATTATATTGCTTGTAAAGAAAGAAGAGCAGTCATATGTTTGGTTTATATGTAGTTTAAAAGTGTAGTGTAAAAATCTATACTGTTTCCCAAGCTTCAACAATCACCACTACTATAGTGTTTTCTTTATTAAAAGAAGAAAGAAAGAAGTTTCATTGAACCATGAGATCTAGTGCTTGATTTCAAATAAATAAATATGCAAGTTGTTTATAAATGATAGATTAGGTCTTCCAGGCTTTTCCTGAAAAACTGAAAATGAAGAATTAGGGACATCTCACTGACTAATTCCGCTTAAGTTATGTCCTTCCAATATCAGACCTGATTCCTACCCCCCAATTAATCTGAAATCCACACACAAAGCCAATCCTCCGCCCCTCTGAAATGTATCCATTAAAATACTTCTGACAGATACTCTCATTTAAAAGTGCATTGCGTATCCTTGCCTTGCAAATTGTATTATTGATGTTTCCAGAAGGCAGCCAGGGCGGATTTTGCTCAAGATGTGTAGCCTCACATCTCTTCCAATGGGTTACTTGATCATTAGTATTCAGGTGATGCCCAGAAGCAATACATGAAATTAAATGCTAATGCACCTTCCTTGCTATCTCATGAACATCGTTATGACATACTGTGCAGTCCATCACTGGAACGATTGTCTGTGTATGACAACTGGCTGCATCTGTGTTCACTTTTCCTTATGCTCTTGCTTCACAATAGGTTGAAGGTCTCAAAGCAGGGAAAGGGGGATGAAGTAAGATATATCTTCAAAAGGATGTCTGCGATTTTTCTCTTGATTCTCATGCCCCTTCAATAGAGTAATTTTTTTTAACTGGCAACTCTCCCTGGAGGCATTTCTATTACTGTCCTTTCAACCCCCACTCCTCGAGTCCTCAAAAGAAGAACTTTCACTGCCATCAACAGATAGAAGCAATGGTAGAGAATCTCCGCTGATCCTAATCTCCCTCAGATCCTAGAAAAATAAAAAAGAAATCCCTTATATGTTCACCCTACCTAAAATGGGAATACTTTTATAACTGCATGCCCCTCCCATTTGTACTACTGTACATGCTTGGTACATTTTTTTAAAAAGAAATATTTATAGTCCACTACTTCTACTTCCAATATCCTCAGAACCTTGTGATGGGTTGCAACTCAAAAACAAGAGAAAGCAAGTAAAACAGCAAGAGAGGTACAATGAAAGGACAAAAGGAATGATCAGGCTATGGACACTAAGTTTCATATGTAAGAGTAAAGTTCTAAGCAGGTAAGGTCGCATCAGCCTGGTCTCTGTTCCTAAGATAGGCTACCATAACATAGAAGATTTCTCCTGCACTTCCAAAAATGAGACTCTATACCTAATTCTACATATCATCACAGCGGCTAGAATAGCATATGTACAGAAATGGAAGAACAACACAATACCAAACGAGGATGAGATAATACGAAAGGTCTTAGAATGTGCAGAGATGGATAAATTGACCAAGGAAATTCAAGGAAAGGAGGAAATAGAGTACTATCTAATTTGGGAAAAATGGTACAAATGGCTGGATGATAGAAATAGGAAATAAGAATCTAAAAAATATAGTTTGCATTATAGAAGAAGTAGGAATTAGTGATAAGAAGGTAGGTAAAGTAGGATCTACAGAAGAAGAAAAAGGTATTTATTAGTAGAAGAGCAATAAAGACTATCTGATACAAATAACCAAACATAGACTGATAAGCAAAACAGTAAGAAATAATAGGGTGATAAATGTAAAAATGTTGAGAGGGAAAAAAATGTTTGTAAAAATGCACCGTTAAATATCTGCTGTAAGAAGGAATGGGAGGTTCCAATGTTACTTGTAACTGTTGTGTATGTCTTTGTCAATGTGCATAACTGTTTATAATAAAAATTCTTTTTAAAAAAATAAGATTTCTCCTGCACTTCTATATAATGAGCTTTGCCGTCCATGGTTCATTGAGGAGATCCTCAGATGTTAGTCTTAGGATAGCAACTATCTCTAGCATCCTAGATCTTAAACTGCTGTGCACCTTAGGCATAATATCGAAGTTCAGCTGGTAATGTGGAGACAGGCCAGTTCTTTTATGATCAATGTCATCTGTTCTGAAGACATATAATAGCCTCACCGCTGCATTCTACTATAGGTGTGATTTCAGAGTTGCCTTCAAAGGCAGAACTCATGTAGAGTCTATGTTGACATAGTCAGATGTTAGAAAGAAGATGTTCTGATCAGCCTATTCCACTCCAGAAAGAGTCATAGTCATCAGACACATGGACACTGATATTTAATTGAACTTCAAGTAATAAAGACAAAATCTAGGAATATACCAAAGCTGAATGTCCACTTCTTGAAGACGACTGAAACTAGAGTTGGAGATCTTCCTAATTTGGGGCCCAATCCATTTTTTTCTGAGGTTCAACATACATTTATTGACTCTTGTCCAGTCTGTTACAGCATCCAGATACCTGAGCACTCCTCATTGAATGGCAAGGAGAAGTAGAACTATTTATTTTATCTTTGTTTATTTGTTTAGCCTCCGTTATAAATAACTCAGTGAAAATCCTTTCCTCTTCCTGTTTTCCCGAGAGGTGGGTTGCACTGGGAGCACGTCACCAGCCAGCTTTCATGCTCAAGGCAGAACTAGAACCAGAACTAGAACTCCCACTCTCCTACTTTCAGCCTGGTGCCTTAATCATGGGATCAAACTACCGGTAGCTCTACCAGAATGAATCAACCAGTGTTTTCAAAGTTGAATGCTAGACTAAAGTCACAATAGCACAATTCCTACACATCCAGCATGCAGGTTTTGCCCAGTGGTTTATGGAGGTATTTGCTTTATCGTGTTTAGAGGGCCTAATGCCATTATTTATGTGACATATTTTAATGCTTAAAAAGCACTCAAAAAAGACTATAGTTTAGAGTAGTGATTTGTAGATTTGGCAGTTTTAAGGTATGGGAACTTCATTTCCCAGTATTCCTTAGGCAGAATGCTGGTTGGATCTTGCACTGAAGAAAAGATTCTGTATGATAATGTTTTAGAGTATTCAGAAACATTCTCCCTCTGGGAGAATGGATTGCCAAAAAATGAATTTTCCCTTAACAGTTTACTTCTGAAAAGGCAATCAGACTTTAGCTCTGAAATAGCCTCTATAATAAGTTAGAACCGTGATGGTGAACCTATGGCACATGTGCCTAAAGTGGCACATGAAGCCATGTTGCCTGGCATGCATAGCCTTGCCTGTTTGTCTTCTGAGTTTCTGATGCGCATGCTGCGAGATGATCAACTGTTCTTTGTACACGTGGCAGTGTCAAAACCTGGCCTGTGCATGTACGCCAGCCAGTTGATTGTCGTGCGCGCATGCATGCTAGAACCTGGAAGTTTGGCTTTTTTGGAGTGTGACCCTGATGTGCATGACATCACTGGGTTAGAAGATGTACAAACCAAACTAAAACACAATAACATGTATTGAACACAGGATATTTAAGTTCTTGGAGATGGCACACTGAAAGCTGGCAGCACCAAGTTATGAAGGAGAACAACCTGACAACCAACTACTTAAATATGGATGTACATGTGGGTTTTTTTGTACAATTCAGTTACAGAGAGTGCAATCTGAAAAGAAAGGCTGTCCTGGGCAGATGGGTTTCTTACCGATTCATTGTGTAATTTTTGTTCAAGAGTTCCTTTCCCTGCTGCTTTCCTATGCAGTGAAACGTCATGCTGTGGATATAATTGTGACCATTTCTCCTTTTGGGGTCAGAGAGGCTTTTTCAGTTTCCTTATCTGTTTTGTTATTATGAAAAGCACACATGTTCTTCTCTTCTGGGCTGGAGTGTAGAAGTGTTAGAACTCGTTGCCATGACTCGGTTACAATGTTCTTCTTTCTTCCAGCCAAAAGCTAAAACCAAGATAGATTCACTGTCCCCATTGTCAACCCCAATGGGCCAGACGGTGGCTTTCCTCACCTCCCATGCAGAGAAGGCTGCCCTCCTTATGCTTTTCAGTGTAACACTTGCCAACCTCAGCTGTGCTGTGAAAAAAGTTTTGACAAGTGGCCCAGACCCCTGGATTTAGCCATGTGTCAGAAGTAACCCCGTACATCTGCCATTTCTTCCAGCCTAGATTCTGGACTCTACTGCCAGGCCAGGAAGTGACAGGCGGGGGGGGGGGGGGGAGAAGAAGCCATTTAGCCCCCAGGTTTCCTAGTTAAAACTTTGTTTGGTGATCTGCATCAGGTTGAATAGTTGAAAGCCCGAACAACAGCTGGCATGGGTGGAGAATTGCATAAGCTGGCTCTCTGCCATTTCACAGCAAAATGACCCTTGCCTGCCAGCTGTTGCTTGGGCTGCCTTTGAAGGTGGATTTGCCATTCATCCAGAAGACTGATAAAAGTTGTGGTCTTCTGGATGAGTTTTAACATCATTCTGAAAGAGTGAAACTCCCAGCTTTCAAAGCAGGCAGAATAATAGCTGACAGATGTATTAGAAAACACAGTGGGTATAATAGGAAGGTAAAGAAGAGTTTCCCTGAAAATAAGACCTCGCCGGATAATAAGCCCAATCAGGCTTTTGAGCGCATGTGCTAAAATAAGCTCTCCCGGAAATATTGCAACACAGCAGCAGACATGAGGTGACCACGCTCCCCCGCCTCCTGCACGTCAAAAATAATAAAACCATCTTGAAAATAAGGCCAAGTGCTTATTTTGGGGGTCAAAACTAAATAAGACCATGTCTTATTTTCGGGAAAACATGGTAGCAACAATATGGACTCCACACTGTGGCCAGATGAAGATCCAAGTAGTGACTGATTGAGAGGATCTCATATAGACAGCCCAGAATTTGTGTTCGTACTTCCAGTAGGTCCAAAACTCTGCATTTATCTGTTTGGCTTTAAAATAATCTCACCTAATGGCACTACTTTTGCCTGGAGATCACTGTGTGCGGGTAGTACTAGCACTTAGACCTACATATTGCTTTACAGTGTTTTACAGCTCCCTCTCTCTTGCCCCACAACTATGATAGGACTTTATTTTTTAAAAATATTTTTACTGAACAGTTTTTTCCAGATTTTTTAATACATTTATCATCTTTGTATTTCCATATCGGTATAACTCCATTATACCATTTTTATTCATACATTTGTACATATACTTCTTTTATACATAATAATTTACTAGTATACTAATTTATCTACAATACATCTACATCTTATATCCCTACATATATACTTACACTTCTTTTGTACATATTAATCTACTAATGTACTAATGTATATACATCTTATCTCTATATATGTGTACATGTATTTCTTTTATACATATTAATCTATTAGTGTACTATTGTATATACAATACACCTAACATTTTATATCTTATTTATTTATGCGGCTTTGTAATTCATTTGATTTCTTAATCTTTCTTTCCTTAATCCTTTCTTATTCTTCACATCTTTCCTCTAGCCATTTATACCATATATTCCATACCAAGTAATAATCGGATTCTCCTTTATCATTTATTTCTTTTGTGAGTCTGTCCATCTCAGCACACTCTAACCCTTTTTTATCACATTTTCCTCTGATATTATATTTTTATTCTTCTAATTTTGTGCATATATGATTCTTGCTGTGGTTATGACATTTACAGCCCTCTCTAAGTGGTTTAGAGAGTCAGCACATTGCCCCCAAACAATCTGGGTCCTCGTTTTACCAACCTCAGATGGATGGAAGGCTGAGTCAACCTTGAGCCTGGTGAGATTCAAAATTGCAGGCAGCCAGCAGTCAGTAGAATTAGCCTGCTGTAACTACTTTCTAACCGCTGCATAATGGCAGCTCTCTCTCTCTTGTAAGTCAAGGTAGCCCTTGACTTACAAACACAATTACCATATTTTTTGGAGTATAAGACACATCTTTTTCCCTCAAAAAAGAGGCTGAAAATCTGAGTGCATCTTATACACTGAATACAGCATTTTTTGTCTCCCGAAACCCCGCCCCCTTCACCAAAGTGGCTGTGCATAGCCTTTAGGAGGCTTCCAGAGTGCTCCTGGGGGCTGGGGAGGGGAGGGCAGAAATGAGCAAAAAACGGGCCATTTTGTGCTCAATTTTGCCTTTCCCAGCTGCCAGGAGCACTCTATACACCTCTTAAAGGCTATGCATGCCCTTTTTATTTACAAAAATGGGCCATTTTTTGCTTGTTTGGGGGGGGCACCCCCCAGGAGCACTCTACAAGCCTCCTAAAGGCTATTCATGCCCTTTTTTTAAAAAAAGGCCCAATTTTTGCAAAAAAATGAGCCGTTTTTGAGAGGTCTGCTGAGTACAAAAACCTTTTTTTTAATTTGGCTCTTCAAACTCTTGGTGTGTTTTATATTCTGGTGCATCTTATACTCCGAAAAATACGGTAAGCCCAACATTTATATTGTTAAACAAGACAGTTATTGAGTTTGCCCCATTTTACGACCTCTCTTGCCCCAGTTGTTAAGTGGATGACTGCAACTGTTAAGTTAGTAACATGGTTATTAAATGATTCTGGCTTGGCCATTAACTTTTGCTTGTCAGAAGGTCGCAAAAGATGATCACATGACCCCAGGACACTACGACCGTCATAAATATGAACCAGTTGTCAAGAATCTGAATTTTAATCACATGACGGTGGAGATGCTACAATGGACATTAAGAGTGAAAAATAGTCATAAGTCACTTTTTTCCTGCCATTGTAACTTTGAATGAACTTTGTAATTAAATGAAGGTTGTAAGTCGAAAGCTATTATTTGTAGTGAAAATCGATTTAGACTTGTATGCTTTTGTTAGCATTTAACAGTAAGAATTTCATAGACTTTAAAACTGTAGATATCTTTATGTTAAATTTGTCAAAGTTAATGCGTTAAGAAAAAAAGTATTTTAAGTTAACTTAGATGTCTCTTTTCTGGAGAAAATTAGTATAATAGATACATTTGCTCAAATGCAATTACTGTCACTGTATCTCTCTCTCTCTCTCTCTCTCTCTCTCTCTCTCTCTCTCTCTCTCTCTCTCTCTCTCTCTCTCTCTCTCTCTCTCTCTCTCTCTCTCTCTCTCTCTCTCTCCCCCTCCCTCCCTCCCTCCCTCCCTATTCAGGAGTTACAGGAGTGCATTAAAAAGCCTCCTATCAAATACCTGAGTACCAGTTCTAGAAAAAGAAAAAAGAAAACATATATATATATATATATAATGTATGTTAAAAATGACAGAAAATAATACACAAACTCTTATCCTTTGCCGCATTACAATTTAGTTCTGAACATTTCTTTAAGCTTCATTGGCAGTTTCCCCCTGAAAGAATGGGATTAACAATTATGCAGCAGTGAAGGCTGTAGGAGTGGCCAGAGAGAGTGGACTCATTAGGGAACAGTGAGAATTGCATAATTTTGCCTTTTCAGAACAGTCACTGAATACATGTGTGCTGAATCCAAGGTCATTTCTCCGCCAGAGAGGCACAGCATCTTCTACAGTCATCCAAGAACTCATGTGTCAAATAATAGTAGCCAGGACTGGCTTTATGCCCCTTGGCTGGGGTGATGCTGTGGAGACCCATGCCACTAATGGGAAAATGGCCCAAGTCAGGTTTCCAAGCTATTTCACTCTGTCCTTGAAACATAATTGGATCCTTCTCCCTGTGTCATGGCCTTCAACCCTATAGATTCTTATAGTGAACTCTTACCCATCGCAACTCATCATTTCCCCTAACTGCCACTGCTAATGGAACAGGATCATTACTAGAAGACAACAAACTCTTTTTTTAAAATTTATTCCCAAATAGCCAACATTTTCATCTCTTCTTGATCCAAGCATAAAACCATCTCAGAAAGTTCTATCTCAGAAAATGAGAAAGTTCCTATTTCCTGAATGGTACAATTGAACATGTGAACACAATACTGGATCCCTTGCCTTGTAGATTCTCCATGGAGATTCCAGATAGAATTGAGCCTGGATATTGCAATTATATATTTCAATTGCAAGTAGTCCTTGATTTATGACCGCAATTCAGTAGTGGGTTCTGGATCCTGTTCCAACCGGTACGGTTGGAACAATCCCGGTGTTGTCCACAATGATGCGCACGGCATGCACATGCGTCTTAAGCGCCTCCACGAGCCTCCGTGACGCTCTAGCTGCTCAGCGGAGCATCGTGCAGGCGCTGTACGTGCCGTGCGCGTACATGGAAGTGCCGAAGACTTAAAAGACTGGTAAGGAGCTCGGGTGGGTGGGTGGGCCCTCTGGAGCACCATACCGGAACGGTATCCGGTGGTCCAGGCAGGCTCCGGTACGCCCATACTGGGGTGTACCGCCTGCAACCTGACACTGCCGCAATTGATCCCAAAATTTCCATTCATGGCTAAGCAAGGCAATGTTGTTAAGGGAGTTGTGCCTTATTTTGCAAACTTTTTAGCCACAGCTAAAATTAAGTGAATCACTGCAGTTATTAAGTGAATCATGGGGTCATTAAATGAATCTCAATTCACCCGATTGACTTGGTTTGTGGAAGCCGTCTGGGAAGGTTTCAAATCATGACTTTGGGACAGTGCAGTTATCACAACTACATGCCAGTTGCCAAGTCCCCTAATTTTGATCATGTGACCATGGAGATCTGCAATGGACATAAGTGTGAAAAATAGTCACAAATCACTCTTTTCAGTGCTACTGTAACTTTAAATGGTCACTAAACAAATGGTTGTAATTTGAGGACTACCTTTATTCAGCAACATTTCATTCATATAAAACATGTCATCAGTCCCATGACATAAGATCAGGAATCTTCAAGGATTTGGAGTCATGGGCTCATTTGGGTTTTGCTATATGCATTATCCCAGAATGATAATCATAGTGGGTGTGGCCAATCACAAAATGCCCACACACCAGAAGGCAAGCAAAGCATTGCACTGCAACCACCCAGGCATTTTTGGAAGTATAGATTAGGCCTATTCTGATGTTTTGCTTTATGCAAAGGCAATGCTATCATTGCCTTTAATTAAAAAAATATATTTAAAAGTACAGTTGGAACAGGAAACTTAGTGAATGTATTTCACCGCTGATACCATATTGAAAACTGAAGGCTTAGGATATGGAGAGAGACCTGAAAGCTGAATAAATGCATGCCTTGATAATGATATACAAGCATAATATTAATGAAAAATGATACAAGTGAGCAGAAATAATGCAATAAGGACAATATATTAACCATCATTGATATGAATTTTATATATACTTGGCTGCTGAACTATGCAATCCATTGAGGATGAACTTTACTTATATACTGGCTATAGCCAGAGTTCCAACCTAGCATATCTCTCTCTCTCTCTCTCTCTCTTATTTAAGTTGACTTACAACTGTTTACATTGAGAAATTCCTACTTAACCCTTAGTATACTTTGCTAACTACTAATAATTAGATTAAAACTGGTTATCTTAAGAGATGTCTTTGCCTTTATATGGATTTTTGCCCAAAAGTTCTCATTCTCCTCTTCCTCCCTCCCTTTTCCTCCCTCCCTCCCTCCCCCACTATCCGTTGTCAGTCAAATCAAAGTTCATGATACAGTCACGGAGCAAAGAGATTACACAAGAAATCTGTTTAATCAGAGCACACACTTCTATTTTCATATTCCTTCACTGCTATAGCCTTTCTACATCAAACCCTCATTTCTGTTCTTCTATTTTTTGCTAGATCAGCTCGAACTCTGAGCATTGCATAACCATTTATAATGTTGTTTCCATTGTCCTGGGAAAAAAGCAAAAACACATTGCGAGAGAAACTCATGTATTGCGAAAATGCCAATGTTCTTGTCCTATGAATACATTCCTTTTACTACATTAAATCCCAATACAAACAGAGGTTGAATTCTCTGCCCTAATTACAGCATGCAATTACTGTGTTATTTAGTTACTGCTGAGTGCTTCCACTTTTCCATGGAAGCTGGACACACCTCTGGAACCACGGGTGAGTATTTGAAAGGATTTGCCAAATCACTCCCTGAAGAACAACTGTGGGAAAAAAGCCAGAAATTTAATAAGCACTCATAGGGTCAGAAAATCGCTCCAAGATACCCACCAGTCTTCAAAAGACTCAACACAACATACCTTTGATCAGTGGTGGGTTTCAATTTTTTTTAGAACCTCTTCTGTAGGTGTGGCCTGCTTTGTGGGAGTGGCTTGCCAGCCATGTGACCAGGTGGTAGTGGCTTGCCAGCCATGTGACTGGGTGGGCGTGGCCAACTTGTAAAATGTGGTGAAACTCACTTAACAATGCTCTTGCTTAGCAACCAAAATGTTGGCTCAGAAACTGGCATTTGAAGCATGCAAGTCTTAAAGCTGTCAAGTTACAAGATCCTTGCACCCCTAACCCTTTAGAAAAAAAAGCCCCAGGAGTGTTCAAATTTGACAGCTTTAAGACTTGTGGACTTCAACTCCAGAATTCCTCCTCTCACTCTTCATCTTGATGATGTGCAGATGGGTGGGGGGAGGGAGATGGAACCGGTTCTAAACGGCACTGTAGATTTGTGGAACCTCTTCTATAGAAGACATTAGAACTGGCAGGAACCCACCCCTGTCTTTGATCAGCAAAAAAAATATTTTTTTTAAAAAAAGGGCTCGTGCATGATATGAAGCATTGATACCATTTTAGAATGTCTTGCTAAAATCACAGTTGGAATACTGCATCCAGTTTTGGTCGCCATAATGTAAAAAATATGTTGAGACTTTAGAAAGAGTGCAGAGAAGAGCAACCAAGATGATTAGGGGACTGGAGGTTAAAACATAGAACGGTTGCTGGAATTGTTTAATGAAAACGACGACTAGGGGTGACATTATAGCAGTGCTCCAATATCTTGTCACAAAGAAAAGGGAGTGAACCTATTTTCCAAAGCACTTGAACACAGGACAAGAAGCATTGGATGGAAACTAATCAAGGTGAGAAGCAACCTAGAACTAAGGAGAGATTTCCTGACAAAACAAATAATTAACAGAACAACTTTCCTCCAGAAATTGTGAAGGATCCAACACTGGAAGTTTTTAAGAAGAGATTGGACAACAATCTGTCTAAAATGGTATAGGGATTTCTGGCTGAGCCCAGGGGTGGACTATAAGACCTCCAAGATCCCTTCCAACTCTCTTATTCTGTTGAAAAATCACTTAAAATTTCCAAGAGCCCCGTGTTTTCATTGCTGTATGATGATTTTGTTTTTATCTGAAGGAAGAAATGCCCAATACCTTCTTGCGTGCTAGGTTCACAGAATCATTGAATTGAATGGGGCCACTATTTTGTCCAGTGCTCTGCTCAGTACAGAAATCCAGATTATAACATCCCAGAGAGATGGTTATTGAGCCACTGCCTGAAAGGGAACCCACATCCTCTTTGTGTCATTGGTTTCACTGTCATGTGGCTCTTGTGGTTGGACAGTTTCCCCTCCCCCCTAACATTCAGTCACAATCTGCCTTCCAGTCAGATGGAAGTCCATTGCTCTGGGCCCTTTATTCTGGGACAACAGAGAACACACACGGAGTTAATGTGGAAAAGCATCTAATAAATTAATAACTTAGGGAACATTAAGGAAAAAGCCCAGGTTGAATACGTAGCGAAAATGCAATCTTTCAAATAACATCCCCTTGTAAATCACTAGCCTTCAGCCTGCACAACATACAGGTAGTCTTACAACAGTTCATTTAGTGACCGTTCAAAGTTACCCAAAGGCACCAAAAATGGACTTAGGACCACTTTTCACACTTATGACCATTGAAGTATTCCCATGGTGACATGATTAATATTCAGATGCTTGGCAACTGGTTCATATTTATGATGGTTGCAGTGTCCTGGGGTCATGTGATCACCTTTTGCAAACTTCTGACAAGCAAAATCAATGTGGAAGCCAGATTCATTTAACGACCGTGTTACTAACTTAACAACTGTAGTGATTCACTTAACAATTGTGGCAAGAAAGGTCATAAAATGGGCCCAATGTCAGGCCTGCAGTTATATTCCTTTTAGGATTTTTGGCCTGCCACACTCTCTATTATTTCATTATGCTGTTTCATTAATGTAGTAATTGGGAGGGGAATAGAAAGGAGTAGAATTGTAGAATGTGTTGTTGTCATTCCTTTCTAGAAGCCCAAGGTCATCTTTTGTCTCCGCACCTCTGCATCTGACCGGAACTAGATGGATGGAAATGCCAGCATGGGTGAAGAAGATTGGACCATGTGATGGATTTATGGGTGTGAGGATAAGATCATGAACTTTCAACTGGGTGGAATCCCAGGAAGCTTTGAGATTTGGGATTCCACAGTTTGTGCCAACATATCTGTTTTATTAAATTGGAAATTTAAGGATAGCTCTGCCTTGGACTCTGATTTAATTCTGAATGATATTTGGAATGCTGACACCCAAATTCATTTAACAACTGTCTCACTTACCTACATATATTTGGGGCTCAATTGTGGTCCTATGTTGAGGACTACCTGTATTTTATACAAGATATAGAATCAGAAAAGCCAGCTGGCTTGAGCCCATTAAACCATTAAGCAACATGTATGCCAAATAGCTAATAATTAGGTCTGGAACTGAGGTGAGCCCAACAGTAAACAGTCTTCTTTTTAATGATTTGAGAAGTCATCTGTTACTTTCCCCTTCATAGTGTGGGTGGTATTTCAACATTTCCCATATTTGCACATTAACACAATGTGTAATATGTTTACATTAACTCACAACTTGGTTTCTATTCATTGCAATGCAGGAGGATCCAGTATAGCTGGAAAGCTTACAATTCTCAGCATGTTCTGTGAACATAGCTAAGGAGACCTAGTTTTGAATATGAAATATTAACCATTAAATTTTTATGCTTGTTTTCATGCAGCACAGCCTTATTATTGAATTAGCTCCTTTTTCTGGTTTTCCACTTTATTATAGAGCAGTGTTTCTCAACCTTGGCAACTTGAAGATGTCTGGACCTCAACTCCCAGAATTCCCCAGCCAGCGTTCGCTGGCTGGGGAATTCTGGGAGTTGAAGTCCAGACATCTTCAAGTTGCCAAGGTTGAGAAACACTGTTATAGAGTATATGGATTGGATTCACTCTGCCATAAATTAATAGGGCTGACATAACTTGCTAATTCACGCACACATTTAAGGTTAACATTAACTAAGCTTCATATATGTGCGTGTGGCTGGTAGATTTTCAAGTCACGTAGTCAAGTATCTTGAGTATCAATATTGCCAATAATAACCTTCAGCCTCTGTAGTAGATCAGGTTTTAATTTACTTTATCTCTTTGTAGCCTTTGCCTGCAAAGGAGTGGCAGGATTCAAAAAAAATATATTACTGGTTCTGAGGGCGTGGCTTGGTGGGCGGGGCATGGCTTGATGGGTATGGCAGGGGAAGGATACTGTAAAATCTCCATTCCCCCCTCACAGCAGGGGAAGGATACTGTAAAATCTCCATTCCCTCCCCATTCCAGGGGAAGGTTATTGCAAAATCCCCATTCCCTCCTGATCAGCTGAATAGATGGGGGAGGGGCCAGTCAGAGGTGGTATTTGCTGGTTCTCTGAACTACTCAAAATTTCCGCTACCGGTTCTCTAGAACTGGTCAGAACCTGCTGAATACCACCTCTGATGTGATGTCTGTTTATGGGAAATTATAGCCTACCCATTTTTTGTATTTGATACATTCTTATTGAGTCTAAGCTTTAGTCAACGCCCCATGGATCTAAGGATCAAGTGATCCAGGTGTCTTTAAAAATAAGGTTTTGGTACATGGTTATTTGCAAACAGTCCCTGCCTCTTATGAGCACAGAAATATAGGTTCTGATTAAATATCTCAATATTTTTATTTCTTAGCCTGTACGTATGAATATGCATTCGTATTGCTAAAGAGATTTTTACTTTTTCTATCACTTATTGATCTACTCCAGAAGCAAACAAACAAAAAACCCTCATCAAATATCCATAATCTTAATCAAAACGTCATTTTGAGCTAGAAACCTACCATATTTTTGGAGTATAAGACACACCGGAGTATAAGACACACCAAGGTTTTGAAGAGGCAAATTAAAAAAATGTAGATAGGTAGATAGAGGGATAGAGTGGGAGAGAGAGAGAAATACAGTAGGTAGGTATGGAGAGAGAGAGGGTATAGGTAAATAGGTAGGAAGAAGAATAGGGAGAGAGAAATACAAAGAGAGAGAGAGAAATACAGTAGATAGGTAGGGAGGGAGAGAGAGAGAGTAGGTAGGTTGGTAGATAGAGGGACAGAGAGAGAAATAGAGAGAGAGTAAGAGAAATACAGGAGATAGGGAGGGAGACAGAGAGAGTAGATAGGTAAGTAGATGTTTCCAGGTGTATTTATCCATGTGCTGGAGAAGGAAATCGCTGACAATCTGCAGCACCTAAGACTTTGTTTCTGCTGGCACAGAACTTGATCAATGTAATTCTCATCAAATGGTTAAAGAGCTTTCCGAAAGGGAAAAAAAAGTTTTTGCACTCTGCAAATCTCCCAAAAATGGCTCGTTTTTCATGAAAACGGCCCCGTTTTTTAAAAGGCATGAATAGCCTTGGGGGGGGGGGGCAAAAAACAAGCAAAAAATGACACATTTTTTGCTCGTTTCTGCCCTCCCCAGCCCCCAGGAGCTCTCTGAAAGCCTCCATAAGGGTATGCACGGCCATTTTGGTGAAAGAGACGGGGCTTCGGGTGGCAAAAAAATGCTGTATTGGATGTATAAGATGCACCCAGATTTTCAGCCTCTTTTTTGAGGAAAAAAGGTGTGTCTTATCCTCCGAAAAATACGGTATATAAATTAATGCCCTTTTGGTTACTTGTAAATCATTGCAGTATATATTTTAATGACTAATTTTTGAACTTGCTCACATAATTAGATGCTGCTATGAAGAACTTTAGAGTAGTGTGTTTCTACGGCTCTTTAACTATTGTAATTTTTAATTGTTATCATTGTGAAATATATGCTGAAAAAAGTTAATTATCTTGCTGATGTAGGAAGAAAAATAATGCATACTAAATTTATTACAAACATGGAAACCTAATAACAATGACATTGTTCTAATTAGAATGTAAAAGATCTATTGGGTTGATTTGCTGGCTCTTATCCTAATCTCATTATGTTCTTTTTAACTATGAAAAGATTCCCCCAAACTTAGAGACAGAGGAATATAGGACAAGTCATTTGAAGTTTTTCACGCTTATGACTGATGCAGAATCCTGTGGTCATGCGATGTCAGTTTCACTTAACAACCGTGTTACTAACTGAACAACTGCAGTGATACACTTAATAACTATGCCAAAAATGTCACAAAATGGGGCAAAACTCACTTAACAACTGCCTTGCTTAGCAATGGAAATTCTGTGCTCAATTGTGATTGTAAGTCGAGGACTACCTGTACTTATTTAGAGTTAGTAGACTGTAAATTCATCTCAGTTTCTTATTTAATATGTGGTTAAGAAGTATATCTGAGTTGAATTATATCTTTGAGGCAGCAACTTCTAAAAGTATGGATTGTCGACCGATTCTAAGATGTATGGTCTTGTAAAATATGGTCAATGTATTTGACTTTAGCATTCAAGTTTTCCAGCTATCATGCAGATGTTTAAAGAGATGAAAATATGCTTAATGATGTGTGTCTATCAGAGGTGGTATTCAGCAGGTTCTGACCAGTTCTGGAGAACCCATAGCAGAAATTTTGAGTAGTTCAAGAACCGGTAAATACCACCTCTGACTGGCCCTGCCCCCATCTATTCTCTGCCTCCTGAGTCCCAGCTGATTGGGAGGAAATGGGGATTTTGCAGTAACCTTCCTCTTGAGTGAGGAGGGAATGGAGATTTTATGGTATCCTTCCCCTGCCACGCCCAACAAGCCATGCCACACCCAACAAGCCATGCCCACAGAACCGGTAGTTAAAAAAAAATGAATTCCACCTCTGGTGTATACTATCCATGCTTCATAGGTTAATATGTGAATCAATCAAACATCAATTTTTCCACATAAATTATCAGGTTTGTGATCAACTGGAAGAGGAAAAGGTTGTACAATAAGTTCTTTTATAGAAGGTTATGTTACCAGAGTTGCACATTCTGAATCTTGGTTAGAATCAGCCTCTAAGATTATATTCTACAGTAACACAGAAACCAGCCTTCTTACAAATCTAGCACTTGTTGGAAGTGCTAAGCAATAAGATAATAATTTAGCAAAAAAACATAACAGTTCAGAATTAAATTTGTGCTAGGTGATACCACGTTTTGTCAAAATAAACAGACAAAAATTGCTACTGTAATTACTGTTGCATAATATGGACATATTGCAAAAAATAGCAGAGGAATTCAGAACGTAAGCTAGACTAATCTAAAAAACAGGTTATATTCCAAACATTTTTGATTTTTGGATTGCTCTACTACTGTGAAGCCATTTCACTGTTCAGAGTATGTGTTTCTGCAAGGGGCTAAGATTCATGGTAAGTTTCCAAAATAATTTAAAAAAGCATTGCTAATTGCATAGTTAATTGCAAGGACCCTATTTCAAAGTGATTATTTCCACCTTAAAAATAGGTCCTTAAGAATACTGGTGTTATATACTGTATCGAGTTTAGAGAAAAGCAAATAGGAATGCTTTTATTTTACAGCCCAATTAACTTCTGCTGAAATCTGGACTGCAACATATACCACGGATGAAAGAGAATTGCATCTGTAATACAGCAAGCAAAAATACAGTTTCTTGATCAGATCTCATGTTGGTGGGTCCGATCAGCTCTGGCCACTATTCTTGGGCTGAACTTAAGCAGCCAAGTGTTGGAAGAAATGTACATTTGGTTCAGTTCCAAGTGGGGAAAAAGATACGGGAAACATGGAGGCTGATTGGAAAGATGATTATGATGGACAGGATCACATGGGTTTGAAGTCCTGGGCAGCTGAACACGTGTTCTTTATACCAGAGGTGGTATTCTGTTGGTTCGCACCAGTTTGTCCAAACTGGTAGTGGCTTCATCTTGAGGCTCCAAGCACCCACCCACCCACCCAGACGTCATCACAAACTTCTGCGCATGTGCATGGGCAGACGTGCCATGGTCAAGCGAAGCGCATGCTCCCGGTAGTGAAAAAAGAGGATACCATTACTGATTTATAACCTCTCTTGGGCCTTGCCCTTGAGCTTCCTGTTCCTGTGGCCAGGATATTTCCTTCTGGGCTGCCTCTTATCTAATCTTTGTCTAATCTATAGCTCTTCCTCCTGTCTCCCAGAGTGATTCCCACATACATTTACAAAGGCCCCCTCGGGCTCTATATGGCTTTTCATTTCAGTGGTTTAGGTAAGCCACCTTTTGGATTACAGGTTTTTTTAAAATTTTATTTCCGCTACACATAGCAAGTCCATGGTGAATTCAGGAAAGCAGCAAAAAATGATTCTAAACTTGCCTTTTCTCCCTCCCCCTTTTTGGGTGCCTTTGAGTCACTCTTGATTCTTGTCTAGGCAAATCCTTATAGTTTTCTTGGCAAGGTTGCTTTAGAAGCAGTTTGCCATTACCTTTTTCCTACGGTTGAGAGAGAATGACTGGCCCAAAGTCACCCAGTTGGCCCGGTGCCTAAGGCAGCATTAGAAGATTTGCTTGCTACCATTCAATGCCTTAACCACTACAGCAAACTGGTTTTCAACATGCTTTGAGAGTTAAAGTTGAGTCACTGCCCTTTCAGAAGAATAGCGAATATAACCATGGATTAAATAATTAAGGAAGGTCTTATCTTCAGGTTTTGTACTTCTAAATTAACCATAGTGAATACTAAAGACATTTTCCTGGGGGTAGGACAGTTAGCATAAACAATTTCCATCATAAGCTGGCAAGCTAGAATTCCCATTGCTCTCAGAAATCCCCTTATGTTAGAAGCTTCTTCAGTTGAGGGAATGAATAACAATATAAAACTCCTTGTCTCTGTCTTTTTATTTGCAACAAACTGGTTAATCAAGTCAATGTTTTCTGAGATAACAAATGTGAAAGGAAGGACTACTTGATTGTAGATACCATTAGTATCAGAGTAATGAGATCCCTGATTTAGGCAGTGGCATGGGATTATAGCACAACCAGTATCTTCAGAACTAGCACAAGATCTACCACTGATTTTTCTCAAAATGGGACACCTAATTATAACTAAAAAAGCTATACAGGTAATCCTCATTTTACAACCATAATTGAGCCCAACATTTCTGTTGCAAAGTGAGATATTTGTTAAGTGAATTTTGCCCCATTTTACAACCTTTCTTGCCACAGTTGTTAAGCGAATCACTTCTGAAGACAGAAATAGCACAAGACCTACAACTGATTTTCTCTAAATGGGATCCCTAATTATAATTTTTAGAAAGCTATATTCAGGGGAAGGAAAAGGTAACAGCAGGTTTGGTGGAACTCCAAAATGTGCTGAAGGTCTAAAAACTTTAGCAGGGGTGAGGAGGAAGGGAAATGTACAGAAAATATCCTCCAAAAATTATTGGAAGAGAAATTGGAGGGGAAAATGGGAATGGAACTGAGTGTCTGGAAGAGCTAATCATTCAGTATTACCTATTGCAACTATGTTGCAGATATAAAAACCCCACCATTTTGGAAAAGATAGTTAACTGTATTGGCAGGTCTAAGCATGGATTAATAAATTTATAGGTAAAACAGAGATATGCTTCTGGCTATTTGTTCTAATTGGTATGAAAAGTATGAAATATGTTTGTTTGAAACAAACACAGCTTTTAGTCTAGGGATTTGTTTTGCTGCTTGTTTATGAGCATGCATAAAAAGAAACATCTGAAGAAAGGAAAAGGAAATGTATGAAAGTCAATAACTAGAGACTATCAATTTAGAAACATTGCTCCAAGTTTTATAAACAAGGAAATGTTCATCTCTTAAAAATCCTGTATCCATTCTAGAAACAACCAATAACCTAGCAACTTATCCAATACATTCAGACCTTCCCTCCTTCCCTGCCATCCTCCTTCTTATTCCCATCTCCTTCCTTCCTCTCTTTCTTTCTTTCTTTCTTTCTTTCTTTCTTTCTTTCTTTCTTCGTTTGTTCATTCGTTTCTTCCTTCTTTCTTTCCTTCCTTCCTTCCTTCCCTCCCAGATGTTTGCCTTAACTGGTGTTGATATAGATGTGCATCATAGATAATGTGAAGTTTTATTTTTATAGTATTCTCCAAAGAATATGTGAGAGGGAGGCAAATGCAGCTCTTAGCCTGAAGGCAATTTTTGATGTATATAAGGCAGCAAAATAAAAGAGGTATCTATGCACTCCAAAATTATGCATATAGGTACATCTTATTGCCCCAAAGGGAAAAAAAATCACCCCATTCGTTTCTTAGTAACCATTTAAACTGTGCTGACAATATTTATTTTTTGGGATTATAGCCATAAGAAAAGCATAAAACAGATTTATGTTTC
This sequence comes from Thamnophis sirtalis, assembly GCF_051295495.1. Taxonomy (NCBI): domain Eukaryota; kingdom Metazoa; phylum Chordata; class Lepidosauria; order Squamata; family Natricidae; genus Thamnophis; species Thamnophis sirtalis. Next base: position 36,714,754 of record NW_028261381.1, read on the forward strand.
CTCCTGGTTAAACTATGGCTATTAAGATGTTGCAAAAATACAAATATATATTTTCCTAAGTCCAGTTAGATTTCGTGAAATTTAATTGCCTTTCCTGCCTGGTTATGTAAGCATTCTTTCCATTTTATCTTCATCCTCGTTTATAGCTTGAGAAGATTGATTTGCAAGCTAACGTTTACTCTCCATGTACCTATAATGTGCTATACTTGAGCCTTGCTTATAAAAGATGGATGGCCTTCATATACAGGAGCTGAAGTAGGATTGGTTTTTATCTCCTCTGCTTATTTTGCTCCCACACTGGATATTTTGCATTTAAAATTTCTCCTCTTCAGTGTTATTCCACAGGCTTCTCTTTCCACGTGATTCTCTAAAATGGTGTTGCCGCCACGTGAGGCTTGTACTCTGTCTGACAGCAGGTTACTTTATCTACATAAGCAGCTTGCTGCATGTTGATCTTTGTTAACTGTACTGGCACAGAAGGAAGGTTTCCTTTATACCCTGGCTCCATGACTGGGAAAGCTCATCTTTCTGCCCTCCTTCTCCAAAGTCAGAGAGTTTTTCTTTATATCTGGTCCTGTCATTATTTCTGGCAATATTGTTTTGGAAAATCAGGGTTGTTTTCAATCCCAGTTTCTTCTAGGACAAAGATATCCAACCTTGGCAATGTAAGATTTGCCGACTTCAACTCCCAGAATTCTCGGAGTTCAAGTCCACAACTCTTAAAGTTACCATGATTGGACACCCTTGCTCTAGGCAATCACATCATTAGATTCCTCCAGTTTGTCTGAATATTTGTTTGTTCTGGAAAACTAGGAAGCCATTTATCTACTCTTTTCTCTGGGAAAATACATCAAAGTGGGAATTTTAATTAAATGATCTCTTTTTTGAAAAAAAAAATAAACATGTCAAAGTGAAAATAACCGAACTTCCCAGTCTGTCAAGGTTTTTTTGTGCTACTTTCTGTGCATTCCTGGGATAACCTCCAACTACTTTTCCCAACTTGACGCTCTCTGGAACTGGGAGGCTAAAATGCCAGAATTGAAAGTCAAAACTGGCTGACTGAACATTATATGAGTTTTAGTCCAACGCATTTGGAAAATATCACCTTAGCATATACTCTTCACTTTCCCAGATTAACCCTATGCATTCTTTTAGATCATGAATATTGCAGTTAGTTTAGTTTAGTTTAGATTATTGTCATTGAACATGGTACAATGAAATTAAATGCCATCTTCAGTGTACATTGCAATTATAAAAATAAAAATACAAACATACATCCTTTACATTCTATATAATTGAAATTGAAAACCCGATATTGCACTATACCATAAAATACAATATGGTTACTGCCCTGGGATAGAAGCTGTTTTTCAGCCTGTTTGTCCTTGTTTTTATTACCCTGTACCATCTGCCAGATGGTAATAGTTCAAAAAAAAAAAGTGCCCAGGAGGAGATGGATCTTTGAGAATGTTTTGAACTTTCTTAAGGCAGCGGGTGCTATAAAGCTCTTCCAAAGAGGGGAGAGGGCAACCAATGATCCTCTGAGCAATGATGTTAGTATTTGTGTGTGCCTTTGAATCAATTTTGACTCCTGGAAAACATCTGAGCTCGTCTCTGTGGTTTTCTTACAAGTTTTTAGGAAGTGATTTATCCTTCCTAGGGTAGGAGAGAATGACCGGCTGGCTTTTCGCCTAAGGCAGAACTGGAATTTACAACCTCTAGGTTTGTAGTCTGGTGACTTTCACTGCAACACCAAAGTATCTTTCTATATTGTAAAATTAGCATAATGTAAATGTAAAATATTAAATAAATGTAAAATTAGCATAATCAGATCTAGGCCACAGTTCCATACATATCTATTAGGCAGTAAGTTTCTGAATTGAGTGGGTCAATTCATACAGCATGCTAAGCCAAAACCAGACAAACCAGCCTTATCATGTGGCATCCTACCCAATTATGATTTATTGAATAAACAATCTTTAATAATCATGGCTTAGTCCTACCGTGTTTTCCCAAAAATAAGACAGAGTCTTATTTTCTTTTGACATTATTTTTGGGGAGGTCTTATTATTATTAATTTTTGGATTTTTATTTTATTTTAATTAAACAAAAACACAGACAAAAAAATCATCCTTCATTACATCTTGTAGAAAGCATGTCTATTGGTTACAGATAACTTTCATGCATTTCTTCCACAGTCATTACTTATAGTTCATATTAGATTATACACTTTAAATAAAAAATCTTTGTATATCTTACTATCAATGTATCACAATTCTCATTTGACTACAATTATTTGAACATGCTTTTACCTCAAATCATTCATACTTAAAAACACAACCACATAATGGCATTCATTAGCTATTTCAAAAAATCCTCCAATAACATTACACCTTTATAGCATCTTTTAAGTAAAAGTCAATTAATAAAGTTTCTAAGCCCTCCCCCCTTTATTTTTCCAAATCACTGATTAAAATTTATATCCAAGTTACTTTTGCCAATACCATTAGCATGTATATATTGTTAAACAATGGCCATTAACATTTCCTTGTTATTATTATAATTGGCTAAAAATCATTTACTATTTATGCCCCATCTCCTCTCATCAGAGCCCCCCGCAAAAAAACCTTACACCTTCGTAAGAAGATATAAATGAAAATTTGTTAATAAAATTTATAGGTCTTTTTCCCAAGTAACAATTTACAATTTACATCCAAATTTCTTTTACTAAATTGCCAATACATGTATATATCATTACGCTGTATCCATTATTATTTCATTATTATTATTTATGGTTAATTAATTGTTAGCGAGTAAACATTTAATAACAATCTAGAACAATCTAAGAATTACAAAGTTCCTACTTATTAATCACCAATAATAAAAAACTATTTTTTTATTATCAACTTTCATTGTCAACCTGTATCTTTCCAATAACAAAACAGTCTTATCTCTCTTGCCAATTGTGGAGTCAGTCTTCTTTTTATCTCCTTTATAAGGTTTTTATAGGCTTCTCTCTGCGCTTTGTTGCTTGAAGGGTCTCTCAGTTGATCTCATTGCCCACCAGTTACTACTAAAATTAACTTGTCTTTGGTTGTCAATCTTGCTTCTGAAAAAATTTCTCTTCTTATGTCTATCATCATTAGTATTTTTTTTCTTCTGTGTCCTGGAATCTGGGGTAGAGCTCCAATTCGTCGAATTCCCTTTTCCATATTCCCTTCTTTCCACTTTCACCCACATTCGCTCCATTAATAAATTCATCTATTGTAATCTTTATCTTCTATATCTTCATTCTCCCCTTTAATTTTTGGGGCTCCAACTCCATCATCTTTTGCTGTGAGGAAGACTAGTCTTTCCAACTTCTTCTCAATTCTTCCATATCCTTCCAATAGATTTTGAATTCCAGTCAAAATATTTTGGAATTTTAAGGTTTCCTCATCTAAGTATTGATCCATGTTTTCAAAACAGAAGAGAGAAAGAAAAAGAAAAAAAACTAATAGCAACTGCTACTCTAGCCTTCCAGGCCTCTCTTCTTTTTTATTTTAAATTGACTTGAACACAAGTTCTTTTATGCTCTTCAAAGGGGAAGGGTTCTGTTTCCCCTCTTTCTTTCTTTCTTTCTTTCTTTCTTTCTTTCTTTCTTTCTTTCTTTCTTCCTTCCTTCCTTCCTTCCTTTCTTTCTTTCCCTGCCAAAATAATTCTCAGAGGCACCTGTGAAAACAGTTTGTGCCCTTGGTTCTTTATCAGTTTCTGTGAACAAGTTGCAAACCCTTCAGCTGCAAAGTTAGTGAAGTCAAATAAGAAGAGAGATACGTTGTTTCAAAAAACCCAGCTTCTGACCTCCGAGTGTCAGTTAATTTTCACCTTCTATAGGAAACAAAGTTCTTTAGATTTCTTTTAATGTGGTTTAATAACAAGTAGTAGGAAGAATTGTTAAAATAAAAAGGAAGGTTTTAATCCAGAAGTCAAAAAATAAAGCAACAAAAAGCAGGGGGGAAAAAATCAGTCCATTCACTTTAAGAGGAGAGATGAAGAACGTTACAAGCATTTCAATCCACAAAAAATAGTTGCAAAGAAAAAAAACTTTCCACAGCGATCCCATTAGGATTATTTTCGCCACTCAGTTCTTTTGTTTAAGGATCTAATTTGGCTTTAAAGAAACATTTCTTTGGGCAGTCTTTAGCAAAATAGAAAAAATACCTCACCAGATGGACTCACTTTCTCTTTACACTTCCTTCCTTCTGGAGCATCCCGAATTCATCAGCCTGGGGCTGCCTGTTTACCGCCGGCTTGAAGCATTTCCCTTGGGTCTATCAGGGATTTTGCGATATCCCTGAGACCAGCAAGGCTTTGTCTTCCTGATCACTGTCTCTACGGGATGGTTTAGCAGCAAAAGTGTCAACGGCGGTCTCAGAGTATCAAGACTGCACGTTTTAAAATCGCAACATGGCTCCTCCTTCTCCAAGGTCTTATTATTTTTGAGGTGCAGGAGGCAGAGAGTGTGGTCACCTCTTGGTTGCTGCTGTGTTGCAATATTTTCAGGAGAGGTCTTATTTTAGCGCATGCACTCAAAAGCCTGATTGGACTTATTATCCGGGGAAGTCTTATTTTTGGGGAAACAGGGTAGGTGCAAATACATCTCATAACATTTATCCCAAGGAAACATGTATAGTTCTACTGCCTGTTCAAGACATCCCCTCTTTTTCTGGATGTCTTCCAAGATGATATTTGATTACAAGTAGTGCTTGATTTACCACATTTTGTTGTAAACAGTCACTAGACTGTTCAAAGTTATCATACCACTGAAAAAAAATGACTTATCATCATTTTCACACTTATGACCACTGCAACATTCCCATAGTTACATGATCAAAATTAAGTTGCTTGGCAACTAACTCATATTTATCATGGTCGCAGTGTCTTGGGCTCATGTGATCCCTTTTGCAACCTTCTGACAACCAAAATCAATGGGGAAGCCATATTCACTTAACAACTGTGTAACTACCTTAACAATTGCAATGATTCACTTAACAACTGTGGCAAGATAGGATGTAAAATGGGGCAAAGCTTACTTAACAAGCGCCTTGCTTAGCCACAGAAATGTTGGGCTCATTTGTGGTTGTAAGCCGACTACTATCTGTACTTCAATTCTAGAATAAAGGAGAAGGAAATCTCTGAACACGACTGCACTGCATGTCAAATGCAACCTTTTCCCATTTTTCTTATTCTCTAAAGATAGTGTTTTTTTCTCTCTGAAGTTAAAAGTTTGTTTCAACTAAGCCTTTTATGAGTTGCATTCATAAATGATTTAGCTATTTCTGTTGGGTTATTATTGATCGTTAGACAACTCAAGCAGCCTGGGTATAAGAGGAGTGGTGGGGGTAGTGATATAAATTGACATAATAAAAACTGATCAAATAGAATTTTATTTTCAGTGCAGTCAACTTTCTTCCAAACAAACCCTACTGAAATTATTACCTTCATGAAACTGCACCCAGCAGCCTCTCTTGACTTAAATCCCAGCCAGAAACACGCAATCTCCAACAACTGTTAGTTAAGAAACACTCTCTGAATAATCCTATTTATCATTATGTTGTTCATTTGAATTTCTCTCCAGTGTTTTGTAAACCATGGTCCTATTCTTGAGTTGCATTCACTCATGCTTCAAAATCCAAAAACAAACCATTGCCATGCCTTAAAATGATTTGTAGCCCACCTGAAAAGCTGCTTACCAAGCCAAGCGGGTCTGGAAATTGCTCAGAATGATTTGCTCCAAGAGAGTTTCTCTAGCTATACAATTGAGAACAAAATTTCCTTCACTAAGCAAGGCAGTTGTTAAGTGGGTTTTTGTGTCCTTTCTTGTCATGGTTGTTAAGTGAATCATTGCAGCTGTTAAGTTAGTAACAAGGCATGATGCAAATATGATAAGGGATTAAGGTGATTTCCCTACTGATTACATGACATCATGAATTACTACTTACCATTCAGATATTCCCTGGCGTACCTCTAGCCTAATCCTAATTTCTTCAGGTTTCTTCCCCATCTTCCTCCCCATTATTTACTTTCGTGTTTTGTATTTTATCTTATAACTCAATGAAAATGTTACACCTGAGAAATCCTAATTTCTGTAGACAAATGTCATTGGAGAAGCTGCAGTCTCTCCCAGCCTTCAGTTTGAACTATGCTATTACTGGAATGCAGGCCAGGTAAGGCCTGGATTCCCAGTACATGATGTTCCTACATGATGAGGATCTTCATACTAGCTTAAGTTTTGAAGACAAGGGAGTTTTTTTGTCCAAGTAATTCCTCATGCTTTAAAAGAATCATCGAGTTTCAATAAGCTATTGGTCCATCAAATCCAGTCACCTGCTTAGCACACAAATTCATATTAAGGCACTTCCAATAAGGAGTTATTCAGTCTCTGCTTCAACACATCCGATGAAAGGAAGAATATTACCTCACTAGATAATTAGTTTCGCTGTCAAATTGTTCTTACTGTCAGGAAGTTTTATTTAACGTTCAATTGGAATCTGCCTTCCTGTAACTTAAAACTATTGTTCCATGTCCTGCGCTCCTGAAGGATGGAGGTTGGGTCTTGACCTTCTTTTGTATGACATCGGAAACTTGAAAAGTGCTATTGTATCCGTCAATTTTTCTTAGCGCTTAAGCATCCTCAATCCCCTCAATCTCTCCCTACAAGGCTTAGTTTCCATTCAGTTTTGTGCTCCTTTTCTCTGCCCACATTTCTCTGAAACTTTCTTAAAATATGCTGCCAAGAATTGAACAAAGTCCTCAAGGTAGCTTCTACCCAGTACAAAACATACCGTGTTTCCCCGAAAATAAGACAGGGTCTTATTTTCTATTGACCTCCAAAAAAAGTGCTTGGTCTTATTTTCAGAGAGGTCTTATTATTTTTGAGGTGCAGGAGGTGGCAAGCATGGTCGCCTCATGGCTGCTGCTGTGTTGCACGTTGCTGGATCTGCCACTCTTTTTGCGGTGGCCATTAGCGTGACAGAAGGGGCGCGGTGGCTAGGGTTGCAGGAGCAGTCATTAGGTAAGGGCGTGCAGAGTGCATGGAGTATGTTCCACACTTCCTCCCCCCCCCTCTGGCCTTGCCTTCTCATCTCATGTTTTTTGTGTGGCAAGCAACTAGAGGAAATGGCGGGGACCGGCTGCACATGCATTTAAATATTTTTGGAGAGGGCTTATTTTGGGGGGAGGGCTTATTTGAGCGCATATGTGGGGAGGTCTTATTTTCAGGGAAACAGGGTACTAGAGCCTAGAATTGAGAATTATAGGTAGTTCTCAATTTACAAGCATTTGTTTAGCGACTGTTCAAAAGTACAATGAAAATAAAAAGAGACTTATGACTGGTCCTTACACTGATGACTGTTGCAGCAGTCCTCATAGCCATGGGATCAAAATTCAGATGCTTGGCAACTGGCCTGTATTTATGATGGTTGAAATGTCGCAGGGTCATATGGTTGCCATTTAAAATCTTCCCAGTCAATTTTTGATAAGCAAAGTCAATGAGAAAAGCTGGATGCACTTAATGCCTGCATGATTCACTTAACAACTTCAGTAATTTGCTTAGGAACCATGGTAAAAGTCATAAAATCAGCTTAGCCCTGGAAATTCTGGTTGCCAATTTTGGTTGTTAAGTCAAGGACTATTTGTATACTGCTTGCAATGCAGCCTAACATTGCATTTGCTGTTTTAGCACTCATACCATATAGATTATTTATGTTCAGTTATTGATTAAATATAATTTTAAGATCCTTTTTTTAATTAATTCAGAATAGAGTTGGAAGGGACTTTCTAATCCAAACCCCTGCTCAAGCAGGAAACCCTATACCATTTCAGACAGATGGCTGTCCAGTCTCTTCTTTAAAACCTCAAGTGATGAAGCACATACAACTTCTGAAGGCAAAGCTGTTCCACTGGTTAATTGTCCTCACTGTTAGGAAGTTTCTCCTTAATTCCAGGTTGCTTCTCTCCTTGATTAGTTTCTATCCATTGTTTCTTGTCCTGCCTTTGGATGCTTTGGAAATTAATTTGGTCCCTTCTTCTTTGCCCCTCAAATATTGAAATATTGCTATCATGTCCCCCCCCTAGTCCTTTTTTTCTCTAAACTAGCCAAACCCAAATCCTGCAACGGTTCTTCATACGTTTTGATCTCCAGTCCTTTAGTCTTCTTAGTTGCTCTTTTCTGTACTTTTCCCAAAGTCTCAACATCTTTTGTATAATGTGGTGACCAAAAGTGGGTGCAGTATTCCAGGTATGGTCTTACTAAGGTTTTATATAGCAGTACTAATACATCACATGATTCTGATTCCATCCCTCTGTTTATACAACCAAGGATTGTATTAGCTTTTTTGGTTGCTGCTGCACAGTGCTGGCTCATATTTAACCCTATTGTCCAATAGGACTCCAAGGTTCCTCTCATAGTATACATACATATCAGAGGTTGTATTCTACTTGTTTGGACCGGATCACCCAAACCGGTAGCGGAAATTGTGGGAGGCTCTGCTCACCCGTGCCCGGCTCTATGGCATCCCGTTTAGGCCCTTTTTTCACTGAAAGCACATGCATGGAAGGATCTGCACATGCGTGGAGACGGGCGCTCACATTTGTGAACCGGTAGGAAAGGTAAGTGTATACCACCCCTGATGCATATACTTTTACATAAAGTATATTGTTTTCAAACTACCTGCCCCCTCTAGCTATATATTTCATTTTTATTTGATTTAGTTATTGTCATCATCTTCGTGCCTAGCTTTTCCGAGAATGCTACTTTGACCATTCTGGATTTCAACCTGCTATCTAAATTTGGTTTCCAGGACTGGCTGACTACAGTCCTAATGAGAATGATTCATTTGGCACCCATATGAACCATGCATTCTGCTTCTTCTCCAGCACTATCTAACAGCTTATCTAGAGGGTGTACTTACTCTGCAGCCTTTTCATTACATAAGCAAATTAACATGTGATCTACATGCCCATCTCCACCCACATGTCTATGTTTCTAATGATTGTATCACTTACAATTAAAAGTTGTCCATCACTCAGAAGAATAGCCTTGGCAGAAGATATGGATTCATGGTGCAAGAGCTTGGTCCTTCTTATGGGGACATCTCCCCTATTCTCAAAATGAATCTCTCCTTCTCTCTTACAGGAGCTGACATTCTATGTGTGAGACAAAGAAGGCTTCAACTACATCAGGGGTCTCCAAACTCGGCAATTTTAAAACTTGTGGACTTCAACTTCCAGAATTCCCAGCCAGCCATGATCTACATAGTTGTCAGTCTGGACACCTCAAATTAAGCCACCATGGTTTCAAGACTTGTTTTTTGACAGCCAGAAATTCATTTCAATGAGCACAATAACAATAGCAATAGCACTTAGACTTATATACCGCTTTACAGTGCTTCACAGCCCTCTTTAAGTGGTTTACAAAGTGGTTGCCCTCAACAATTTGGGTCCCCATTTTACCCACCTCAGAAGGATGGAAGGCTGAGTCAACCTTGAGCCTGGTGAGATTCGAACTGCTAAATTGCTGGCAGCTGGCAGTCGGCAGAAGTAGCCTGCAGTACTGCATTCTAACCACTGTGCCACCGCGGCTCACAAATCAAACATAGTTATGACTATAACTTAAACAAAGTTATAGCTATAACTTTGTTATTTGTATCTCATGATTTAAGTTGATTGCTTTTATTTAGTATCCTAGTCAGTTGCGAGACAGTTGCTAAGCATCCAAATTTTGATCACGTGACTATGAGGATGCTGCAATGGTCGCAAGTGTGAAAAATGTCAAAAAGTCCTTTTTCCAGTGCTGTTGTAACTTTGAATGGTCTCTAAACAAAAGGTTGTAAATATATTCTAACACATTCCTTTATAATATGTGACCTTGTGTTGAGAAACATTCTAGAGCCTATAGATCTCTTGGGTTGCAAGATACATTTCAGGAAGTGATAGAAATTAACCACAGATTCAAATCACCTTATTAAGTCACAGAATTCAATTAAAAGAACAGATGCTTCAGCTGTAGCACTGTGATGGCTTATGATGTTGTTTGTATTTGTGTAATGCATTTCACAAATTGTAATATCATGATTCTAAACTTCGTTAGACTTGTTCTAAAAGAGCTTACAATTCAAGCAACAGTGGCAAAATATGCTCTTAAATCAGATTCTTCTGCCTGTTGCCAAAAATAGCAGACCAACAGGTGTTAGCAGCCACACTATGCAGCCAAATATTTGACAGCCTAATTTATCTTCCTTTAGTCAGGGAGAATGCTTTTGTTATACTTCAGTGTTGGAAAATAAGTATACAGTGTACAGTATCATGAGTAATTTTGTGTATTAGAATTCTGCTGACTTTGGAATGTACTGTAAGAGTTTTACAAACCTGGAAGTCATACTGATATTTCACTTATCACTGATGATATCATTACAGTTCATAATTAGCAGATCTAATATTTAACCTATTAGTAATAACAGGGCCGGGGATGAATCCTCTATCAAGCTGCTACAATTGTAATTCATTTATAACACACAATGATTTTTCAAAAAAATTAAAATGAAATAAATATTGTTATGATGCTCCCACCCCCTCCTTCCTTTCTTCCCTCCCTCCCTTTTGCCCCTTCCTTCCTTCCCTGTCCTCCCCCTTCCTTCCTTCTCTCCCTCTCTCTCCTCCCCCTTTCATCCCTTCCTTCCTCTCTCTCCTCCCCCTTCCTTCCATCCCTCCCTCTCTTCTCCCCCTTCCTTCCTTCCCGCCCTCCCTCCCTCTCCTCCCCCTCCCTTCCTTCCCTCTCTCCTCCCCTCCCTCCCTCCTTTCCTTCCTTCCTTCCTTCCTTCCTTCCTTCCTTCCTTCCTTCCTTCCTTCCTTCCTTCCTGTGAAGGAAAGGATGGAAATGAAATTTTACAATTTTACCTTGACAAGATTTAGGGTGGGATGAATGCAAGTGAATATTAATGTTAGTGAGCACCCATTCATCCCTCCATATTGATGATAGGATGGTATTTTTCTTGTTCTAGAACAGGTGTTCCCAAATCCCAGGCCAAAGCCCATTACTTGGCCTTGACCTCTTCAGAACTGGGCCACTGGTGAGCATGCATGCACATCCCCACTGAGCAGTGGGCAAGTGCGGGTGCTCCATTTTCACAAGTGCACACTTGCACACTTGCTCACAACTTGCACAAATGGAGTTGCATTCACGAGCTTGCCCACCACTCATGTGGAACCATGCTCTCTCTGGCTCTGCCCTCCGGGGCTGGTCCACAAAGATTTGGTAACTCTGTTCTAGAATATGAATGATAGGAGCAAAAGTTTTTCAACTTAATATTGAAAAAAGCTTGTGATACGGAGAGCAGACTATTCTTTAAAGTGCAGTTTCAACCTCTTTTTTCCCATCACATTTCATGTGATGGTTGTTGGCCTGATTTTTAATTTAAAAAAAAAATCAAGATGAAAGCCAGCCAAATTGGAAATCTACCCCAGATGGGAATGGAAAAAAAATTGAGCAGAGATGAAGGTGCAAATAACCTGCCATCTGTTCCATCTATCTGCTCCTGCTCTTTCTCCTTTATTTTCTTCCTTTTTGTGTCTTGTCTCCCAACCTCTCACCTCCTTCTGTTGCTCTCTGGATGAAAGTGGGACCTTCTAGACTCAGGCCTCAAACAAGCCAGGTTGAAGGTTACAAGGAAGCCAGGCCTGGAAGGCATCTTTTGCATTGGGCCTTCAGGCCTGCCGTATTTATTACTGTGGGAAACTGGGACAGGGGATCATATGGAGTGGGGTAAATATAGTCTAAATCACATTCTTTTCTCAGAGAGTCAAGGTCATCCTGCCCTGCACTTGGAGTGGCATGACTGGGAGGCATCTTCAGTTGGGACGGTGTTTGATTGGACCATGTGATGGACATGTGGGTGCTGGGAAGGGACTTGAACTTTTATTTGGGTGGGGAAAACCTGTAAACTTTCAGATTCAGGTTTTCCCAGATGTGCCAATATGACATCTCAATAGGAATCTCAAGCCTCAAAGTCGTCTTTCGTTAGGGCTGTTACTTGGATCCCTGACATAAGGGGCATGCAATATAATATGGAACCCATCAGCTAGCTGATTTTGGAGAACTTCCAGGAAATCCACCACAGATTGCACCATGGAACATCATTGCTATCAAGAAAGTCCCACTATTTGTAGAGGTGCTGAGTGTGCGGTAGGCCTTTAATTGCTCAATCATAAATATAATGGGCAACATTATTTTCATCCAAGTTAGCTCAGAAATTCAGCTACCTGAGTACATTGTTTGCCTCCGAGTCAATTTTCTGCTCCCAAAAAGTTAAGCGTTTCATCTAATTTTCTTGATAGCAATTATGTTCCATGGTGCAATCTGTGGTGGGTTTCCTGGAAAGTTCTCCAAGCTCCTGAGTTTCATCTAACTTTCTTGTTCTCTCTCCAATTTCCCCCATTAACCAAGATCCGGAAGACCATACTGTTTTGACTCCAATGTCTTCCTGGGACAACATAAGTATATCAATATATACTTATGTTGCATATACTTTGGCAGGTTCCAGCGATCCAGGCTGCCAAGTTACTACAGGTTCAACCCACCTCTGCCTCAAGCCCTGGAGGAAAGGATCAAGAAGAGTCTTTAGTAAGGCAGTCTCCATCCCTCTCTTCCTTCATTTCAGGCATTTCTCCTTCTGAAGGCAAACCAGATCTCCTTTTGTTCCTTCCTCTGGTTTCTTTGAAAGCAGTCTAAAACTAAAATAATTCCCAACACTGAGTTTCTTTAGCAAGATTTATTGAAGTAGAAATGATGGCGGTACAAAGTCTAGTAACTAAATTAGATTTAGAACCAAAATATTCCAGTATATATATATTAGGGCTGAGAAATGTTTGATTTGTCTTCTAATTGTCTTTTAAGGAGACAGCAGGGAGACAGGTCATATAGTTGAGAAAGAAAAAGCTTGTAGCTTGCTGTTTATGTCACTGCCCCTTTAATCTGGAACTCTTAATCCTTGCTTCTTCTCTATCCATTTTTTGGTCCCCTTCTTAGCTTCTGGAGCTGCTGCTTATTCTCTTAATCTGTCTTCATTCTGATGGTGTTGTTCATCCTGTTCTTCTGTCTTTGTGTACTTAGAGATAACGGAGTGGTTTGTGTATGTGTGAGAGAAGAGTTTTTAGTATGTACTGTACGTACAAAAATAATGTTATAAAGGGCACACCTTTTTAATATGCATATAATATTAATCCTTTGTTATTACTACTCCAATTATTTTTTATCTTGATCTTGCCATTTTTTGGAGGCAGTTGTGGCTTTTGGTGAATGTAAATTCACCATGTGTATACACATACAAATACAGATATACAAATACAGACTCATCATTTGTTACCTTCTGGGAGGAGGCTTCACAGTATCCGAAGCAGAACAACTAGATCTGTAATAGCTTTGAACCATATAGGATCAACCTTGTTAAATCTCAAGACTCATTTTTCTGCTAAGTATTCAAAATGGACTGTGATTAATATGTATGTGTGTCAGGGGTGAAATTCAGCAGGTTCTGGAGAAATTTTGAGTAGTTCAGAGAACCGGCAAATACTGGCCTCAGAGTGTGGTTGGAATGGAGATTTTGCAGTATCCTTCCCCTGCCGCACCCATCAAGCCACGCCCACAGAACCAGTAGTAAAAAAAATGAATTTCACCACTGGTGTGTGTGTGTGTGTGTGTTCTTTTGAGAACGAACATCAGAATTTCATTTTTTAATGTGTGCCAGTATGTTCACAGGAAAAAAAAAGACAATTATCTTCTTATCATAGCTTATAAGGGAAAACATTGTTAGGATTGGATTCAACTACAGCAGGAGAGCCTCCATTAGCAAAGAAATGGAAGTATCCTAATGTGTGTTAATACATTGCATATACTTATTAGCTGATTAGACTGTATGTAGATCTAGATTTGCAAGACCATCTTCAAACCGGAGATTGTATCTTGTGTAGAATAGCAAGAAAGCATGCTTGGGGCAAGAAAATAGGTCTTTGGTTGTGTTTCAGAATATTGGTCTAAATGTGATAAAGGACATTGGTACAAGTGTCCTAACAGATCTGGCCTAGCAGGCATGTTCAAAGTCCCTTTGGTGAAACAGTGACATCTGGTAAGTCCTTGGCCCAGAGTTTCAATGGATAGATGCTGGCCATAATAAATAAATACATAAATAAATAAATACTGTTGGTACCATTAGCAGAAATTATTGATTGCAGAATGTGACTGATACCAGAAACCAAGCCTGTTCTTTATTTTAATAAAGCATCCTATGTGAAACCCATAATTAGACAAAGCCATGATAGGAGGTGGAAGGAAATCTGAATGGTCCATAGGGTACCCACTATGGCACATGGGATATTGTGACTTGGAATAGAGAAGTAAATGGGAAAAAGCAGGAAATAATCAATGAAATAAAAAATGAATATGTTTCATGTCGATGAACCTAAGAGAAAAGGGATGAATACAATAGGTTTGAATGAAGGTAGTCTCACCTTGAGTGCATCTGACAAATACATAGAGAGGAGTGAAGGAATATGTTCAATAATGAACAAAAAGTCCAAAATATATATCTGAAAATATAAATTGGAGTTACATGGCGTGAACACCAGCCGGTTATGGTTCACTCTTGCAACCTCGAAACTGTCAGTATCTTGAGTGTCATTTCTCCTGAAGTTCTACAGATGATGAATTAAGAACTGCCCCATTCGGCTTGTTTGGCTAGAATGAAACAAACAAAATCTACATAGATTCCCCCCCCCCCCAAAAAAAACATCCAAAAACAAATGTCCTTTTTATTCCTAACTGACTTTAAAATATAAAAAGTGTGGCACTTGTTGTATATATTTTTTTCCTGATTTCCCTCCTTTTTGCTTTAAACTAGGGCAATGCAACCTTGTGGGTCTGTGAACCCATTATATAACAGGGAACAGGGGCACGGGACAAGCGAGAAATGAAAGCCTTGTGAATGAAGCAAGTGTGTATGTGTGTGCGCGACGTGTATGTATACACATCCAAGTTTATTAAGTTCAGTCTTCAAAATTGTTTAGCTGCATCCATGGGCTACAGTGTTTTGCAACCAGTTGGACCCTTTTTGCTACAGCGAAAAGAGATATGCCTTTCCAAGTAAATAGCCTGCTCATCAATGCTTGGCATGTGCTCCATTTCAAATACAATGTGGAGTGGAAGCTCAGAAACCTGAAATATGGGACTTGGGTAAGCCTAGTCACTTGCTGCCTGTGATATAATTTCACTTCAAAAGCCGGGTGGCCATTTATAAAAGAAGCACATTCCTTTTTCAACAGCGAGCCAATCATCTGAGCATACCTGCAGCCAAAATAGTCTCCATGCTCCCTTCCCCCCGCCCTCTACTACAGTCGGCATCTCGAAACGAGGGATGAGATCATCCTTGCATTTGAGATTGGTTCAGTCTCTCGTTTCTTCTGAGATCTTTTTAAAGCTTTGCACTCCCCCCCTCCAGAAATGACCTCTTAGCTTACAGTGTGCAGCCATGTGATCAGTTGTTTACTGCATTTTGATGCTGTCCTAGTTTGAATCCTTTAACCCAAGAAGGCACTTTAAATTGTGCAAGTTAAGGGAAATGTCCATACCATGTTATTTATCTCATAGACACAAACAATATCCTCCAAAAACGGAGTGAACGAATGTCGGCCAGCAGCCACTCAGGGGATCATCATTATCATTAAGATAGGAGTTCCATGGCTGATTAATAGCAGACTGAACCAGCAGTAAATTGTTTGTTTATCCATCCATCCATCCATCCATCCATCCATCCATCCATCCATCCATCCATCTCTACTTATGGAACAAATGTGACTTTACAGAATTCTGTTATTCTGTTAAAAGTAGAATTGCTATCATTTTACCCTGTGATATTGTTTTAGAAAAACGACACAATAGCAGAGCTGCCACTTACAGTAACACTAACAAAGCAGGGGTGTCAAACTTGTGGCCCACGGACTGGATGTATCACACACTGGCCATGTTCACTCCCAGTTTAGCGAAGGGGGAAAAAGCTGTGATACGTTACATGACGACAATGCGTCATCGCGAGTTGGACACCCCTGCACTAAAGCATCTGTGCACGAATTTACTAGGAATTCAACAAGATTGGAAGAGGCTTACCGGTAACTAACTCTCTATTGTCTCCCGTGATGCAAGGTAATAACTAAGTTAAATAATTAACTTGTGGATGTGAATTTTTTTAAACAGATATATTTGGAGTTCTTTGAAGCATCTGCATCTTACCTGCAAGTGTCAATACAAAATTCAAATGCAAAAATAAAACTGAAATGGATTGAAAATTGGGCATAGCAACATATGAAAACACTTATACTTGAAACATATTGTAGGAGGAAAGATGAATTAGTGGATGATTGCCAGATATCAGAAGATGTCTGGTGCCACTTTTATTGTGTACAATTCAAGGTGCTGTCCGTAATGGTACTGCCTTCTCCCCCCCCCCTCTTTTCCCACAGCAACAACTGTGAGAATGGTTGGCTACTTGTCTAAGAAAGTGACTGCTCCCAAATCAACCAGCTGGCTTCCAAATATATAAGAAGACTAGGATTCATGGTTTTTCCGTTTCTAATCAGCACTTTAACCACTACATCAAACTGACATTTTATTATTTTTATTTTATTATTATATTTGATACATTCTATTATCAATCTCAGAGTAGTGGTTTGAAACAGAGAACCTTTACCAGCCCAATTGAGCAAGATTGTTGAACTTTTTGGTTGCCACAATGTAAAAGATATGTTGAGACTCTAGAAAAAGTGCAAAGAAGAGCAACAAAGATGATTAGGGAACTGGAGACAAAAACATATGAAGAACAGTTGCAGGAACTGGGTATGTCTAGTTTAAAAGAAAGAAGGCCTAGGGGAGACATGATAGCAGTGTTCCAATATCTCAGGGGTTGCCACAAAGAGGGAGCCAAGCTATTCTCCAAAGCACCTGAGGGCAGAACAAGAAGCATTGAGTGGAAACTAATCAAGGAGAGAAACAACCTAAAACCAAGGAGAAATTTCCTGACAGAACAATTAATCCGTGGAACAAGTTACCTCCAGAAGTTGTGAATGCTCCAACACTGGAAGTTTTTAAGAAAATGTTGGATAACCATTTGTCTGAAATGGTATAGGGTTTCCTGCAACAGGAGGGGGTTGGACTAGAAGACCTCCAAGGTCCCTTCCAACCCTGTTATTCTATTCTAACTCATATACCCATCTCAGAGACCTAGCAAGCATGATGGGTTTTTAATACATTAGAGCTATTGATGAATAAGTTTAATTACTAACATACTTGTATTCTGTCTCAAAAGTAACTTGCATAACCTTCTTGTCTTTTCCCTTCTCTCCCCACCTGATCCCAATTTAAATCCTACAAGAGTTTAACCACTATGTGTTTTCAGTGAAGGAGCTGTAGACTACAGAATCTGTTCCTTAAAGTGGTGCCAGGTCATGGGTACCTGGTGCACCAGGCCACATTGACTGATGGCATCACCACCTGTCAAAGCAATGGTTTACATTTTTAGAATAGCCTTTGTTTTCAGAAGGAGGGATCGCATTGGTATCTCCTACGCTTTGTGCCTGCTAGGACTTAGCCCAAGACTGCCCCTGATTTATAGGAAATTATTTAAATGCAGGAAAGCCCACCCCTCCTTTATTTTTGGTCTGAGTTTGAATGTTTTAAGTTCAATTCAATTAGTCATTTGGTATTTGTATCTATTAGTTACTTACCTTTCATCCTTATCACAAGCATTTCCCAGATGATCAAGCTCCTTCTCAGAAGGCTGATGTGAATTTTAGTACTACGTATTAATAGAAACACATATCTTCCATATTGTGCACGGGTAGTCATTTTCTTGAGTTGCTGAAGTTTCCTTCAGATGACCTGCACAACAGCAGATTTGTCATGAATTTTAAAAATAATGTGGCATACTGGTCTGATGACAAACTTTCCTTTGGGAGTCTATATTTGTTCACATCCCACAACAGGAACAAGAAAAGACTGCTCCATGAGTTATTTTTAAGTGGTTGGAAATAGTATCTCCATTATTTTAGGACATTAATGAATGCAATCTTTGTAAGCAAACATTGGGCTTTTGTTGACTGCAATGCGTCAGTCTGTGTTTCTTATTATCTTGCATTTCAGAAAAGTGTCAGACATGAGAAGAAGAAAAAACAATACCCTAAATAGTTAAACATCTCTACCACCTGCTTTGAATTTCAATCTAAAATAAAATTTTGGAGCTAATTCATGCAATGAAATGCCTTGTCCAGCATCATCTAAGCCTTAAGGCATATATTCATTGATAATTATGATGCAACTAACTGAATGGTATATTATAGTATCATCTGATGAACTGAGCTGTGGCTCCCAAATGCTGATGCCTTTCCGTAAAAGTTGTCGGGAAAAGTGTTATCAGAGGGTTGTTGTTGTTTTTTTGCCATCATAGGCTCACAGAAATCTCCTCCTTCAATTGCATCATGGTTGACATTTCCAAATATAAGATTTATTTCCCAGATGAAATACCTTGGGCTTTGAGATGGCTGTGAGTTGCAGTTCAACAACATCTGAAGAGCCATATAATATCTTCACATCATTTCCCTGTGTCTGCCAACTGTACATGCAAACTTGTTTCACAAACAAAGGCAACGTCCATACACAAGCCTTGCTAGGTTTTTGAGGAGTTTGGGAAGCTGAGCTCATTCACTATCGGCTAAGCTTCTGTTCCAGAGGAAACACTGTGGAGTTATTGGTAGGAGTCCTCCCATTGCCTAATGTTTCTCTTCTCCTGTTAGAAGGCAAGGTGGCATCTCCCCATCCTCCACAGTCATATCAACATATCAAGGTTTCCCCATCTGCCTCCCCATTCAGCATCCAGTGGTTAGTTAGGGGTTATATACTTATTTTGTTTCATTGAAAAAATAATTGCTTCTAGAGAACAAGAAGGGGGAAAAACCCTTACCATTGTTGCTGTACTTAATGATCCCTCACTGGAGAACTATTGCTAGTTCTTGTGCAGTGGAGAAATACTACTTTGTGTTGTGGGAGAAAAAGGTGGCAGCGGTATATAAAATGCATGAATATTTCATATCGGAGGTTCTGTATAATGTACAGAAATTATGGAGATTATGTGAGGATGAGAATTCCAACTAATTAGTTGTGATAAGGAATGGGATTAATTAATCTAGTCCATTCTGAGGTTTTTCTTAGCGTTCAGAGTATCCCTCCAGTAAGATGGGTGGAAAACAAACTTAACAATAAATTAAGGACCTCTAATTTCATTCTCAAAATAACAACTCTGACTTTGAACTGATAGAAAATTGAACCCAAGTCAAATAAAATGCAAGTTCAAGTTGAGGCTTAGATACATTCAACCAACACTCCATCGCTCTTGATTACCTTAGATTCCTATGGTAGTAGAGTTCTTACAGTGGCTGGCACAAATATCATGTTTGTAGCCAGCCCAATGTAAATCTCTCTCGTGCCTGTTCGAGGCATCAGAGATTCATGGAATTAATTCAGATTTTAAATTGGTGGGGAAACCAAACTATCATCCACTATCTCTAGATACTAGAACCCTTATGTCCAGCCCTAGCCCATAATACTTTCCAAGCATTAAATACACTGTATGCTTTGTAATAATCCACTAATTGTATTTTCATTTTTTAAAAAAAAAATAAATGCATTATGTTCACCACAATGACATTTGCTATGCTGTTCAATTTGGCATTGTTTTTAACTGTGATGAACAATAAGATACCCTTGAGTACTGCTCTTTTAGAGTTAAATGATTGTGTGTGTGTATGTATATATATATATATATATATATATAGATAGATAGATAGATAGATAGATAGATAGATAGATGATAGATAGATAGATAGATAGATAGATAGATAGATAGATAGATGATAGATAGATAGATAGATAGATAGATAGATAGATAGATAGATAGATAGATAGATAGATAGATAGATAGATAGATAGATAGATATATATATATATATATATATATATATATATATATATATATATATATATATATATATATATATATATATTGGCTGCCTGCATGTAAATTTTTGGAGAACAATCTGGCAATTATGATAGGATGGGTTTTCAGTATCACTGTGCGTATGTCTTGCCAATAGTGTAGGCAAAAGTAATTATTTATATAACATAGGTGAGGAATTAAAACTGGATATAAAAAGTCAGGAAGAGGAAGAGGAGGAGAAGGAGAAAGAGAAGGCGAAGAAGAAGAAGAAGAAGAAGAAGAAGAAGAAGAAGAAGAAGAAGAAGAAGAAAGAAGAAGAAGAAGAAGAAGAAGAAAGTACATTGACTGTGGGCAGAAATCTTGGCCTTCAGAGCCAGTGGTTGTACAGGTAACACTCAGCATTTTTTGTTGTGACTAAGCTGTAGTGCTGCAAATCCTCACAAAGCAATGCCACACATTCAAGACATACCCCATAATTCTTTTTGGAGACAGTGCACAGCTGCTGTAGTTTAGTTGTAACTACTTTATATGGCAGGGTATCTTCCAGTAATACAAATGACATGGAATGTCTTTATTTATGAGCTTGGTTTGGGTGAAGGGGCAACTGATAGTAAAACATTCATATTTAAATTAAGTTATCAAGTAGCAAATCCCCTTTAGCTATAGCTAAAACAAGAGGAAAAGAAATATATTGATAATGGAGGGGAAAAAGGCATTCTCTGGATGAATAGCCTACAGCTTCAAAGTCTTCTTTGGGTGCCTAATCAGAGCTCTCTCTTTCCCCATAACAGCTGAAAACTGACAGGACAGTTTCTGGATGCTCTGAATTAAGAAATAAACGAAAACTGTAACATAAGCTCTGACACCAGAGCTTCTGAATCCAATCAGAATTTTAAAAATGTCAAGAACATTCCTCCAAAGTTACCCTCTGAAACTTGTCAAGTTCAGCCTTTGTCCACCAAAAGGAGGCCTGCTCTTAAAAGCCTAAACCATGATCTGAATGCCTGGAAAAGGTGGGGTCTTCCCCCCTTAAATGAATTTATTTTCTAATTAAGAATGTATGGAAATGAAGGTGTAATGCAAGCCTATGCTTGTCTTCATGGGGCATGGTGGCTCAGTGGCTAAGACGCTGAGCTTGTCGATTAGAAAGGTCGCAGTTCAGTGGTTCGAATCCCTAGCGCCATGTAACAGAGTGAGCTCCCATTACTTCTCCCAGCTTCTACAACCTAGCAGTTCAAAACATGTAGAAATGCAAGTAGAATAGGGACCATTTTGGTGGGAAGGTAACAGCATTCCGTGCACCTTTGGTATTTAATCCTGTTGGCCATATGCCCACGGAGACGTCTTCGGACAGCGATGGCTCTTTGGCTTTGAAAAGGAGATGAGCACCGCCCCCTAGAGTCAGGAACACATGTGTGAGGGGAACCTTTACCTTTTACCTTTATGCTTGTCTTCTCAGAGATAAAGTTCCAATAACTTCAATCAGGCTTGCTTTTCTTAAAGTGGGGTATAATAATGCAAAATCCCCTGAAGGCCAACTTAGAAATAAATTCCACTGAGTTAAGTACATGTCCTCTCAGGCAAGTAGGTATAAGATACCAGCTTTATTGATGATATGCTGTGCTGTGCTAGGGTTAGAAGGTCAGAAATAAATTATGTGATCAAATCAGGCCAATGACCAAGTTCTAGAAAAGGGTAAAGAGATGTCCAATTAATGTAAGTAAAATTTTAAAAAGTTAGAGTCAAAGCTTAATGCAATCACTGCCAGAGGTGTAGGGGTGGGTTGCTGTCAGCATTACTGCTGGTTTGGTCCACACGTGTGTGCATTTGCAAATAAATAGGTCTGCGCATGCATAAAACGTTAAAAAATGGGGGGGGATTACATTTGTGCAAGGAAAATTGTTCTGCGCATGCGCAGAACCAATATCAAGATGGTGCTGCCATAGGAGAACTGGTTCAGGGGCGTGGCGGGCCTGGGTCATTGCCGGTTCCAGCGACCCAGGCTACCAAACCACTACCGGTTCGACCCAACTGGTCTGAAACAGTAGGAACCCACCACTGCAGGGGTGGGCTTCAAAAATTGCAGCAATGGGTTTGCTGCCCTGTTGCTGGGTGGGCATGGCCATGGTAGGTGTGGCCTAGTCGGCCTCCTGCACCATGGTGGGGGAGGCATTTTTCACCTTCCCCAGGCTCTGGAGGCTTTCCTTGAGCCTCTGAGAGGGCAAAAACTGCTTCCCCCGAGCTCCGGAGACCCTCCGGAGGCCAGAAAAAGGCCCATTTCTGGACTTCTGGAACCTCTGGTAGGACCGTTCTCCGCCCTGCACAAGCCTCCGTGCGGCCCTTCATTTACCTGGCATAATGAATGGGCCGCATGGAGACTCCTGAGGGGGAGAACGGTCCTACCAGAGGTTCCAGAAGTCCAGAAATGGACTTCTGGAAGGAGAGGGGCATGGTGGGGGGAGGGGCATGGTGGGGTGGGCATGGCCAGACAGGGGTGGTATTTGGGGGTTTGGCGAACTGGGCAGAATCGTAGCTAGAGCATCACCCAAACCCGTGCGAACCCCCAGCAGCCCACCCCTGATCACAGCTCAGGGAAGAGGAGAAGCAGGGTATAAGGAACATATCCAAAGTTATTACTGTCTAGATCTCGACATACTACATGTCAAAAAATACTTAAACCAGTAAAGATATAATTGGTGCTATAGAAGTGTCTCTTCCTTTATATGCACTCAGAGAAGTGAGCAATTGGGTCTCAGACTACTTAAGAATCCTCCTTGAGTGAGACCTTATTACAAGGCCTAGAAGCTCTTTACTCTGAAAATCCATGAAGGAACCCCCCCCCCTGCCATATCTATAGATCACCTTTCTCTCATGCTACTGATAGCCAGGGTGAGATACAAAAATAAAATACTACAGTGAGTATTTTTCAGATTAATGTTATAAACAGATTTATAACAGCTATACAATGTAGTACAGTTATATATCTACAATAGCGAATACAAATAGCAACACTAATTAATAAGATAAAATATTAATATTCACGGGCACAGGCATTTTGATAGTTCATTGGTTGCCTTCTTATTATGCTATATTAAATAATTTAAAAATTAAGAAGAGAAACCAGCTGTATTGTTGGGTAGGTCAGATACATTGTCCCATCAATTGTAGGCTTCAAAATGGGGATAAAGGTCACACCATTGTTCCTCGGGCCTTTCCAGCTATCTCCAACTGGAAATTCCTAGGACTTGCCAGCTTCTTGATCTCAAAAAATATAATTTGATGAAAGATGTGAGACAAAGGCATAACAAGAGATTGGGATGGCTAAAATATTGTGCACATACTCTGAATGTTTCTGCTACCTTGGCAGCAGAGGCTCAAGGTACCCAAATCCATGGTTTACTTAATTACTTTTGCTCAGTTAACTTGGTTGTCTGAGCCTGCATAACTCACCAAACCATAAAGTGATATATTTGATACATTGGCTGCATTCATACTATGCAGTAAGTCACATTTTAGGTAAAGGTAAAGGTTTCCCTCGCACATGTGTGCTAGTCGTTCTCAACTCTAGGGGGGAATGCTCCTCTCCGTTTCAAAGCCAAAAAGCCAGCACTGTCCGAAGACATCTCCATGGTCATGTGGCCGGCATGACTAAACATCGAAGGCACACGGAACACAGTTACCTTCCCACCAAAGGGGGTTCCTATTTTTCTACTTGCATTTTTACATGCTTTCGAATTGCTAGGTTGGCAAAAGCTGGGACAAGTAATGGGAGCTCACATTGTATTGTATTGTATTGTATAAGTTTATTTATAGGCCGCCCTTTTCCCTGAGGGGACTCAGGACGGCTTACAACTTATGTAGGAGGGGGATACATACAATGACATATAGGACAATACATAATTAAAAGAATAAAGCAACGTTCATCATTCGGGCGGGGATGGATTATAATCTTTAACCCCAGGCCATAATGATGTGGCGCTAGGGATTCGAACTGCCGAACTGCTGACCTTTGTGATCGACAAGCTCAGCGCCTTAGCCACTGAGCCACTGTGTCCCTCTAAGTCACATTTTACACTAGCCTAATGCCATGCTCTCAATTGTCTCAGGGCAATATGTTTTAGCAGAAGTACTGTAGAAGAGACTAGGATTCCACAAACTGGGGGTTCCTCAGCTTTTAGCATTCCTCAGCATGACAATTTTTGAGAATACTGAAAAAATAAAGTCCACTCACTATGCGAGGAACTTAGACTGGGGAAGGCTGAAGCAAAGGATGAAAGATTGGGAAGTTTAAGCAAAGATCATCAAAATATTACATCAATTATCTCTGAAATGCAGGAGCATATCATTTGATAAACTAAGCAACTATATGATCAAAACTATCATTACTTAAATTATCAACTTTGAATCCCCACCTCCACATACAATACGTTGGATTATCATATTCCTGCCATGCTGGTTGGGAATTCACGGACATGTGGTTCAAAGGTCCACACACTGAAGAAAGTGTGTCAAGAAAGGCTGCTTTTATTTCTTTTATTGTCATTTGCTGTAATGATATTCCTGAAAAGGACCTCAGAGATTCATTTCCAAACCTAGGGAGAAAGAATACTTCATGGTGTTCCTCCTTCTCCTAGGTTTCTCACGTTTTCCATCACCGTCCTCTCCCCACGCCCCTTACACTGTGTCCTGGCAAGAGATGGCCTCACAAAGGTTGGCAACTCTGTGACGTCAATGGCATTATCTTGCTCATGGCATTAATTACCTGGGAAATTTCTGACAATTTTATCTAGGAGCAGGGGGGTGGGGGGAAGCATAGACTTGCCACTTTTGTTTTGTCAAAATACAGAATGAGAGAAAGCAAAGTTCCTGTCAGAATCCATGTTATCTCCATCCCATTGGAAAGACAAAAAACTAAGGAAGAGATTTCACAGGCATTTGATTAGATAATACACAAAGCCTTCCCTCCTATATTTCAGCAGATATTTCATCCAGGAGATTTGTGGAGGGGATATCTGGGTAAGCCTATTTCTCTCAAGCATGTTAAAAGCGGGAACAGGGTGGGTTTTTTTTGGGGGGGGTAACTGCCTTCTTTCGTTGCCAATGTCCAGGCAATCACAAGAATTCAGCTCACACCACACAGACTCCATTCTTCCATTTCAATGTAGGCAAGTAGGAATAAGCAGTTATTGTCTGGCACAATGTATAACCTGAATTGAAGAGGGCATATGCTATTCGAGCTCTTCCCTGTTCTTTTTTTTTTTTGTACATCTGCTTTTGTAAGTCTTGCGCAAACAACTCCCTGACATTTTCTCAATGATGGAATGCATTTAAATTCATGTCAAGGGAACAGTAGAAGACTTAACAATGGTAGAGGTTAGGCCTCTAGATTTAATGACAGTTCTCTTTCTCCCCTTTGTAGGGAAAAAACCCCAATAAAAACAATTTCATCCACAAAGTACGGTACTATATATCAGAAATGGTTGCAGTACTTTGCTTTTCCTTCCTTTAAAAAAATCAAAACTGAATGCAGAGTATAGTATGGTATAGCCTTTATTGTCATTGTATAAAATAAATACAACAAAATTGGTTTTAGCGCACTGGTGCTACCCATGACAACAAATACAAACAACATAAATAGTATAAAGCAGTGGTCCCCAACCTTTTTATCGCCGCGGACCAGTCAGCCTTTGATAATTTTACCGTGGCCCGCTGAGCGCGCGCAGGGGTGGGGGGGCGTTGTTCGCGGTTTCGGTGGAATACGTCGATGACCAGCGCTAGTAGCGTAGCCTTGCGCAGGCGCAGTTCAATATGGCTAGCGTAGATAGCGTAGCACAAACTGCGCCTACGCAAGGCTACACTACTAGCGCTGTCTACGCTAGCCCTACATAGCTGCGCAGGCGCTCTTAGGTATTTTTCAGGAATCGGCCAGCGCTGAAGCGCTGAAAAGGAATGAGAAGGGCAGCGCTGGACACAGGGGGGCGGTGGGCCGCTGGTGACGTCAGAGTGCCACCAGCGGTCCAGTAACACCCCTTGTGCCAGTTAGCCCTAATTTGCATACAGAAAGAAACTATGGCCCCCGGCCGCTGCAGCGATCATGGCCCCCGGCCGCTGCAGCGATCATGGCCCCCGGCCGCTGCAGCGATCATGGCCCCCGGCCACTGCGCGGCCCGGTGCCAGGTACTCCACGGCCCGGCACCGGTCCGCGGACCGGGGGTTGGGGATCACTGGTATAAAGAATAATCTCAAAGCAAGTAATTAGGGGAAAAGAAAAAAGAAAGAAAAGAAAAAAAACTAGTCATACATTTCTGCGTGTGCATGGAGTGATTGTGATTGTGGTTGTGTTTAAGAGTCTGACAACCCAAGGGTAGAAAGAATGTTCAGAGACAGGGTCATATATTTGGAGAGAAGTAAAATGTGGGTTCAAAACTCACATTTCTTCTTCAGTTGTCTACATTACCAAAGTTTACCACCATTAAAACGGATGCAATTTCCTGATGCTTTATTTAGAGTAGTTTCAAGGGACAGCTAATCTGATTGGGGAGAGCAGGAGGGCTACAATATCTACTGATCTTAAACCATTCCTAATTTCTGTCTTCCTACACCAGGACTGGTTAGAAGAAAGTGATTTTGACTGGGGGAACGGGAAGAAGAGGAGGGGGAAAAAAAGCCCACTTGTCTGATCAAATTAAAACATTCATGGCTTCTTTAAGGAAAGAGAAACAATAATTTGAAATCATAACAAATCTCTCTTACATCCATTTTTCATTTTAATAGAGGATTTTTCATGTTACCCTCTCATTTCACAAGTTTTATAAAGTCACTCAAGAGGCAAAAAGTTATAATCTTTATATGCATTTTTATCTAGCTAATGGGATTACTATCTAGTTAGCTCAGTAAAAAGATCAGCCCTGCCAATGTCTCTCCACACATTCCTTGATGTATCACCAGATCTCTACAAATCAGCTCCTAGAGCTAACATCTGTGAAATGAGATTGCTGAAATGACCTTCACAAAGATTTAAGTTACCAAACTAATGGAATACTTTCTAATATCTATGAAACTTCCAATGAACATGCTGTTCCTGAACACACTTGAATTACCATAAATCTTATCTATCACACACACCTGGAAATAAAGAGGGGACATTTTTGTGACTGGTGTGGTTTGGGGTGTCCCTGTGCACTCAGAGTTTATTTTCTGGTTTCCTGCTAGACCCATAACCATTTTTTTGTTGGGAAATGATTGGGGGTAACTTTCAGCTTCTTTGCACATGGCACACTCTCAATCAACTCCTATATCCAGATCAGAGCAAGCAGACACATCACTCACTTCAGCTACCAAAAAATAGAGCATGATGTTCATTTATTAAACATCAACAGAAGTAAACAATACTTTATTGGCAAAAGCTAGGCAGAAGGTAGGCCCAGAAAGGAGAGACATAAATAATAAGGAACAATTTTCATTATTTATATCTATATATATATATCAAAAAGGCTCAGAGCTTTCCAGAGCAACAGGAAACAATGCTATGAATAATTAATTAGTAAAAGGGCCTGTGGTTATTCCAGCCTGTATGTGTATGTATGTATGTATGTGTGTGTGTGTGTATATATATATATATGTGTGTGTGTGTGTGTGTATGCATTCATGCATGCATATGTGTTTGGCCTACCCTTCTTGGCTTATCAAATCTTGTAGGGAGGCTATTTGAATGGGTTCAGGAAGACTTAAATTCCAGTGGTGAAATTCATTTTTTTTTACTACCAGTTCTGTAGGCATGGCTTGGTGGGCATGGCAGGGGAAGGATACTGCAAAATCTCCATTTCCACCCCACTCTGGAGCCAGCCAGAGGTAGTATTTGCCTGTTCTCCAGACTACTCAAAATTTCCGCTACCAGTTCTCCAAAACCTGCTGAATTTCACCCCTGCTAAATTCCTCATTGGCAGGAGACACGTTCCCAACCCGTTGCAAAGAATCAGTGATCAGCTACTTCTGAAAAAGCCAAATCTGGACCCAGAAGGTGGAACCCACTTTAAGCCAGTAGCTAATATTCCCTTCCTCCGCAAGTTACTTGAGGGAGTAGCAGCTGATCAGTTCTAGAAAATTGTCTAGATCCATTTCAGGCCACTTTTTGGCCTAATTATGAATCAGAAACTGCCCTGATCATCCTGTGGTTGGCCTGTTCCAGGAAAAAGATAGAGGGTGTACAACTTTGTGAGTCTTCATGGTCCTCTCAGCCATTGATCATGGTATGGTCAGAGTTAGGGTGTGGAGATACTGTACAATGGTAATACCAGTCCTATATGGATGGACATTTGTAGAAGATGGTGTTGAGGGATAATGTCTCATGATGGTTGGGCTCCATTTTATACTTATCCTTTTTAACAGCTACATGAAACTACTCAAAGAGGTCATGGGAAGATTTGAGGTGCCATCAATATGCAGATGATATCCAGTTCTTATCTAACAAACAAGGTGATTATCATTGTGAACCAATTTTAGGCAGAACAATGAACTGGATAAAGACCAAAGATTGAGCCAAGATGGGGATACAATTTATGGATGATGCATCTGTCTAGCAAAGTGATGCCTCGCTTGTCCAAAATATTTCACCCTTAATATTGGAGACTGGATGAAAATTGTCCAGAATCATTTTGTCCAGAAAAGGCTACATGAGAAGAGGGCATACTGCTAATGTTATCTTCTTCTGAAAGTGCTGGAGCTTTCTTCTAATTAATGTTATTAAAAGTCCTTACAACTAGCATATCAATCAGAACAGAGGAATCTCGTGTGTGTGTGTGTGTGTGTGTGTGTGTGTGTGTGTGTGTGTGTGTGTGTTTGTGTCAGATGTGGGTTCCTACCAGTTCGCACCTATTCGATAGAACCGGTTCGTCAAATCTAGAAGAGGTTCCACCAGCGGACCCAGAAAGCAGGCCACACCTACAGAAGAGGTTCCAAAATTTTTTGAAACCCACCACTGGTGTGTGTGTGTGTGTGTGTGTGTGAGAGAGAGAGAGAGAGAGAGAGGGAGGGAGGGAGGGAGGGAGGGAGAACAAGAATCAGAATGACATATAGTGGCTGTGGCCAGTTAATCAACGCCTCAACCCTTTAGCCTGTATTGCATTCATCAAACACCAAAACCAGGACAGGTTTGCAGAAAACACTGGATCAAGTAGCAGCTAAAGGAAAAAAAACCTTTACATCCAGAGTAGCTATTGTTAATTTCACCACTGGTAGCCTAAAATAGGCAATGCTAGGCTAATTGGACAAACTGTCCATTGTTGGACAGCTTTTCATATTACGGCAGATTGACCCTCTCGGTTTTTTTTTTTAACTCAAATAAGAATTCTGTGAATAGCCACTCCCTTTTTAAAGAATATGATGCAAAAAGGGGGGGGGGTATATTTATATTATGCCTATACTCATTAGAAATGATAGAAATTGAATCTATTTTCTTTTCTTTTTCTGTGTAGTTCATTTTTTCCTCAATACTGCTTGTATTTTTTATTTTTCTTCAATTTTCTTCATATTTTTAATGCCTACATTTTATTCTTGTAAAAATCTTTAATACACATACACAACACACACAAACACACACACAGACAAACATATAGTCTCCACTTCATATTTATCAGCTAAACTTAATTTTCCTTTCAAAGCCTCACTTTGTGGGATAGTGCTTGAACAAGAGTAAAGTGAGTGATTATGATGCCTGTTAGCTACCCTATTGCCCAGGTATAACCAAAACAATTCTTTTCATTTTACAGATTTGTGAATTAAATTAAATTTATAAATATACCTATTGTTTTCTGTTAAAAACAACAGAGTAGGCTGAGCCAGCTTGCTTGCTGGCTTGTATTTATTTATTTGATTGATTGATTTCAAACCCACCAGACTTCAGAATGACTTTGGCTTAAAATAATAAAACCATAAAAAAGAATTTAAGCATTCAAATAGACTGCATACCAACAGTCACTCAGGGCTCCACGGAAGCCTTTCCTCAAAACCTTGGAGAACAGAGAGATTTTTAATGATTTCCAGGACATCAACATGATATAGCAATTTTATCTTAACTGCAGTATATCAGGCTAGGTTTTTCTATTGAAATAATTAGTCTGATCAACTTTGTCTTGATGCAATTTTTTTCATGACAAACACGGGTCCATGCTTCTACTTCAAATGTCAGCACGACTTTCTATTATTCCTATAATTAGGTAGAGTAGAAGACTATGCATTTTTCTATTCTCCGTCTCTGTGTTTGTCCCTGCATACGTGAGTAATATCATACTACTATATTTACTTCTTAATTTACTGTATATGATTGCCATGCAGAGTTAACAATGGTTAAGAAAGCTTCACAAACAGGCACCAATAAGACTAAAAAGTATGAGGATATTAAATAGTTGGTGGGATAAATATTTAGTTATGTATACTTTTGAGTCTTTTAAGTTTCCTAACTGAAATTTTTAGTGGATGTAATGTAGTGTTGTATTTTCATTGTTTTGGATACTGTTCTGGGCTTTTTATAAAGAGGAAAGCCAGTATAAAAGTGAATTAATAATAAGCAACAAAAGCAACCTACAATAATATTTTCATAATAGAACATAACTGATGGAAAGTAAAGGTGAATTAAATATGTAAATTAAATTCTGAGTTAACTTACCTCCAGAAATATTCTCATGAAGTGATGTCATATTTTGTAATAGAAGTACAAATTATTTACATCAACAACTTAGTGTCTTTTTTCTTGCACACTTAGATGTTTGATACTGATCTGGAAATCTGTTTGGATGCAGAATATCAAGTGAACTCATGAGCAGAAATCATTCACAACTGCAGAAATCATACCCAAAAGCTTCATAAGGAAGTGAGAATCTTTGCCTAGTAATTGCTGCCCACAAGGAAAACTAACGATTAAGAAGTGTAACTAAATCCATGATACAGATTTACGATATCCTTCTGCTTCTATCTCAACCTTGCAAGAAAGCCAAGATCCAGGGTTTCCATCCTGCTACGCAACCTCCTGTTACCTGACCGCCTTCTGCCGATTACCTCCCTACGACCTATAAGATCTCATAGACTGGGCCTCCTCCGCATTCCATCGGCCAGCCAGTGTCGGCTGGCAACTACAAGGAGGAGGGCCTTCTCAGCAGTAGCCCCGACCCTTTGGAACGAGCTCCCCGTGGAGATTCGTACCCTCTCCACCGTCCAAGCCTTCCGCATAGCCTTGAAGAACTGGCTCGCCCGTCAGGCCTGGGGATAAGGACCGTTACCCCGCCCGAATACTGAATGTATGGTGTTGATTTTATTATATGTTGTCGTCTTAATGTTGTATTCCCCCTCCCTTGGTTTTCTGTGAGCCGCCCTGAGTCCCCTCAGGGAAAAGGGCGGCCTACAAATGTTTAATAAAACCTAATAAAAAACCTAAAAAAACCTGCTACACAAGCACTTCCATACTTCATTATGACTTCACTTTACATAAATTGTTGCTTGTGTTGGCTTGCTACCTCTTCCATCATGGCTTGCACAATTACTAATGCAACCATAACATCTTATCATTTTTCACCTCCAGTTTTCAGCAAAGTTTCAAGAGACCATAAATAGGGCAAGCAAACAACAAAGCTGCCCCTGTCTTATCCAATCCTGGTTTGTATTCTGAGATACTTTGCTTTTGAACCTAGAAGCCTCATTTATCTCTGCTGCTAAATACCCTTGAATTCCATAGTCATTTGCCTAATTCTCTTACCAGCTATTAGGTAATGAGCGATGCCTGCCAAGTTCAAAATGATGTTGGGATAGCAGTGGGAAGATATTAATTTGCTAATTTCCATAGTGGATTTTCTACTTCTTAGCATATCATCTAAATAATGCAATTTCACACGAGGTTGCGATAAAAACTCCAGATCACTACTCTTTGATGTTTCAGTCACTATTTCTCAGAGGTCTGGCCTAAAATAAATGCCAAGCTGGTATTCCCACTCCATTCAGAAGTCCTCATTGCCATTAGATTAGCATTCTCCATTGTACTGAGAGCATCAGATTAATTTGGGGATTCTGGACACCTTCTGTGAAAAATGCACGCAGCTATCTAAGAATGGGGCATTGGACAGTTAGTTCAGAAAGAACAATTGCCCCCAAACATCTGGACTTGAGGCATTTGCCTCAGCCTCTTAGTCATTTAGTGGATCCTCATATTAAATCCTGGCATATTAAAATACCTTTTCCCTAGATAAATGATAAAATCAAACAATCTTATTATTCTAATCATAACATACGTAACTATGAGCTTCAATAGACAATTAATGAACACATTCATAAGCAGACTTTGATTATGTATGTATGTATGTATGTATGCATGGGTGTATGTATGTATATGTATGAATGATACCCTGTTTTGGACACTAATAAAATTTTGGTTAGGGTTTGACATATGCAGCATTCTCATTTCAAAGCAGCTGGAAGCTGTTCACACCTAAGCATGCAAATATAATTTGGCTCATTGGTTGCTGCAAAATTTGCCTTAATGTATGTATGCCATTAAGCTCTGATTACTAATTCAAATGTTCAGGAATAAATGAGCAAAACAACAAATGGGAGGGAGGTGGGAACCTTCCCTGAGTAAATGTACAAGTCAAAGAAAAGTTATCCAGCATATTTTTTCCTCCTTTATATCTTCTCTTTTCACATGTCATCACTTATTCAAACACACATCAATCAATCGGAGTTCTGCAATGCTATAGTCACAAATAGATCTACAGAAAAGACTTTATTAGGACATTGATAGGATCCCTGTGACCTTTCAGATGTTGTCTAATTACAACACTTAGTAATCCCAGAGAGTATAACCTTGGGTGAGACTTGCTGGGAATTGTAATTGAGCAATACCTGAATTGCTCAGGTTCTTCGCTCCGGGCAGGTCTATGATAAAGAGAGAATGGTATCAGGCCTATCAATATGAATAAATATTCAA
This sequence comes from Thamnophis sirtalis, assembly GCF_051295495.1. NCBI lineage: Eukaryota > Metazoa > Chordata > Lepidosauria > Squamata > Natricidae > Thamnophis > Thamnophis sirtalis. The sequence continues at coordinate 36,747,793 of NW_028261381.1, forward strand.
CCAACCCTTTGTCTTTCTCATTATAGTTAGTCTTTCATATCCCCTTGTGTGACAGAGTTTTGAGTGGCACAACAATACTATTCTGTAAAGCATCTGATAAACTGACCTCATGGTGGGAGGTCTGAATAGATAGGCTTCAAGCTTTTGTTTCTCAAAATGTTTTCTCTTTTGTACTCATTTTACACAAAGGCAAAACTGATGGGAAACCAAGCTGTGTTTTTATAATTCCATCAAGGATCATAAGGGAAGGGAATGTAGTCCCTAGATGATTTCTGATTTGCTATCTAGAGCCAAAATATCACAGATGGACCGTTGTTTTTAACTGGCCAGTTGCCCCAGAGAAGCAAACTTTTACTTATCACTCACTTTGTTTAAGATTAAGCTCTCAGGGGGAAAAAAGAATGGAGATGGTAGAGGAAGAAATTAAAGAAGGAACAAGAAAGGCCTGCCTATGAATTTCTGAGCTGAAATGATTTCTCTCCAAACTTCTTATCTGATTTGAAATTATGCTGAAATCCAAGAGCTTTTCAAGGACATAATAAGTAAGTAAATCAGCTGAGTTGCCTGAAGGTATTTTTATCAGAATTTTTTTTTCCTGTGAAATTGTTGTCTTTCCTTATTTTTTAATAGTCTCTTTCCCAGCAACCCCCTTTTTTTCTGTTCATGGAGATTTAATTTTGTTCGCTTTAGAAGGAACATCTCATTAAAATCTCCACTATGTGCAAGAATTCATCTTTGTGTTCTCCTAATAGCACAAACATGTCCATGCAACCAGATTTTTTTTAATGCTATGTCCTCAGGACCTCAAGGTGCTAAGGAGGTGGCAACAGGATGGGGATGCAGTTTCACCCTGTCATCACCTCCGCAGTGCCTGCTGAACTCAAAGGTCTGTTTTTCTGAAGCTTGTGTGTGAGCCCAGGCAAAACGTTTGCTCCTTTAAGGACCTGGTGACAAAGACAACAAGTGTGTCTTTACCAACCTCGATAGGAGAGCCTGGAGACCCACCAGCCAGTTGAACAAGAGCTAATTAGTCAGTTTGTACAGGCAAAACCACCACCCGACTTAGCAATCTAAATACATTATCAGGTTGTGGTTGAGCATGAATAAAACTGTTAAAAGTGGCTTCCAAATTTGGCTGGCAGTTGTGTGAAAGAGAAGAGGTCATTTTAATGACTACTTTTACTTCAACTGCAATAACACATGGGCTATCAATAGATACAAACTAAATGTAACCCGTTCTAATCTTGATTGCAGGAAAAACGGCTTCAGCAATAGAGTAGTAAATGTGTGGGACGCCCTACCTGAACCTGTTGTTAGTTCCTCTAACCCCCATACCTTTTACCTTAAACTATCTACCGTGGATCTCACAAGTTTCTTAAGAGGTCCCTAAGTGGGCGTGAATAAGCGTGCCAGCGTGCCTACCATCCCTGTCCCACTGTCCCATTTATGTGTACTCTTTGTATGTGGTTATGGCTATGTTTTGCTTATTTATATCCATTTATTTGTGCCATTTTTTCATGTGTTTTCATACCTGTTTCCTTCTATGTGTTGACAAATAAAATAAATAAATAAATACATTTGGATTAGGTTAGTGCCTATTTTTTTTAAAAAAATTGTCCTGTTTAAATTCTTGAACAAGGTCTCATCAATCTCTTAATTAAAAGGATCCATTTCAGCAACATGAATCTCCTATGTCCACTGATTTTCTCTCATATCAAAAGGCTGCCACTAAAAAGAGAAAACAACCTCCTATTCTCTCTTAACAAGTCCAGACACCCCAAATCATCTCTACAAACAGGCAAAGCCATGGAGCACAGAGAGAAGAGAGAAGCTTCCCAGTTCATTCACCAACCTATTTTCCCTTTCTAAGATGCAGTCAGATATACCTCAGCCACAATCTTCAGCTGTCTACCTGTTCCATTCTCTCACAACTGCCTTGTTAAAAGTATTATGAAAGGAGGTAGGATCTTCATGACAAGAGTAGGCTTCTCATTTCTTCTGTTTTTGAAGAGAGATATTTGGAAGCAACAACAGAGGTGGGGGATAGAGATGAAGAAAACAAGGGACAAATATAAATCTTTTCCTCCTGAACTGATTGAATTTAAAACTTAGGATCTCTGCCTAAATTTGCAAGCAGAGCAAGCAAGTAGTGACTACATCAATAAATGCTCTATATTGGCAGATCTCTGGCCCCAATCTCTTTAAACTTGAGGCTTCCTTTGATAGTGCTCTGTTTTATATGAACAAAATACTCAACTGGTCTTCGCAGATGGCAGAGGAAGCAGTGGAGTAACAGCAAGACACAAAGTGAGGGATCTTGGCTTGGGAGAAAACTGGCCAAAAAAAAGGTAAGGAAATAGAAAAAGAAGAAGGAATAAAGTTAGAAAGTGGATGGATTAGTCTTCTGGGTCACATCTTTCTACCAGAGAAAGGACAGAAAGCTCTGGGTTGCTTTGGTTCTGCAACCCAGCAAGACAATAGACTAAGAGGATAATCAGAACTGCAGAAAAAAACAATTACTGCCATCCTGCCTTCCATTGAGGACCTGTACATTGCATGAGTCAACAAGAGGAAATATTTAAAAACCCTTCGCATCCTGGACATAAATTGTTTCAACTCCTGCCCTCAAAATGATGCTATAGAACACTGCACACCAAGACAACTAGACACAAGAACAGTTTTTTCCCAGATGCCATCACTCTGCTAAACAAATAATTCCCTCACCACTAAGGCTGCATTACTATTATTATTAGTCTTCTTATCGTTCCTATCACCCATTTCCTCCACTTATGACTGTAGCACTATAACTTTGTTGCTTGTGTCCTTATGATTTATATTGATATAGTTTCCTGATTGCTTATTTGTACCCTTTGACTATCATTAAGTGTTGTACCTTACAAGTCTTGATGAACGTATCTTGTCTTTTTATGTACACTGAGAGCATATGCACCAAAGACCAATTCCTTGTGTGTCCAATCACACCTGGCCAATAAACAATTTTATTCTGTTCTGTGTAGGAAGTTCTTCTGCTGCTGCTGCTGTCAAACACAGGTGTGACATTCTTCTGATGATTGCTACAATAATGTCCACACTGGGTTTATGCTCTTTCAGAAGATCTGTGGAACTGGAGACTTGCCATGGCGAGAGCTGATTCATTTCTTCTCTGTAGGGCTGCCCAGTGAAACATGGAGCTCTCCTGTTTTCTTCTGCCACCCCGTGAATTTTCTGCAAGTCCAGTGGCCGCCCTAACTAATAAGAGAGAGCTGCCTTGTTAACACCGCTCAGAACACTGGCAGGTTTAATCATCTATCAAAACTCATTCCTTCACCACCACCACCTAAAGGAAAGTCACGGGTGGGTGTTTTCTCATCAACTGATGACATTTAGTCAAAGCACCAATTGCCTCCTTTGATTTGTCCTCCATAAAAATCTGCAAGGACAGCACCTGTTGCTGGCCTCATTTACTGGCAGACTAGGGATCAGCGAGGCAGGCATACTTTCCTGGATGGTGGATTGCACTGCATGTGTGGTAACTTAGGATGCTTTTTGCTGTCTAAGTCTGTCTAGTGGGCGTTCCAGCTTTCATGGTGGGTGGTAGGGGTTTTCTGTAGCTCTGCTTCATAAATTTTATAAAGTAAAGTTACTTCCCTACTTTATAAATCACCATTACTGTGGAACCGGTGGGCGGTTAGAAAATTTTACTAATAACAGAGATACAAAAGTGGGCGGTAGGTATAAAAAGGTTGACTACCTCTGGTCTGGAGGGTTCTAGCCCTGTGTTTCTCAACCTGAGCAACTTTATGGCAGGTGGCAGGGGGAATCCTGGGAGTTGAAGTCCACACATTGTTGCAGCCTTGTAGTTTTGCTGAGGTTGACTGCCCCTAATCTCTCACAAGCAGCCCGATTTAAGATAGCCCTCCTGATTGCTTTCTTTTGAGACGTGATGAAGTAGTTCTTAGCTTTTCTTTTTAATATTTAAGCCCACATTTATTTTTTAAAACCTTCTCATTAGCAAGGCACTATTGCACCGATTTCTTCTGTGGGGAAGGCCATACTGTCATCTGAGGTTTATTACCACATACCTCAGTTTTTATTACTACATGCCTCGTCAAACTCATTAAATTACATGCTAGAAGGCTTATATCTATACAGTCTAATTATGCCACTGAGGCCTTAGCGGTTCTCATGGAATTATTTCTCACCCAACTATGCATGAGCCAATAATATTAATTCCTGCGCTTGAATTGCCAATCGCCCAGAAAGCCTAGTCATCTATTGAAAATCCAATGGATTACGGGTGTAATGCAACCAGCTGACTGAAATGTCTACATTCTGCCTTCTTTGCTCCTCGTTTTTTAAAAGACTTTCTCCATGTTTTTATAGAGATGTAGGAAGCAAGGCTTAGAAGAACCATGGCTATCATAAGGACTTGGCATAGGTAGTCCTCAACTTACAACAGGTGATTTAGTGACTGTTCATAGTTGCAACGGCACTGAAAATAGTGGCTTATGACCATTATTCACATATTAATGTTGGGGCATCCCCACGGTCAGATGGTCAAAATTCAGACAGCAACTGATGATGATTGCAGTGTCCCGGGGTCACATGATCCCCGTTTGCAAACTTCCAATGAGCAAAGTAAGGGGGAAGCCAGATTCACTGTGTAAGAAATGTATTCTGATTGGTTGTCAGACTCCCATGGGGTCGTGTAGGGGCAACTCTCTAGGCTGCATTGAGTCCAAGTTTGGTTGAGCGTGGCTTCTTCCCAGGTGCCCTGAAGTGAGTTTATGTAGAAGGCTAATCCTACCTTTGTTATGTAGACTAGCTCAGGCTTTATTTTAATGGGCCATTGACAAAGGTGGGGGCTATTAAGAGTGAGTCAGTTTCCTGCCTAAAAACATGTTTCTTTATTTCTTATCCAGCAGAGAAATATAGCATTCTGCCTTTTCAATATTTCCTAGGATATTTCATTCTTCTAGGAGAGGGGTGGGTGCTAACTTCCTACAGTAAAATGGAGCAAAACTCATTTAACAACGGTCTCACTTAGCGACAGAAATTTTGGGCTCAATTGTGGATGTAAGTCGAGGACTACCTGTACTTAACTTGATGAGCTGGCGTAGCTTCGGTGACCTCGATAGCAACCCACAGGCTTTGGCAGTTCAGCGCATCTTCCAGTTTTGTCTTCTGCTTGCTCTGGATTTAGCTGTTGCATTCGCACACCTTACAACTTCCCAAATTAAAATTAAACAATCTGCCAACCTGTCTGGCAGTGAGAAACCGAAAAAAATCTCACCTCCTGCAGGCACTAGACAGTGTTTCACGCTGGTGTGAATTTTGGGTGCGTAGAAGAAGTGAGAGCAAGAGTGCTGAGAAGGCAGGATATATTTACGAGAGTTTAAAAGTTTGGAAAAATAACAACAATTGGATGCCTTTGGAGATCATGCTCTCTGCCTGTCCACTTGTTCCCTTAGCACTCCTTGCATTATCAGAAGCGGTAAACGGGAGCTTGGCTGAGACCTTGCATCCCCACAATGGGACCTACAGTACCATTAATGAATCCGTCCCTTTCCAGTAACAAGCGGCCCAGTTTCCTTTCTAAAGCTTGCCCTTCAATTGAGCTAATGGTTATCTTCTGCCAACAGCTTTAAAAGCTGTCTAGCTAATTCATTTCTGTATGTTTAGGGTCAAAAGTGGGAGGAAAAAAATCTATCTTGACCTGTAAAGAATTTTTATCTTTGTAGAAGTACACTGACTCTGGGCATTTACAGTTGCAAATCTCACTCATCTTATTGTTGGATGTTCTTGCTGGAGCCAAAAGAAGATGAAAGGGCACCATCAGATAATAGTGCAGGAGAGATTAGTTGTTAAGAGCGCAGGGGCTCTTGCACAATTGCCACTTTTTTTTTCTTTTCTTTTTTTTTTGTAGAAAGTAGAATTGCTTACTGTATTTTAGTACTGACGTCAATTAGTTCTATCCTGGACTTTTATTTCAACAATATTTTTTGCTCTAAGGACACAGAAAATATCAATAGGCACAGTCTGGCCAAAATTAATTGCATTTTAAGCTATATTCATTTAGGTTAATCGGAAAAAAACTTTCTTTTGTCCTAATACAATTAAATACTCTTAATTAATCTCCCACCCACCCAAAAAAACCATCAACATTTCCATATGGAGAATGCTATACATTTGCTTTCAATATTTGCTTAAAAGTCCTTCAGATTTGCTAGCTTTAGTAAGTGGGTTAAAGTTAAGATTCCTTTCCTTTTCCTCCCTTCGCCTCTATTGACTTTTATAAAATGTCCTCCTTTTGCCCAATTAAATGCATTTTCACGAGATCCAAGAAGCTTGTTACTTTTAATAAGGATGGAAAAATGAACGATTCCTCTGCCATAATCCTTTTTCAGGACTGGGATTTTAAACTTTGTCACCTTTGTTGTACTAGCTTTGGATTTATATTCTTCTGCCATTCTCTCCTGGCCTTAATTCTTCAAAGGATGAAGAACAGTAAAACACTTTAGGGCAGCAGAAATCTTTTTGTTAGGTACTTCAGTCGGGTCCTAGGTTATCGGATATAATGGCCTCCTTCCGGATAAGCGGGGGGGGGGGGTTGCTGTAGGGGAACCAAGATCAAGGATGTTCTTTCCTGACATGATTTTAGTTTTCTTCAAATCCTTTTATTTCCAGATACTGTAGGGATTCAGTGTACAATCTTTTAAAATCCTCTTTAAAACGAATGGGAACACAGAGTCTGGTGACCTGAACTTTAGTAGCTTTGCAGTGAACTCATTTACTTGAACGATAAAGGGCAATCGATTTCTCTGGGCTTGTCTGCTTTTGACTGCGAGGCTGGGGGCTTGAGAAATCTTTTCCTGTACGTGGAGCAACCATTATCCTTAAGAGTACATCACTCATACAAGTAAAAAAAAAGAAAAAGAGGCGGGGGAAAGCCTCAAGTGACCTACGGAACGTTTCTTTGGCATGCTGATTCTGGTCTTTTGGGTATAGTTTGTACAAGGAGGGGTGTGCACCAACCCACAGCACTGCATACAGATAACATTAACGAGGGAAGAAGGGAATCTCAAAGGTAGAATTATCTAATTCCCCAATAATTGCAGAAATCTATTGCAGTTGCACCCCGGGGAAGTGATTTTTTTCCGGAGGAGTCCCTCTCCCCCCCCCCCATCTTTGCTGCTGAGATGTTATCAGAGCTCCATGTGGATCCCACTGAAACAGAAAGGGAGGGAGAATAAACAAACGCCACCAAACTTGGGAACTTGTTTTATTTCATAAACAAAATAACACAACCTGTGACGTGCTGGTGTGAAAAAGTAATTACCCCCTTATATTCAGTAACTGGTTTCATCGCTTTTAGCTGCAATGACTGCAACGAACACTTACTTTAATTTCTAACCGGTTTCATCACATTGTATTGTAGGAAGTTAGCACCTACCCCTTTTTTTGAAAAAACGAAATATCCTGGGAAATATTGAAAAGGCAGAATATTATATTTTCCCTGGATAAGAAATGGAAAAACATGTTTTAGGCAGGAAACTTAATAGCCCGCACCTTTCTCAATGGGCCATTAAAAAAGTTTGAGCTAGTCTACATAACAAAGATAGGATTAGCCTTCTACAGAAACTCACAAGATGGCGCCTGGGAATTCAACCAACTTGGGACTCAAAAGACACACAGCCTGCAAAGTTAGCTAAGACTATAGGAGCAGGGAATTTTACCAATAAGGTGGTGGGTAATCCTGATCCAGACAGATCTTGATCTTGGTAATCACTGTGGCCAAAGTGGCAAAGGGGTTGATATCCAGAAAGGGAGTCCTTAAGGCTTAAGCCCACTTCAGCTGTAGGTATCTTACAATTGGGAGTCTAGGAGGAAGTCTATGGAAAAGCTCTTCAGCAGCACTTTAAACTCACTGAAACCACAAACTGAAATCATGGCAAGCTGTACCACCAAGTACGTATCATGGTTCCCCCCACCCCCTTGATACTTATTTACCAGCTAGCATTTTTCTGTTCTTGCAGCATTAAATTTTCACATATATAGCTCTTACTGTAGTTTGTTTCCCTTGTTGATGTGTATCCATTCTTGGGACATGCTTTGAGTTACTACATTTGTGCAGACTTTGTTCAATTTGATAAACCTACCTCTTTAAAGATCCTTTAAAAATATTGGCAAGGATTAAGCTTCTTCTGAAAGATTTCTATCTCAGCAGTATTACTAGGCTCAGATTTACAGGTGAAACTCTAAAATTAGAATATCGTGCAAAAATTCATTTATTTCAGTAATGCAACTTAAAAGGTGAAACTAATATATGAGATAAGACTCATTACATGCAAAGCAAGATAGTTCAAGCTGTGATTTGTCATAATTGTGATGATTATGGCGTACAGCTCATGAAAACCCCAAATCCACCATCTCAGAAAATTAGAATATTGCATGCAATCAATAAAACAAGGATTGTACATAGAACAATATTGGATCTCTGAAAAGTATAAGCGTGCATATGTACTCAGTACTTGGTTTGGGCCCCTTTTACAGCAATTACTGCCTCAATGCGGCGTGGCATGGAAGCTATCAGCCTGTGGCACTGCTGAGGTGTTATGGAAGACCAGGATGCTTCAATAGCAGCCTTCAGTTCTTCTGCATTGTTCGGTCTCATGTCTCTCATCTTTCTCTTGGCAATGCCCCATAGATTCTCTATGCGGTTCAGGTCAGGTGAGTTTGCTGGCCAATCAAGCACAGTAATCCAACAGTCATTGAACTAGGTTTTGGTGCTTTTGGCAGTGTGGGCAGCTGGAAAATGAAGTCAGCATCTCCATAAATCTCATCTGCAGAAGGAAGTATGAAGTGCTCCGAAATCTCCTGGTAGATGGCTGCGTTGACCCTGGTCTTAATGAAGCACAGTGGTCAAAAGTCCTGTTTCTCAGTGGTCCAAATCCTCTTTTCTGATGAGAGCAATTTTTGCATCTCATTTGGAAACCAAAGACCCAGAATATGGAGGAAGAATGGAGAAGCCAATCAAGCACAGTAATCCCATGGTCATTGAACCAGTTTTTGGTGCTTTTGGCAAACGTTGCTCTCATCAGAAAAGAGGACTTTGGACCAAGGAGCTCCCAAGGAGCAAGCATAATTGCTTTCTCCAGTGAATTCCCCCACATGGCATGGCCATAATAAGTGAGATACTGTTTGTGATTTTTGCCTTCTAGTGACATATTTGGTGTTATGCATTCCAGTCCTTGCCTGTCAGTTGCCTTTGCAAGGAATATGCAGGAGCTTTCTCCAAAAACCACAGCTCAAATAAGTTGATTTCCTTTCTGTCTTGTTTTTTTAAGGTCCAGCTTTCACAACCATAGGTAGCTCTACCCTTTGAACTATGAACTTTGAACTATGGTGCTGGAGAAGACTCCTGCGAGTCCCTTGGACTGCAAGGTGATCAAACCGGTCAGCCCTAGAGGAGATCAACCCTGACTGCTCTTTAGAAGGTCAGATCCCAAAGATAAAACTCAAATACTTTGGCCACCTAATGAGAAGGAAGGACTCACTGGAGAAGAGCCTAATGCTGGGAACGATTGAGGGCAAAAGAAGAACGGGATGTCAGAGAATGAGGTAGCTGGATGGAGTCATTGAAGCAGTCGGCGTGAGCTTAAATGGACTCCAGAAGATGGTAGAGGACAGGAAGGCCTGGAGGAACTTTGTCCATGGGGTGGTGATGGGTCAAACATGACTTCCTAACTAGCAACAACAACAACAACCCTTCTCTATACCCATGTTTGAAAGCATCATTTCCTACCAGCTGCCAACAACCCCCTCCCCTAGCAAAATGCATTTATCAACTTTTGAGAAGTCCTTGCATTCTTAATAATAAATAAAAAGAATCCTGAAAAATGTCAGTCTTCCCCGATACTGCCCAATTTGGGGAGGGGAATGACCTTATTTCTTAATGATTGTCTATTCCTTGGTTAAAATGCCTAGGAAGATCTTGTGGGACATATAAATTGCTTTTCATAGGACAAAATGTTGTTGATTAATGCGGCTGGAAATCCTGTGAGAGTGAGATGCTTATCCTGAAGAAAGCCACTGGATGATTGCTTGGTATTGAACCAACTTCTGACTCAGAAGTGCCAACTTTCTGCACATAAAACGTCACTCAAATGGAATTTCATATTTTTTTTTAGACTGGTTCATTCCATCTGATAAAAGAAAATATGACTGAGGTCATGGGGGGTCACATATATGGTAGCTTTTGTAAATAAATGTCAATTCTCAGGGTTCCTACCACATCCTTTCTTTCTGTTTGACGCATGTCAGTTCCCATCAAAGTTCATGATGGTAGTAGATGATGCCCATAGTGGAAAATTCTGTCTTAATTTAACTCAACAACTGAAGAAAATCAGCCAGGATCATATGAGTTTTGGTTTATGAGAATATTTTTTCGGTTTAGGCCGGTATTATTGTTAAGTGCTTTTGAAGGAGAAACAGATCTAGATAGTTAATGCTGTACAGAATGGTTAGATACAAATGTCATGCTGAAACAGAGTTTTAATTCGAAAGATTTTGTTTTAATGTCCTAAAACATACATTATGATTTAATCGCATCATATACCTTGTTTCCCTGAAAATAAGACCTCCCTGGAGAATAAGACCAATTGAGCACACACACTAAAATAAGCCCTCCCTGGAAAATAAGCCCTCCCTGGAAAATATTGCAACACAGCAGCAGCCATGAGGTGACCACGCTCGCTGCCTCCTGCACCTCAAAAATATTAAGACCTCCCCGGAAATAAGGCCAAGAGTTTATTTCAGGGTTCAAAAGAAAATAAGACCCTGTCTTATTTTCCAGGGAAACGCAGTATAAACACAGGCAATATCTAGGGAAAGTTTCCTTTAGAGAGCTACCTCAAATCTGATTACCACAGAAGGGGGTGTAGCTCACTAAAGCCAGGCCCACTAAAATTAGGAAACGGACTCTCTTGGAAGCTCATCCTAATCCGTATCTGCCTTTTTCTGGTTGACTTTCAATTACTGCACACACATATTTTTTTTCCTGGCAGCCTCTTCTGGGCTATTTTTCCTGTCTGAATAGCCTGCAGCCTTGGAATTCCTAGATGGACCTTCATCCAAGTACTAATTCAGGAGAAACCCTGCTTAGCTTCCAAGATCAGCTAGATGCTGCCATCTGCTAAGACCAGCTTTTCTTTAAAGCTTTGCCAATGACAGCTGGACTGTATTCAGCTGAAACTACCAAAGAAGTGAGCCAGTTGGCAATAATGGGGGACTTCTAAGAGGGAGGGTGTTTAGGGGATGCTGGAGGGCTACCCAATTCTCGAGATGCAAATCCAACAATGGGAACCAAAATTTAAAGCGATAATTAGGACGTTTAAAAAGAAGCATTGTTACCTATTTTCTTTAGTGCCGTCTAGCACTCGGCATGGTGAGAAGCATTACTCACTGTGAAGAATGTGGAAATTAAACTGTTTTTAGCATGTCTGTTCATAATAGCCACAGCAGCCACAGTAGTCATGTTAGTGACATAAACAATGGGCAAAGCCCACTGTCCGTTTTACTGCCCTCTTTGATCACTTTGGATGCTGGTGTATGAAGACACCTTTATATATCAGCCCTTCCCTCCCCCTTGGGAAAAATTGGATGGTTTTAAAAGTAAAGATAAATCCTCATAGGCACCATTCTAAAGGGAGTGGTGGGCCGGCCATAACGGGTTTTGCAAAAAGTGTTAAATTCAACTCCATAAAACTCAGATTATAGAGCAAAGACTGTTTTCCCCTCCGGAGGCTGCGCCTGGGGCATTATTTATGCAGCAGTCCTCTCTGCTGGACGTGTCATTTAAGACAATGGATTCTTTCTTTACTTTTCTCCAAGCTTCAGTCTAGCCATAAGGCAAACAGGCTTTCCAGGCATCAGGCTTCAGGATTAGAGCAGCCCACTTCTGCTGTATTATTCAAAGGAGAGTAACCATAGGATGCACTAAAGGCACAAAACAAAACTTAGAAGCAAATGCTGGACCAAATTTGGTACCATATTGTTACTCAGTTGGCAGAAGCCAGAATAGGTCCCAATTATATTAAAAACATGCACCTATCACAGGAGAAGTGAAGTTGAATGCTAAGAAAGGAGGTACAGGTACAGGAGGTACTTGACTTACTGAGCCCAAAGTTTCTGTTGTTAAGTGACACATGTTGAGCTTCAACCCATTTTACGACCTTTCTCGCCACAGTTGTTAAGTGAATCACTGCAGTTGTTAAATTAGTAACATGGTTGTTAAGTGAATCTGACTTCCCCCTTGACTTTGCTTGTTAGGAAGTTGCAAAAGGTGATCACAGGACCCAACATCATAAATATGAACCAGTTGTGAAGCATCTGGAATTTTGATCATGTGAACATGGGGATGTTGCAACAGTTGTAAGTAAGTGAAAAATGGTCATAAGTCACTTTATTCAGTGCCATCGTAACTTTGGTCACTAAACAAACAGTTGTACATCAAAGACTACCTGTACTTGAAACTATTTGGATAAGCAGAGAAATGTTTCAAACCGAAAAGAAAAAAAAATCCATGACTCAGCCACCAGATAAGGTAGAATAGAATAGAATAGAATAGAATTTTATTATTTATATGCTGCCCTTCTCCGGGAGGACTCAGGGCGGCGAACAATTCAAGGGGGAAAAAGGGGAACATAAAAAACAAAATACAAATATTAAAAGTAAACAACAGTCGCACAACCATACATGTCGAGAGGGGAGGGAACTCATCACCCCCAGGCCTGCCAGCAAAGCCAGGCTTTGACGGCTTTTCGGAAGGCCTGGAGAGAGGTGAGGGTCCGAATCCCTGCAGGGAGTTCATTCCAGAGGGCCAGAGCTGCCACAGAGAAGGCCCTCCGCCGGGTAATAGTACTTGAAGCTATTAGAAAACCTTTAACAAGATATAACCTGATCAATTTGCTTCAACAACAGATGAGAGTTCCCAATCTAAAGGGAAAGGAGGGGGTTAAATCTCCTACTTCCCATTAAGGGGGGGAAGAGAGGGGGGGGGAGATGTAGCAGCTATTCTACATTTTAGTTAACAAATTATCCACCCCTTGGTAATGAAACTAATATTAAAACCTCGTTATCTAGTTGAAACCTCTGCAAGCAAACAACTAAGTCAGAGAGCACCAAGATCTCCACAGTTCAACCTCCAGCCTCAGATATTTTCTTCTGATGAGTTAAAAATTTCAAATTAAATTGGCATTTGGTTCATTGAGATGAATCCTAACCTTAAACCTTTGTTCTATGTTTTCATGTTCTGTTTCTACATTATTGTCTGGGGAGAAGGTAGGTGAGGAAATAGCCAATCTGCACCTACAGTATCAGAATGATTGGGTAAAATTTGGACCACGCATTATGAAAATATGAACAGATATACAGATAACATAGAACTTCTGAACTGAAATTATCTCCTCTTACTGAAACTAAACCCCTCTTGCATTCATTTTTTTTAAAGTTACATGCATATATGCAGAAAAGCTATCCCATGTGATAGTTTTGTTTGCAGATTATATTAGTAACTTCCTGACAGTCAAGAAATCCATCAATCCTTGAAATTCAACTGGGTTTCCCCTATTTTTTCCTGTCCAAAAATTATCCATTCAATATCTAATGCTAAAATATTTGTCTGAGCAAAGTCTCTTTTCTTTGGAAAACAATGGCTATTATTGATCATTGTTCAATTTGTGGGACTACTGTAGTGTCTTTAGACCATTAAGCCATATCAGTACTATTAATTTGCCATTAATCAACCAGTTAATCTCAACCAAATCCTCTTCCACAATATGGGATGATTTCTGTTCTCTAAGTAGCCAGAGAACTCCAAACTTTGATGGGTTTTGCTGCCACCTGCTTTGATGAACAGTCTGTCAGTTGAAGGGAAAGTGCCACTTATGAACCGAAAAAACGAGAGGGGCCCACTTTTCGCATAGTGTTCAGCAGATGAGTTTGTAGATATTTGCCCACTCACTTAGGCAGTGAGTCCATAAGCCTGTGGCTTGGATTCAGAGAAGACGACCTTCCAACAGAGTGGAACTTTCATTTTATTAGCTTGCAAAGAGAAAGTTCACTGGTGGACTGAGAGCTAGCTGGGAAAGCTGCATGTGCATTGGCTTTTCCCCTCCAGCGACAAGCCCTGATCAAATCACAATCTGGGTTAGAAAGCAAACCATCTGGTGAGGAGTCAATTTGAGATCCAGCCCCTTTTGTCTTCAAGACAGTGGGTTAGTCACCATCTGATATATAAGAAGTTCTGAGATGTTTAAAAGGAGGACACAACTGTCTGGGCTGCTTATGAGTAAGAGAAGCAGCATTTTCTCTGTTCCATTTCATAGGCTCCATATGAGACTCAATGTGAAGAATAATGTCAGAATTAAAGAAAGTCCCCAACCTGTAAGCTCTGAGAAGCATCTACAGATGTCATGACAGAAGCGGGAGCTTATGGAATATGTCACTCTTCAATTGTACTATATTCTTTGGCCTAGGGGTGGCTAGGGAAGGGACAATTAGAATCTATGTGCTGGAACAAAGATAATGTTATGAGCAACATAACATCATCATCATTCTCTCCTCTTCCTGACATTGTAGTGGAATTAATTCATTTTGCCTTTCCTACAGAAATCAATGCATCCCCAAAGTGATAGGTAATAGAAAATTGCAATCAGTAACAAGAAAGGTCAGGGCTAATTGGAATAAAAAAAATCACTCATAACAGCAATTTTGGAAGGTTGCATGATGTCGGTGGGAGGTAAGATTAACAGAGGACTGTCTGAAAAACAAGATATCCCTTTCTTTTTAAAGGTTGATTTGAAGCCATTTTTATGCATTATGTTTTTGGATCCTGTTTGAGAATCTGTTGACTCTAATTGCTATTGATTTGATGTTATCATCGTGGCTCCAAATTATTGTTCCAGAAATGTCAAGCACACTCGGAGAAAAGACTGCAGCATTTTACAGAGGGAGCACGTTTTCCTGGATGTAGATTTGAATATTTTTTTTCAAGTTATTATTTTGCTTATATTGGTTGGACATTTTGGCCCTTGTTGGATTTGATCTAAATTTGTGGGCACTACAGGAGTGCCTATAAATTTAGGTGACAATTATGATGATGATGATTAGATTGTTTAGATTAGCGGTTAAAGGTGGTGAGCTTGACAGAAAGCTGACAGCCTGGGTTCAAGACCTGAGGACTGTGCAACGGGGTGAGCTCCTGTCACTTGTCCTAGCTCCTGCCCACCTAACAGTTTGAAAGCATGCAAATGCGAGTAGATAAATAAGTACCACTTTGGTGGGAAGTAACTACTTTCCATGCATCTGAGCATATAATCATGTTGACCACATGACTATGGAATTGTCTTTGGATGATGATGTCTCCCTTGTTTAGGAAACAGAGAAGGAGCACTTCCCCATAATTAGATACAATGTGACAGGGAAAACCTTTACCTTTACAGGAGTATTAAAAAGAACCTGCCCAGAGATCTTTGTAGGATGGAGCATTGGTTGGAAATATTATTATAATCATATCTTCTCTCTGTGTGAAAATAGAGGTAGAGCTTTGATTGCAAAATTTTGCCTGCCATCTTGACTTTTCTTGAAGCCTCCTGCAGATGCTTCTGTTTATAACTCTTCTTTGTTTTTCAGGGTTATTAATCAATAGTGTAAAACTTACAAAGTAAACCAGGACACATCAATGAATTAAGCATATTTTTCAGCAGAAGCTGGAAAACAGAAAGTCTGAACGCTGAATCTTTAATCTTTCAACTTTGAATTGGTTTTCAGCCATTCTTAACCTTGCACCGTGATTATACTTCATCACATTTGATAGATTAAAAATGGATGCTTAGCAAACAAGACTCTGTTTTCACTAGCAGAAGGTTGCAGGAGGCCATTGCAGCTGAAAACGGAGCTCGGCAGTCTGTCAGAGTGCTCGGGTCACCATAATCACCCCCAATACAAGTGACATTGATCTGGCCATGCCCACCCTGGCCACACCCACCTCAGCCCCCTGAGGTCAAACCCAGCCCTGATGCGACCTCAATAAAATCGAGTTTGACACCCTGATTGTAGACTATTCATTGACCTACATTCAGGGCTTCCGATCACCATTCAGGATCCCCAAGTAATAATTACTAAGCAAAAATGAGAATTCACATCATCTTGTCTAATATTCAGATCACCAGAAGTCAGTTCCTGCAGTACAGAAATAAGAATTTAGTTAGAAATGAGTATTCTTATCCAAGATGAACATTCTTTTATGAAGAAACAGATCAGCCAGGAGTCATATCATTGAGTAATTGTAAATGTTTCAGTACCTTGTCCAGCTAATCCTGTTAGGAGATTATTGGATTTTAAATCATTTAAAGATTGAAGTGGATATATACAGCCTTAGTATGCAAGGATTTTACTCAGTATTTTATTCCTTATAGAATTCATATCTTACATAAAGTCTGGAAAATGGGAGCTGAAAATATTTTTCTTGCTTGTGAGATGCTGAAATGGAGTCTCTGAATTAAAATATCAGTTCTGCAGTTTGTGTTGACAGGATACATTATCTATACAGAGAGGATTAATCTGGATCATTTGATACATCAGCAAGTGTCAGGGGAAGAAAGGTAATTAGACTGAACATGGTATTCAAATACATGTCATAATTCTATTATTATTCTTTAGTGACAACAATGAGCACAACACATTACATAGTATAAAAACTCTAATATTCAACATAGGGAAACCAATGAGAATGGAAAGAGGCTATTTGTTCATGGAACAGCAAAGTTAAATTAGCTGTTATGGTGAAAGGAATCAATTTTTACAGGCCTGATGGCAACAAACATAAATGAAAAATAATAATAGTAAAGACAGGTTGCCTAGGTTTTCCAGCAGCAAAATCTGGTGTCATTGAACCCAGTGATCCATATGAATGAAAGTGTAAACATCTGGACCTCGTGGAGCTTAAATCTTACTTAATATGACTATAGTAACCCACTGTATGATGTTTTAGCTTGAGTTTAGTATGTTGTACTAAGCCATTAATAATGATTTAGTCAATAAGCCTTGCTTCAGTAAACTACTATCAAATCATCAGTGAATAAGCTCAATCTTCAGCTTCAATCATAGGTGTGACGGAGAAGTGCAAAATTTGTTTCCATTTTGACACAAATGATCTATAGGTCATTTGAATTTTAGGAGCCCAGGTTTGATAACCGAATGCAAACATGACTTTTATGCTTCAACACCATATTGGATGTCAAGATTAGTTTCATTCCCAAAATTGTGCTAACTACTTAACACCTGTGTTTGCAATGTACCCAGAAGCCAGCCACACTTTTAACATATTATATTATGTGAACCCAGAACATGGGATTGGTTTATGAGTCAGCATATTGTACAGGCACAGAAAATTGGATTAAGTCAACCATGGTTCAATTAAGCATGGTAGAGAGCTAGATTTATAGGTATTTTAAAATCAGAGTAAAGTTGGTGGAGGAGAGCCAGTTTGGTGGAGGCCAATCTTAGGCACAAAGCCAGCTGGGTGGCCTTGGTCCAGTTACTCTCTCCCAGCCCTAGAAAGGAGGCAGTGGCAAACCATTTCTGAAAGCTTGCCAAGTAAATTGCAGGGACTTATTCAGGCAGTCACCAGAACTCAAAAACCTGACTTGAAGGTACCAAACAAACAAAATCCTTATATCCATGATGGTGAACCTATGGTACACGTGCCCATGTGAAGCCATGTTGCCCAGCACGAGCAGCCTTGCCTGTTTGTCTTCTGGGTTTCTGGCGTGCATGCATGCACAACAATCAGCTGTCCTTCACACATACAGCAGTGCTGAAAACCGGTGTGCACATGAGTGCAACTAGCAGATTGTCGGGTGCGCTTGAGCACCAGAACCCAGAACTTTAGCTTTTCCAGAGCACGTTCCCTTCGCTCATATGGCAGTGCCAAAAACTGACCTGCACATGAGCAACGGCCAGCTGATCATTGGGTACGCATGCGTGATAGAACCTGGAGTTCAGCTTTACCGGAGCATGGCCCTAACAAGCCCATGTGCGCTACATTTACGGTGCTGAAAATGTTCGCCATCCCTGCCCTATATCATGCAAATACAGCCAATGTGTATTTAATCTGAGTCAGACCTTTTATTTTTAAACCTCCACCATTTTGCAACTGAAAAATAGAGGTAGGGTAATATTCTTATTCTTGCAAAACATTTTCTACCTTTCTCTCATTTTCAGCAACCATCACAATCTTTCCCTGCTTGCCACTGTTGTGTTTCTTTAACACCAGTAGCAGAAGCCAGGCTCCTTCTCAGTCAAAAGAAAAGTCAAGAAGCTAGTCACTGCCATGCACAGAAAGCCTTTCCTTATTTGCACATGGATCCATGAAGAAAAAGGACAGGCCTTTAATTGTGCAGCCATGGTTGCCATCTTGGCTGTTGATCTTCAGATGATGCCCTAGCAGAAGCCTGTCCCATGTCTTCTTCCCCAAATGCAACTGTCCCCTCCCAGCCCCCTTCCAAAGATCAAGGAATGACATGTGATGGGTCCTTGTAAATTAAAGCAGGGTGAAGGCACTGAAAGACTCACACACCACAAAGTCGTGATGTGATATGGCTCTGGCTATTGTATGAGCCATCAGTTATGGTTCATTTAATAAACTGGGAAGGCAGAGGATGGCTTACCATTGACTATAACAACTATATTGTTACAGCCTTTATTATTTCTTGAAGGATGGAAGTGGGTGTGAAAGACGAACATTGTAAAAGAATATATGTCCTTCAAAGGTGCAGCCATCTCCTATTTAAAAATGTACTAAGGGCCAGAAGTGGTCTCAGGAGTGGATTTTAGAACCGAACACAATATCTGTGTGCACAATTGCAAACCTTTTAAAAAGCAGTCCCAATTTATATTTAAATAGTAACACAAGGACATTTTGTGAAGTTCAGGTACTGGACAATAAAAGATAGTTGTGGTAAATGGGGGGGAAAGCAGAAAGAATAATTTGTTGGGACATCCAAATAGCATATTAGCTCTCTGCTGTTTTAATCCCTTTATGAAAAATATACATGCCAAAAATGAAGTTGTTCTTGAAGCTCTTGAAAACAAATGCTTTGTTATGTTCAAGATTCTTGTTCCCACTATAAATGCTTTTTGTGCAGCTCTTCCCCCCTGTTCAAATGTGACTAAAGAATCAACGTAGTCTCTCTGATTTGCTAAAGCATCTCCTCCCAAAAGTTGGGAAGGCCTGTTGGAAGATTTGAAGCTGTTTTCTTTTACATTTTCTCTCAGTTAGGAGAACCTTTTGGTTGAAAGGTCAGGAGATAAAGGCCCATCTATCTTGCCCCCTTATTGTGCACTCAGCAAGGTCAGTATTGGGGTAGAGCAGAGCCCACCAACAGTGGTGGATTTTCTTTATTTCTAACTTAAAAGTGAGGTCTGCAGTAAGGTGACCAAAGTCATTCACCATCTTGGAGGGAACACGGACAAAATGTCGCCTAGAATGCAGAACACAGAAGGTCCCAGAAATGGGCTCAGCAGCAAGCATCCTTTTAGGCCATATTGAAATTATCCTTGAAAGATAATACAATACAATAGCAGAGTTGGAAGGGATCTTGGAGGTTTTCTAGTCCAACCCCCTGCCTAGGCAGGAAATCCTATACCTTTTCAGACAAATGGCTATCCAACATCTACTTAAAGACTTCCAGTGTTGGGATATACCAGTTGGTATACATTGGATATCATTTCCTCATTTGTTTTGAATTTTTACTTGCTGGATATCATGGACTGGTCCGTCAGTGCCTCTGCCAGCGAAAATGGAGTGTGTGTGTGTGTGTGTGTGTGTGTGTGTGTGTGTGTGTGTGTGTGAGCTCTATTTTCACTGGCAAAGGACTGCAGGAGACTGTCGCAGTTGAAAACGGACGTTGAGCCCCCGGTCAAACACAACCCTGATGCAGCCCTCAATGAAATCGAGTTTGACGTCTTAGACTTATCATCAGTTCCTAAAAATGAGGAAATGTTGCCACTGCCAGGATGCAAGGAAGGAAGGAAGGAGCTATGATACAACCATATTCTTATTCTACAGATTTTAAAGAACTGTGAGTCAGTTGGTGCCTTCCCTTTTTGGCCAATGGCTGAGTAGCATGGAGAACTGTTACTCAATCAATGTTGTTTGCTTTCTTTTCAAGTTATCTAGTAATTGACTATCTTGTCCTGACCCCTCTGCTTCCCATTAGCCTCTTTTCCATCACTTCCGGGGGTGGGTGGGGTGGGGGTGGAAGCTATTGTTCCCCATCTCTTACACTCCATCTGCTTCTGAACATGCTTCCGAATATTTGTCCATTGTTTTTGTAGTTTGAGAAGTGATAATTCTGAAAACATATCAGCAAATGTTTGCCAAGGTGGTGCATTTCTCTCATGTTTCAATCTCTGCATTTTGTAATGCCAGCTTTCCTATAATTCAACATGGGGATATTTTTTCTTAACCGGGCCTGCAAGTTATTATGACGGGAGTCCAAAATCTGGGAAGTTCAGGAACAGTTCTCTCTATTGGGAGCACAAACAGTGTTTTAAGGCACGAGGCAGTACCACGTTTACCATTTCTAAAGTGGTATTTGCTGTGCTGAAATGACATTTTCTCATTCAAGGACAAACAGCATTGCATAACGATGAATCTCAACTGCACACTGCCATTGGCAACATTATGCAATCTGTGATGGTTGTGGGAGATTATGTCACTCCATCGGACAGTATCTTCTCTGAAAGACCCTTTTATAATTTGTAGGAGGAGAGCTGTGTTAGTCTGTGATAGCAAAACATCAGAAGGAAAAAACCAGGAGGAACGAGACTTCTCCTGATGATGATGATATTGTTGTTGTTGTTGTTGTTGTTGTTGTTGTTGTTGTTATTATCCTGTCACAGTTATCTTCCTTACAAATTATAGAGTCTTCCTGATTTCTTGCTTTTATAATTTATGTTCATTTAATTTCTGTGAGACAGTTAGAGACCTTACTCTAGCTTTGACCTTTTCCAATTCAACTATCTAGCCTGGTATTGTTCTTGTCATGGTTCTGTTTCTATGCTTCGATCCTTTCCTGGTTACACCTCAACCTTTGCCCCCTTCCTCCCATCCCTTGACTCCCTTCTAGTCTGGGACAGTCCAACTCAAGTCTTAACAACTTTCACAAGAGCAGAAAGGCAATAGTTTATAAAAGGATTTAATTAAACGTATGCACAGTGCATTGGATCCAGATTTAATCAATCTATTGAAGGGATGGGACTTAGTCTAGGAGACATTGATCACAAATGAATGCTTCCAGACATAACAGAAACTCTCATCGCAATAGGAAGCCATATAGTTATGAAATAAGATGTCGAAATCACTGGCACAGACTACAGAAAAAGCGAATTCTGTTCTTGCAAAGGAAGTGGGGGGAATTATCAATACTTTCCTTCGCCGATGAAGGAATGTAATCCAACCTAGCTTTGTACCATGTGATGACAGGAGTGAAAACCTATAACTCCAGCAGCCCAGTCAACATACCCAGTGATTGGATCCCATCTAGTATAGTCCTTGGGTGAACAAAGAGAGCTACTTTAAACTGCATTAAGAGCAGCATGAGTACAAGATAGTCACAAGAGCAGAATAGAGTAGTTTCATCCAGTTGTTGTTGTTTTCCTATTTTGGCCATTGAAGCTGAAATCCAGCAATTCGGTGGTGGCCCCTTCCTTATGGAACCTCATTTTCCCCAAGGCATGATTGGCCCCCATGCTGTTGCTTTTTCAAAAGCTCCTAAAAAACATAGTTTTTGTCAGTGGGTCTGAGGACCACAGAAGGAGACGGAGCAGATCAAATAGCTGATTGGATTGTGTTGTTGCTGCCATGGTTTGGTGGGATGGGAATTTTTTAAATTGACTTTTATTATATACTTTATTGTATTATCGATGTATAAAATACAAAGAAAAATAAAAAATAGGAAATTAAAGGAGAAAGAAAGAAAGAAAGAAAGAAAGAAAGAAAGAAAGAAAGAAAGGGGGAAAGAAAATATGATGTACAAAGGAAGAAAGAAAAAAGCATTGACTTCCAACTCTTTTAGCACAGTAGCACAGTACAAGATATAGAGGATTTTTAAAAACTTTGTAAACCACCTGGTGTCACCTATGTGTGTGGGCAGCTATATGCATTTGTTTAATAAATAAGAAATAAACAAACTTCCAGGACAGAAGATATGCTCATCATCATGCTTGCTGTGAATCTGTTACAATCAGCTGCTCTAAAATGGAGGAGAGAGAAAAAATCCTGGAATTGCACATGTTTAGCAGATACAGGTATGATTGATTTATGACCACAGCTGAGCCCACATTTCTATAGTTAAGTGAGACATTTGTTAAGTGAGTTCCCCCCCCCCATTTTGCAACCTTTCTTGCCTCAGTTGCTAAGTGAATCACTGTAGCTGATAAGTTAGTAGCTTGGTTATTAAATGAATCTGGCTTGCCCATTGACTTCGCATGTCAGAAGGTCACAAAAGGTGATCACATGACCCTGGGACACTACAATGGTCATAAGTATAAATCAGTTGCCAAGCGTCTGAATTTTGATCACATGATCATGGGGATGTTGCAACAGTTTATACCTCTGAAAAATAGCCATAAATCACTTTTTCCAGTGCTGAACAGTCACTAAATGGACTATTGTAAGTCAAGGACCACCTGTACAAGTTTGGTACTGAGTTATCTTAGTACTAAGTAAAGGGAAGACATTCACTGTAAATATAAGAAAGAATTAGCAGTGTTTTTGGTTTGGAAAAAAATGATCCCTTTTTCCAAGCATCTTCAACAAGTTGTGCTAATCTAACACAAATGTAAAATCTTCATTGGTAGTGTGTGCTTAGTTCTTAGGGCCCCTGGGAAAATCTTCCCCTTTTCATTCCTTTGGAGAAAAAGAGAGATCCTTGCAGGGACCTTAAGATTACTGTCAGTGGGAACATATGCCTTATTTAAAAATGGCTCCATTCTGATTAGCATACAGTATTAGTATCCCCTATGCACACAGGATACATGCTATCTGAATGCTAAAAGATCTTATGCTATAGTCTGGTTTGAGATGATACAACTTTATCGTTACTAGCAGCAAATTCTGCATAACCTACTTTTTATTAGGCTTCCTACAGATGTGCCTCTTTTAAAGATTATTGAAACATTGAAGAAATAGTAATTCTAGACTGCTAAATAGTCTTCCGCCACAGATGGATATCTGACATGAGGTTCCTTGGGAATCAAGGGTATTCTTCATTCTATTTCAAACAAAGTACATTTCTTGCCCGAGGGATGATTACGTTAATAACAGCAATAATATGATAGAATTAATTTTGCAAAATCCATGTATTTTCCTATAGGACATTGGCCATAATCCAGCCTTGGTATATACTGTCTTTGCCAAGCAGACTTTCCTCATAAATTTCAAAAGTATTTCACGTTCCCTGAATAATTAGAATGAGGAAAAATAATACGTGTAAAAAGAAGCTCAACGATTTGCTCATTTGAAGAGCAACGGATGGAATACAGAAAAAAAAGGGGGCCCCAAATTTGAATACAGCTAGACTATGGATATTTTCAGTGGTGAAAATGTTAAGAGATATTCGTGATATATGTGCAGGGATGTGGAACAGAAAAAGCAGGAGAGAAATAAGAGATGCTAGTTGATTATCAGAGGAGCAAATCATTTCAGAGTAATATATATGACACCAGGTTCAAACTGTATATTTATTCCAGGCAGATTATCAATCTTTTGAAATAGGACTAAGCTAATCTTTGGTGATGGAGGTGTTGCATTGCTATTCATGGACCCCAGTAGTGTATTATCCATTAAGCAGACTAAGCATGTGCTTAGGGCACCAGGCCCAAAGGGGGCATCCCAAAGTTGAGAAAGAAAAACCCAATGAAGACTTGTACAATATGTACAAAAGAGGGGGGCACCAAGATTTTATGGTGCTTAGGGCACCAGTGAGCCTTAATCAGCCACTGACGGACCAATGTACAGGTGTCTAACATGTGTCACATTGCCGTCACGTGATGTTTCGTGACGCCTTTTCCCCTTCGCAGAGCTGGGGTGAGTACAGCCTGAAAACCATGCGTCTGGCCCGCAGGCCACCAGTTTGACACCAGTTTGTTATAATGGATCCATAAGTGGGCAGGGGTAGAGAAGGATAGAACTATCATATACAAGCCTCCATTTGCACAATGTACTAACCAATAGGTTTTTTTTAAAGTCTTAGTTAAATAAACTTTAGTGCCCTTGTTTAACACCAATTTAATGCTGAGCTGTATTAGTGTTGACGAACTGCAGCTACTAGATTCACAAAGTGCACTACGCTAAACTGAACAATCCTATTGCAGTAATCAAATGTAACGTCAAACCAGCATTTTTAAATTATAGTTTCTTGAACAAGCAATCAATACTAATGGCCTTACAAGTGATATGAATGGATTCTTACAATATTAACAACATAGGGGGCAGGCATGATTAAAATTATTTCCCTCCAGGGTAGCAAGAATAGGAGAGAGGATAGGAAGGGAAGGAAGAGGGGAGGAGTAGGGGAGAGGAAGGGGAAGAAGAAAAGAGAAAGGAGACGAGGAAAGAAGAAAGTAGAGAAGGGGGTAGGAGAAAGAAAGAGAGAAGAAGTAGGGTTGTTGTAATATAAGATGGAGGTACGGGATGGCAGGAAAGCAATCTCGAATATATTATCATATTGTTGGAAGAAATGTCCTTCTGGGTTCAGTTCCAAGTGGGGAAAAAGACACTAGGAGACATGGAGGCTGCTTGAAAAGATAGTTTAATGGTGGACAGGATCGCATGGCTTGAGTTCTGTACAGAAAAGATGATCACATGCTTCAGCATTGGGTGAAGAAGAAGAAAGAGACAGAAGGGCTGAAAGTTCCTGGCTTTATACTCTCTGTTTGGCCCCACCTCTCTGTTTCCTGTTCCTGTGTAAGACATGTATTCTGATTGGTTGTCAGACTCACATGAGGCCAAGTTTGAGTTTCCAGATGCCATGTGGTGAGTTTCCTTGGAAGGCTAATACTATCATGCCTTAATCTCATCACCCTGGAGCTGAAGGGGAGAACTCTTTATTATGTAGAATAGACTGGCTTGGGCATTTTAATGGGCCATTAAGGAAAGTGGGGGCTATTAAGAGTGAGTCTGTTTCCTGCCTAAAAACATGTTTCTTCATTTCTTATCCAGGGAAATATAATATTCTACCTTTTCAATATTTCCTAGGATATTTTAGCAGAGGGGTGGGTGCTAACCTTCCTACAATATCTTTAGGGGAAGAATGGGATTATAAATGTTAAAGGATAATGTCTAACACTAATAATATCTATTAGAAATGTATATTTGTGAAATGTATGTATGTATGTATGAGTAAGAAAAATAAAAAGCTTTTCAAAAATAAAATAATTTCCTTCCCATCAATTAAAATCTGTAGAGATTCTCAGTCATCCAGGTCATGATTGTCCCAAAGGTGCTTTTTCAGGAGGCAACTCGTTTTTCTGGTTTTTCTTTGAAGATGTTTTGTTTCTCAGCCAAGAAGCTTCTTCAGCTCTGACAGGATGGTGGGGAATGGAAGGATTCATATTCCTTGCAGACAGTTGGTCATTTGCATCCTTTTAGAGGGTCATTGAAGCACTTGGAGGTTTATCTGTGTCCTCAGAGTCACCTGAGTAGTGCTAATGGTTCCTGTAGTCTGCAGGTTTTTCTTTGGAAATCCATTCCTACTCCCACACCATTCAAAGGGTCTTTATCCGAAATTGTACAGCTAAAAGTCTGTAGAGATTCTTGGATGAAAAGTTAGGGATTCCCTGGACAGAGATCAGTCCAGGGCTTGTGGTAGTCTGTATATTATCTATATTTTTAAAAGCTGGGGGGGGGGAAACCCCTTCAAAAGTGTATTGATGATGTGGGACCACTTCTATTGGTTTCCAGCAAGTGTGTGGCAAAATTTAAAAGACAGTTTAAAATTGAGAATCAGAACTACAATTACCCATCAAAGTTGTTTGAAAGAAGAGAAGGTCAAAAATATAATCCAAAAAGGGACACTATTCTTATTTCATAAGATGATAATCTTGCTCTGCACTTAAAATCTGATTATTGTGACATGCTGGGGTTTTTCTGGCTGCATTCTACATCATGCACTGAGAGACCTCACAAATTGCTCACACTGCTAATGTCAGTGTCTAACTTTGCAACGGTTCTTAACTCTCTTGTGGCACTTGTGTTTTGTTGTCCCAAAAGTGCTTATTTCAAAAGGCAAGTAGAGTTTTTTTTTTCCTTGAAGACATTTCACTTCTCATCCAAGAAGCTTCCAGGACCTGAATGACTGAGAATCTCCATAGATATTTGTGTTTTGTTCAGATAGATACTGTATGCAATTTTATCGAGTCCCCGCTGCTTTCTTTTCCCTATTTGTGTGCAAAGTTTGAAATAGGGTATTTCATTTGATCTTGTGATGTTGCTGTATACTTTAGCTAAGGCTAATAAAAAGAAAATCCAATAGATACATTAACATGTCTGACATGGTGGCTAAATACTGCTAGCGAGTTAGACCATTGACCTGGCTGCACTTAAAGGAGTCTGTGAGTCAGACTTTTGACGCCAGAAAACAGCAAAACTGAACAACTCGTCTGTGGGTATGTAAGAAAGAGAGACTGTATGCTTGAGGAATCTGAGGTTATGCCTGTTGCCCCAAAATGAATGGGGTCTTCTCAAGCAGAGGAACAATTTAAAGTTATGCTTAAAGCACATCCATTCTATTCTCCTATTCAACTATGTATGTATGTATGTATGTATGTATGTATGTATGTATGTATGTATGCATTTATTTATTTATAAGTATCTATATTTAGGTATTTGCTAATACTCAGTGCATGCTCATATTATCTCTATGATTATAGAAAATTCATGCAAAGTTGAATTCAGATATGAAATCATTAGAAAAAAAATCCAGTCTCAACACACAGACAGGGAGATACTTTTGGCTTTTGTTCCAGTTCTGACCAATCTTAGAATAGCAGAGTTCACATATAGCAAATGTTTCCTCAACCAATTTGGCTGGTGCAAATATGTTAAGGGAGAAAAAGAGCAAGAAAAAAAATATCAAAGGAAAAGCATGGTTATGCCTTGCCTGTTTTGTTCACTGTTATCACTGAGCCTCCCATGAAAGCCTCCCAAATGAAAGATTACCAAGAATTAATGGGAACTTCTGAAAAAGAGTTAATGCCACTGACCAATTTAATGCCACTGACCAATTTAATGGGTAAAGCCATATCTACAGCCAGCTCATTCCAAAAACAAAACAACAAAAAACCCCAACTTTTCTTCACTTCTGTTCTCTTCATTCCAGTATTCACCACCATCAAAGCTTAATTTCCTACCATAAACAAAAAGTAATTTCTTCTCCAGGTTGAACAAGTACAACAATTTGTCTTTATTTTATTTTAGATGCAACCCACACTTCTAGGCTCAGATACTTCAGCTGAAGCATCCTATTAATGACTGTCAGTTCCCATTTAATGTCCTTTAGCAGAGTAGATGATGACACCCAGTACTGGCCAAGTATGAACAAAGAGGTCTATCAGAATGGTTTAGCAAGTGTGCTGCCTAAGACCCTCTACAAAATTATGCTAGGACATTTTCCAGTTGGGTCTTATTTTCGGGGAAACACAATATTATTAGAAAGGGCCAGATTGCAGAATGAACCAAACTAGAGCCATCAAGCAGGATGCTCTAGCTAACTTTTGTGTGAAATTGCCAACATGTTACAATGAACTCCAACTCCAATCTTGCTGTATAGATGGACATCAAACACCCACCCACAGTATATTAGGGATTAATAAATTCAAGATAGTTGGGATTTAAAAAGAGAGTCATTGAAGTCCTCTCATGAAGCCCACTCCTGGCTTGCAGAGAAGGAAACAATAGTTTTGACTCAGGGTTTATACTTTGTGTCCAAGCTATGGTCTGTTGAACAAAGTATAGTGGTCCAATAGAGATATAACAATAAGAGATGCTAGGTAGTGGTTTGATTTACATATCTCACCTTGGCAGAACCAAATGAAACAAGCTACGATTAAAATGTTGCACGCTGTGTGAATTTAGCTAGATGCTTATTACTTTGACCATTTTGCCTTCACTGTTGTGCAAAACTTGGAAGATTTCACTCAAGATGCAGATCCATCCATTCATACTGTTACAGCGAATATAGGGTTTTAGAAATCTGACTTGTGCCATAATTTCTATAGTTAACGATGAGAACTTATAACCAAAGGCTGGTGCAAATATATTAAGGGAGAAAAAGAGCAAGAAAAAAAATATCAAAGGAAAAGCATGGTTATGCCTTGCCTGTTTTGTTCACTGTTATCACTGAGCCTCCCATGAAAGCCTCCCAAATGAAAGATTCCAAAGAATTAATGGGAACTTCTGAAAAAGAGTAACATTTTTGGTTCTCAGTCTCTGTGTGTATGTTAAAATATTATCTTCATGATGTTTCCTCTGGTCAGGAACTGTAAAACAGGATAACAAAGGAAGATAATCAAGACATCTGCTCTAATGATGCATTCCTAGAGTATTTGTAACAGGAAATCTTGGTGAATATCTGCTCCAGGAGATTTTGCTTTCTGGAAAAGGATCCCTATAATATGAACAGATTTTTAACCTTTTGTCAGCCAGCTGCCTTGGAATAAGCATCTGAAATATAACTTTAGGCATTAGGTCAAAATACTTTTCCTGCATTGTCACTAGAAGGCAGCAAATGGACTTGATATTGCCACCTAATGGTCACCAAGATGTTTGCAGCCCTGATATAGTAGCCCTATTTCTCATCACCCAATGGTGATGAGATGGTTTTAGAGCTCTCTTTAAGCGGTTTACAGAGTCAGTATATTTTCCCCAACAATCTGGGTCCTCATTTTACCCCCCTTGAAAGGATGGAAGGCTGTCAACTTTGAGCCTGGTAACATTCGAACTGCCAAATTGCAGGTAGTCAGCAGAAGTAGCCTGCAGTACTGCATTCTAGCCACTGCAGTTTTTATTAATGGAATATCAAAGCAGAAGAGTTTTAAAAAAAACTTATTTCCTTCCAGAATAAGCTACAAACAGCTCAGGTTCATACAATGTCCTAAAGTCCAATCCAAACAAATCACACTGTATTCACACAAGTTTATTGAATAAAGTGTAATTGATTGTAAATTGTCAGTCAAGGTTTGATTATACTGATTGGACTCACACCGGTTAAACAAAAATCAAGCTATTGGATCGGGCTTAACATACTGTTTTTTTCAGAGTATGAGACGTACCTTTTTTCCTAAAAAAAGAGGCTGAAAATCTGGGTGCGTCTTATACACCGAATACAGCATTTTTTTGCCTCCCGAAGCCCCGTCCCTTCACCAAAATGGCTGTGCATACCCTTATGGAGGCTTTCAGAGAGCTCCTTGGGGCTGGAGAGGGCAGAAATGAGCAAAAAACAGGCTGTTTTTTTGCCTCCCCAGTCCTCAGCAGCATAATGGAGGTAAGCCTCCATAAGGCTATGCATGCAATTTTTTTTACCAGAAACGGGCCCACAGGCCTGTTTTTGCGAAAAATGGGCCTTTTTTGCTCGTTTTTGCCCTCCTCCAGGAGCACTCTAAAAGCCCCCCCCCCAAGGCAATTCATGCCTTTTTGGGGGGAAAATGAGCCCGTTTTCATGAAAAAGGGTAGTTTTTGGGAGGTTTGCAGAGTGCAAAAAACTTTTTTTCCTTTTGGAAAGCTCTTTAACTGATTGTGGAGAATTACATTGATCAAGTGCTGTGCCAGCAGAAACACCTACCTATCTACTGTATTTCTCTCTCTCTATTTCTCTCTCTCTCTCTCTCTCTCTCTATCCCTTTACCTACCTACCTACCTACCTACCTACCTACCTACCTACCTACCTACCTACCTACTCTCTCTCTTGCCTTACCTATTTACTGTATTTCTCTCTCTATCTCTCTCTATTTCTCTCTCTATCCCTCTACTTACCTACCTACATACACTCTCTCTATCTCTCTCTATTTTTTTCTCTCTCTATCCCTATCTCTCTACCTATCTACCTGTTATGACCCCCCTCGTTCTACACCAAAGCACACTCTGAGCCAGAGATAAATTACGGCATTTAATTAACAGACGAAAAGGTTCTTGGCAGCAACCCAGCACAGACAAGCTTGGGCAGCAATAAACACAGATAAGGCTTGGCAGCAATCCAGCCTGCCAAGCTCATACAAAGTTCTCCAACATTTGATTCTGTGTTGACTTCTGCAAAGAGGGGCGTGTGCACAAGTAGCTTTTTATAGTCTGGAGAGGAGCCTAATGACCACCAGCTGAGTGCAATCACCTCCTGTAATTGCGTAATTGTTCCTGACACCTATTAGCTCTTCGATGGTGTGCATCCAGGAACAACTCACTACTGGCTTCCGGCTCACTCTCCCTTGTCTCCTCTCCACTGGTCCAAGGCTCAGGTGCCTCCTGGTGGCCAACTGGCCTCTCTGCGCCCTGCTCAGAGTTGGAACCCTGTCCAGGGTCCTCCACATCCTCCAGAGCCGACTCATAGGGCCCCTCACTGTCGGAGTCTGGTGGCAGCTCCAACGGCTCCTTCTGGGCCACGACATCTACCTAACTACTCTCTCTCTCCCTACCTACCTACTGTATTTCTCTCTCTTTCTCTCCCTGTCTATTCCTCTATCTACCTACCTACTTTTTAAAAAAAATTGCCTCTTCAAAACCTTGATGCGTCTTATACTCCGGTGCGTCTCATACTCTGAAAAATATGGTAATTAGAAATTAGAGAGCAAGGAGACTATTACAGCATTTACCACACATGAAGATAAGGTACCTTTAAAGGACATGCTGAAAGTAATGGCCAGGAATAGATTAATAATAAAGATCTGTCTACGGACAGCCATATGGAAGGAATGGGACAGATTAACAAAATAAAAGATTTTTAAGAAAGCTTTGAGTGTGACAACCATGACCTGGCTTTGACAACAAACTAAAT